>NC_061089.1:51751745-51764245 GCF_015104395.2 Macrobrachium nipponense
AATCAACATCCTATGAAGACAATACATAATTAAATAAACATCCTACATCCTGTGACGACAATGTCTATTATATTAACATCCTGTAAAGACAATATCTAATTAACATCCTGTGAAGACAATACTTAATCAAATCAACATCCTGTGAAGACAATATCTAATGAAATTAACATCCTGTGAAGACAATACCTAATTATATTCTCATCCTGTAAAGAAAATCTATTAGCATCCTGTGAAGACAATAGCTAATTAAATCAACATCCTGTGGAGCAACATCTAATCAAATTAACGTCCTGTTAGGACAACATCTAATTCTTCATCGTTTCATTCCAAGACCACTGCCAAAAATACAAAACAAACGAAATGGAATAAAATTACATTTTGTCATCGTCTTCAGTATTAGCACACCAAACGCCCCTACAATTATAACCAATTTGATGACAGAAAAAATAAAAAATCTTTATAAAAAAGAAATCTCATTTTCGGAAGATATTCTAAGATAATTGGTAAAGAAACTTAAAAAAACGTTTCAAAGAGATTAAATGTATTTTCTCTCCTCTTACTTTCTCTCTCTCTCTCTCTCTCTCTCTTCGGTCTCCTCCCTCAGGAATAATGTTTAGGTATACAATGGGAAGTGGACGGGGGATAAGAAAGTGGATCGGGGTGGGGTGGGGGTTGGATGAAGGGGAGAGGGGCTATATGTATCCCAATAGGTGTTCCAATAGGCATTCACTTCTCCCCATCGTCTCATTACGCAGCGTTTAAGGGCGATGCTTAATGTACCCCGGATTACGCTTCCCCTACGACGGGTTACTTATGTGCTTTTAGATCACCTTACGGTGTCGGCTGGGCTTAATCCGATAATACCTGTGCCTCGTTTCTCTTTCCTGAGACAACACTGTGTCGTATAATGTCATCGTATCTCGAAAGTATTAGTCTCTATAATGGTGTTTTTGCTTTTTTCTTTTCTTTTTTTTTTTTTGTCTCGAATTCATTGTTTAGTTTAAATGTTTTTTCGCCTCGAAACTATAAAATTGTATTTACTTTTTATTTTGCGAAAACTTTGCATTTTCTATTATTTTCTGATATAAAAAATATTAAAACCGTTTTTTTTACGCATGCCTTTACAGCATAAATAAAGGTTTCTTAACTCGAAACATCTTGATGCATAGCGATTTTTGTTTCGAAAACATATTACGCAAGAACATTTTCTTGTCTCGGGAGATTAATATCCTACTATGTTTCTCTTCTTAATAATCTGGTATCTAATAAAGTTAAGCTAAAGTAAGATTAAACTTAGTCTTCAGTTTTGGAAATGAAGATAAGTTAGACTTATGATGCCAATAGTATTGATCCCTGCTAGACAGTAAAATTAGCCAGCCTTTTTTTAAATCTGTTTTATTTTAACTTTAGTATCTATTCGAATATCCTCAATGTCTGACTGAATAAGCACATGATTTATAATCAAATATCGAAAGGAGTGAAGGATTCATATAATTTTCACAATCTGTTAAAGAAACACTTGAGCTGGATAATTAAATTTCAAAAAGGAAGTGAGGATTTATTCCATTTTTCTTCACTGAACGTATAGTTATATGACGTAGAAATTGAATCTTTAACGAGAAGAAGCTTTACCCTGATTTTCCGAATTTCCCAGGAGGCGGCATTTCGTCCGTCCCTCCTCCCTTTACGGGAGAAAGATTTCCTTCGAACGGATCGTTCCCGGTGATTAAAAGTCCGTCAAGGAGATCGAGGAGACGAGAAACACTCAGCGCAAGGCTTAATTGTTCAATCATTCTCTTGTTTACATCATTCCACTACTCGAAAATAGAGGTTAATTTTCCGGGAGGCGCCAGAATTCGCCCCTGCCCCCCTTCCCCCTCAAATGGCTTTTGCATTTTTGCTGGAAGTCTTATTCAGCGGAAACTCATTAGGGATTGGGCACTTTTCGAAAGCCTCTCTTTTCATAAAACCTGTAGTGGTTCTCAAATCGGTGGTGCTTCTCTCGGCACCAAAACCCGCTTATGACGACATTGAATGCCTTCAGAGCCCTGTTTCAGGGGATCGGAATTTCCTCTTAGTTCTGACGCCCTGAAAGAAAAAGAGAGGAAAAAAATAGAGCAAGAAAAGAAAGGGGGGGAAAGAAGTTTACAACACGGAATCAAAAATAAAAAGAATGTGGGACTGAAATTCTTTAATTGTGAGATTCTCCCCGAAGCACTAATGTCGAACGGTGCCGTTTTTCAGAATCGGAAATATTGGTGAGTGCCATTAAAAGTGACATAGGCGGCCATTAGCACCGGGCCCTCGAAGTGAAGGTCCAAACTGTCGTCCTCCCTCTGCCTTTCTCCCTCCCCTTTCTTACCCCCCTCCCACTCAACCCTCTTTCGTAATTATGGCTTGTTATTCGAATAGTGTGAAGGACTTTTTTTATTCTCAAATTTGTTTTCCAGACATTTGTTTGCGAAAACCACTTCCTCTCCTCCCCACCTCACTTTTTCTCTCAATGTTTGATTTCGAAAGAGCTTTTTCGGGAAGACTTTTGCAAAAACTTTCGTCGTGAAAAGCATCTTTGAATGAAAGTTTTGGTTTTAGGTAAAAATGTTATTTGAGAAGGATTTATTTCTGAAAAGAGGGTCTACACAATAAGTTTCCAAATAATTATCCGTGCAAAATGTTTATTGGTATGAGCAACAAGGCACAAGGAGTGCTTTTGAAAATTGTTAACATTGAAAAATGAACTATTGAATTCAAGTACAATCACGAAAGGTCATCAGAATCGAGGAAACCATAGACGAGAATGATCTGCTTAAAAAAAGACATGAAGCACATAATAAACATGGCCATTAGTAACGTCGTAAGTATTTTAGAACTTCCTGGTAAATTTCGTAAGAATAAAGGAAAATAAGTTTATTCATAGTCAGCAACCTTTAATGCAAATATTTTTGAAGAATAATCATGAATTTCAGGAGAGATCTACTGAAACATTCGCATTGCTGGAAAATTCCCATCCACTCTTCAGGGTATCAGTTCTTTATAGATGCTTCTCTCTCTCTCTCTCTCTCTCTCTCTCTCTCTCTCTCTCTCTCTCCTTTAGGGAAAATGTAAAGAAAATATTTCCAGTGTCACCGTTAATGGGCCACATTTCACACCATTCAGCTCGGAATTTCCTTTGCGCTTATTCTTCTTTCGCAAAACGGGAAAAGCCTTTTAGACCCGGTGAATACTGCGATATGTATTCTTGGCAATTTACTCTTTTTAATATCTGTAGAAAATATAAAAGTTGTTATGTAAAAAGCACCTGTCACTTCTGAACATCAAAATCAGTAGAGGTTCTCAAAGCGGCTTTGATAGCCACCGATACCTGAAACCCACTTATGCAGAACTTGCCTAACTTCAGACCCCGTTTCAGAGGGTCGAAATTCTTTGCCAGCATCTGACACCTGAACGAAAAGTAGAAAAAGAAAAGAGAAAGTAAGAAATTCATCTTAAATAAGGTCAACCTGAAACTGAAAAGTCAGAAGTGAAATAATTTAATTGTGAGATTCACACCGGAGCGCTAAAATCGACCGGGGCCATTTTACAGAATCGGATATAGTGGCGAGTGCCATTAAAAGTGACGTAGGCAGCTATTAACAAGGGCGCCCTTGAACCGGAAGCCCAGAAGTGTGACCCGCTTCACATCCGCCCCCCCCCCCCCGCCCCCCCGCCTTCCCAATCTCATATCGTTATTGCTGCTTGATATTCCAAATAGTGTAAAGGAACTTATACTATGTTAAGGACATCATATTAGCGAGTACTTCGGTGGTGACAAAATTCTTATGAGAAATTCGTTTGCGAAGGATCTGCTGGCGAGAGGTTCCTTTTAGTGAAGGACTCGTTTGAAAAACGGATCTGGAAAACGTTTGTAAAAGCATTTGTAAGACGTTCTACTTAACCAGTCTTAAATAAAATTTCTACCTGGGAACCTCGGAATTTCTGTAATAAAGAAATGTTAGGTTTTCTAATATTCAGAAACGTATTGACACTTATCCACGTTCCAGTTTTAAATGAGTGAACAAGGGAGCCAACGCATTCAAAATATTCAGGTGTCCAAAGGGTTGGAATTTCACAATTAGCCCCCCCCCAAAAAAAAAAAGTATGAAAATCGTTTAAAAATACCCTCTCGAGTTGGCATCCAATAAATATTGATGCCCCAGTGAGGTCAGGGTATTCGTGAAAAAAGAAAAAAAGAAAAGAAAAAAAAACAGAAGTCAAAGCTGCTGCATTTGGTATGTGTCCAATTCTGCTTGCGCAATGCAAGTGATTTCAGCGACATCTTTCGTTAAAGGAAATCGAAATTACGCTTCACTTTTGAACAGACACAGTCGTTTGATTTGAGAGAGAGAGAGAGAGAGAGAGAGAGAGGAGAGAAGATGAGCGAAGAGAGAGGAGAGAGAGACGAGCTGACCGCGATGGAGATAGAGAGAGAGAGAGAGAGGAGAGAGAGAGAGAGAGAGAGAGAGAGAGAGAGGAGAGGCGTGACTTATCTTTTATCGAGAAAATTCCCAGGCAATGTGAAACAGTATTATTCTTTCAGAAATAAAAGAAGTTAAGAAGCTAAAGAAGTTAAAGAGTACACGAAGACGTGTGGACCTCTGGATTCGCGAGGCAGCTAAGACGCTATCATAGTATTTTCGTCCAATATAAAAGTACTCACTAGTTAAACATTCATCTCTCAGTAACGTTTCTGTTTTTGTGTCAGTATAATTGCATAGGTGAATATTAATTTACTAGTATTTGAATGCTTTCGCAAAATACAAGTACCATTTCACCGCTGATTCTTTACCCTTAGATGTTTATAATGGTCGCTCGTCGGTCACCAACTCAAATATGTGTATACCTGAGTATATGCAACTTTAATGTTACCGATATTTACTTGTATAAAAATCAATTTCGATCTTTTATACCTATGATCAACAGTACTCCATTATGTAAAAATAACCGTCATTATTTGCCATTGATAATGGTCTGTGCATTGCAATTAGTGGGCAATTACAAATACTTTATCCTTCCGTTAAAGATATACTCAGTTGATTAATCTGGACTAAATGAAGAAAGTCACAATATACTACTCTTCAAATTCTTAGAAATGAAAAGATGAAATAATCATTCACTCTCCCATTTGATATCCCGTGTTATTCAGAACATTTTATACAGCAGTGATTTCCAAATTCGGTAACCCCCTTTATGTATGCAAGCTAATGTTTACAAATATTAACGGAAAATGCGACACATTAAAAAGAAACAACAAAATATTCACGACTTATTTTGTCAAAATATGCTTGGAAGACACTTTCACAAAATTTCTTACACAAATTGATTCTTTGATGAAATCGAAAATAAAAAAAAAATAATCCCAAAAAATCGTTTACCAGCGCTAATCGGAATAACTAGTTGCAATAGCGAAGTCTATGAATAGAGGGAGAGGGGGAGGGAGGAAGGGAAAGGGAGAGGACAAGAGATGAAGAGATGGATGGCCTTTTTGGACCTTCACTTCAAGTGACATTTTTAGTGGCACTCAACAGCATTTCCGATTCTGAAAAATGGCACCGTTCGACATTAGCGTTTCGGAGACACTCACAATTAAAGGGGGGTTTTAGGTATAAATTTCTATTTTTGGTTCTGTTTTCCAGTATCTTTCTCGCTTTCTTTTCTCTTGCTCTTTTTCTTTACCTCAGGAGGAAATTCCGATCCCCTGAAACAGGGCTCTGAAGGCATTCAATTTCGTCATAAGCGGGTTTTGGTGCCGAGAGAAGCACCACCGATTTGAGAACCACTACTGATTTTATGAAAAGAGAGGCTTTCGAAAAGTGCCCAATCCCTAATGAGTTTCCGCTGAATAAGACTTCCAGCAAAAGTGCAAAAGCCATTTGAGGGGGCGGGCGAATTTTCACGCCTCCTGGAAAATTAACTCTTGGATTTCCGAGTCTTGGAATGATGTAAACAAGAGAGTGATTGAACAATTAAGTGTTGCGCTGAATTTTCCTTTCCTACACGCTCTCCTCCCCTGATTTTTAAAGTCAACTAACGATCCATTCACTACACTTTCTACGAAGGAGACATGGGTCTTACTTCGCCCATTTTTCCAGTATTGTCTCTAAGTCTTTCCTTATTCCAGAAACTTACTCCAGAAACTATGACATTTACAAGATTCACAATTCAAAGTAATAAAAAAATACATGAAACTCTATGCTTGATTTACGAATTTCTACTCTATTCAAAATGATAAGAGATCTGTAGTTTTTTCCATTTCTTTTACTTATTATGCTAGTTAATGCAAGAAAAATATTTAATTATGTTTGTAGTTACTGGTATGTGGCAGTTGAGATACAACTCTCTCTCTCTCTCTCTCTCTCTCTCTCTCTCTCTCTCTCTCTCTCTCTCTCTCTCTCTCTTTCTCTCTCGCTCCACCATCCTCAAGCATCATCATGCCAACATCTAATATATCTTAGGTCCAGAACCTTCTGACGTCCACGAACTTCCCGATGCCACACAGAATGCCCCTGACATAAACCTTTGCACTCAAAAACAGAGTTAACGGAGGTTGGCAGGTTTTCGTCGAGTGAAGATTCGGCAAGTTGGAAAACAAACTATTAACTTAAGTTCCCGACAACGATGCCCGTTGACGGTGGATTAGGAGAGGAGGCTGACTATGTTATAGCACACGCTTTGTTTATCTTCCTTGGATGCTAAGTATATGATAATGTATCTCTCTCTCTCTCTCTCTCTCTCTCTCTCTCTCTCTCTCTCTCTCTCTCCTCAAGATCATGAAGACAAGATAGAAAAGAAACAAATAAAGAGAGGAACAAAGAACATGAGGTGAAGGAAAAAACAAGCCATCACCGCGCTATGGAGTGTCAGCAAAGAATTTGCAAGCATCAGCTCCAAGATACAGCTCAAGAGATAAATACTGTATATACGATACTAGGGAATGGTGCAAATACGATGAAAATTACAGATTCATACACAAAATGAATAATTATGATGAAGGAAGATCAGATATATTGGAAAAGTTGGATTTTTTAATGTCAGAATTTCTGGAAATGAAGAAAAGAACAATATACCAGAACAGGAAAGAGACATGAGAAAATCCTTATTATTACCCATATTAAATGAAGGAGATAACACACAAACCATCATAGTGATGAATGCGCAGGGTTTAGTTACGAGTAACTCAATAAGAAAAATAGAGCTCTTAGAAGAACTAACCCAAATTGAAAAGAAAATAGATATAATGAATATAAGTGAAACCTGGTATTCCCAAGAGACTGGTAATAATGATTAAATAAAATGGTTCCAAACTTATAGATCAGATAGAAAAAATAGGAATCAAGGGGGAACCGCGATGTATGGGAAAGACATAAAACTAGGAAAAATATATGAGAAATATAGTAACTCAGAATGTGAACTAATAGCGGTAGAATTTGAATCTGAAAAATGAATGAACATAGTAATATATAGATCCCCTAATACTAAAGAGTTTGACACAATAATAGAAAAATTGGATGATATATGTAGAAATTACAAGGACTGGACTATTCTCCTATCTGGAGTCTTTAACTTTCCTTTCGTAGATTGGAAAGAACGAATTAGGAGATTGGTTGTATTTATACATATAAAAAATAGAGTAATAATAGTGCAGAAGCTAAGAGGCAATTCGAAAAGCTATTAGATATGCTACTAGAATACAAATAAATCACCTGCCAACAAAAAAGGAAAATACTTTAGACCTAGTATTTGTGAACGAGGTGAATTATGTTAAAGAAATAATAGTTTATAATGCGAGTATTTCAGACCATAATGTCATAGAATTAACAGTCCATTCCAAAGCAAGTGAAAACAGAGATAAGCAAGAGATGAAAAAGTGGGAAGGATATGGAAAATACAATTTCTACATTAAAAATATAAAATGGTCAGAAATAAATGAAGAATCAAACAAAGATTGGAATAACATTTTTGTAAGTGGTGATATAAGGGTAAATATGGAGATATTATATAAATTATTAGAGAAAATAATGGGTAAATATATACCGAAAAAGAAAAGTAAAAATCAGTCATGCATACTAAGAGACAGAAGGATCTTGTTCCAGAAAATCAGAAAGTGGAAAAAAGGTCTTGCAAATGAGAAAAATATTTGGAAAGTGATGGAACTAAAAAGTAAGATAGAAAATACAGAACAAAAGATTATACAATCAAAAGAAAATGTAAAACGGAACTTGGAAGAAAAAACCCTAGTAAATATCAAGCAAAACCCCAAACTACTGTACTCGTATGCAAAAAAGATGAATAAAAGAAGAATAGAAATAGGCCCTCTAAGAATTGAAGGGAGATTAACATATAAAAAAAGGGAAATATGCAACATATTGGCAGAAGATATAAGAGAGAATTTACCCCTAGAATTGATAATGAAGATAATGATACAGAAATAAGGGATGAAAATAGTGAATATTTATCAGACATAGATATTAATAAAGCCGATATGGTGCAGCTGGGCCTGAAGTGTCCCTGCTATTTTGTTAAAGAAAGTAGTTCATTCTATCGCAGAGCCCCTTGCAATATTATTAAGGAAAAGTGTAGATACAGGCAAGATTTATGATGAGCACAAATTAGCATATATTACCCCTACTTTCAAAAGTGGATCAAGACTAGAGGCAAGTAATTAGAGGCCTGTGAGTCTAACATCACATATTATGAAAGTGTATGAAAGGGTAATGAAGAAAAATATTATGAAACATTTAATAAAAAATAATTTGTTTAATATAGGACAACATGGTTTTGTTCCCGGAAAAAGTACACAAACCCAACTGTTAGTCCACCGTGAGAACATATTCAAAAATATGAAAAGCGGAAATGAAACAGATGTGGTTTATCTAGACTTTGCAAAAGCTTTTGACAAGGTAGATCATAATATATTAGCGAAGAAAATTATAAAACATAATATAGTGGACAAAGTAGTAAGATGGTTAAAAGAATTTTTACACAACAGAAAACAGATAGTTATTGCAAACGATGAGAAATCGGATGAAGCTAAGGTAATATCTGGTGTGCCACAAGGTACGGTGCTAGTTGCCTTGCTGTTTGTTATTATGATTGCAGACATAGACAGTAATGTTAAGGAATCGGTAGTGAGTAGTTTCGCCGATGACACAAGAATAAGTAGAGAAATTACTTGTGATAAAGATAGGAACGTGCTACAAAGAGACCTTAACTAAGGATATGAATCAATGATCAAATAGCAATTCTATTGGCAAAATGTAAAGCAAAAATGGGAATGTTATTACGGCACTTCAAAACAAGAAAAGCTGAACACATGATTATGCTTTATAAAACGTATGTTCATAGTCCACTTGAATATTGCAATATGATATGGTGCCCACACTATCAAAAGGATATTGCAAAAATTAAGAGTGTACAAAGGTCCTTTACAGCTAGAATAGAAGTTAAGGATCTTGACTACTGGGAAAGACTACAATTTTTAAAATTATATAGTCTAGAAAGGAGAAGAGAACGCTACATGATAATTCAGGCATGGAAACAGATAGAAGGAATTGCCGAAAACATCATGGAGCTAAAAATATCAGAAAGAGCAAGCAGAGGTAGATTAATAGTACCCAAAACTATTCCAGGAAAAATAAGGAAAGCACACAGGACATTAATCCACTATGCACCAGCATCGACAATGTAGCGTATATTCAATGCGTTGCCAGCTCATCTGAGGAATATATCAGGAGTGAGCGTAGATGTGTTTAAGAATAAGCTCGACAAATATCTAAGCTGCATCCCAGACCATCCAAGATTGGAAGATGCAAAATATACCGGAAGATGCACTAGCAACTCTCTGATAGACATTAGAGTTGTCTCACACTGAGGGACCTGGGGCAACCCGAACAAGATGTTAGGTCTGTAAGGTAAGGTCTGCTGTTGATGAGTTTTTAAAACTTCTCGTTACACGACGGAGTTCATTTTTGAGAGAAAAGAAAAAAACACAATAATTTATAATTTGCATTCTGTTACTTTTATGCAAATGCTTTGTTAATGCCCAGTCTACAACCGGTAAATATTGAAAGCATTGTGCCTAAATAATTTTCAAACAAGATCCTTTTTCCATTTCTTACATGATATGTTTCTTGTTCTTGACAATAAAGCAAAACAGAACAGAAAAGAATGTAGAATTTAGACACACCTGTGGAAATAGACGTTTTTAAGGATTTTAAACGAGAGTTTTAACCGGATGAAAAGTTGAAAGTTCCCCTCATTAAAAATGTTACTTTTAGTAGAATGTTTTGCAATAAATTTCGAATGGAGGCTCCCGGGGGCCAAATGTGTCAGTCCCAAAGTAAAGTTTTAGATAAATGATCAAGTGAATAAATGCGCATAGATGATTAAACCTATGTTGATCCCAGTTAACATTTGCTATTGAATTTAGTTATTTATTTTTTCAGTTACTTTCCCATATTCATTAACAATGTCTTGCATGTAAGGTTTTTATTATATAATAATACCAGAATTTCTTTTCATGTTCTCTCTCTCTGTCTCTTTATATACACACAGAGCACTTACATACACACCACGCCAACACACACAAAAGATATATGTATATATATATCTATATGTATATATATGCATATATATACATACACAAACACACACACATACACATATCATATATATATATATATATATGATATATATATATATATATATATATATATATATATACGTATATATATTGTGTTATATTATATTTGTATATGTATATCGTGTTGGTGTGCCTGGTTACATACTATTTATATTAACGGAGTATCCATGAAATCTCTCTCTCTCTCTCTCTCTCTCTCTCTCTCTCACTCTTTCTTCTTCTAAATAAATAAAGCACCTTGGGCAGGCAGCCAATCCTTTGATTCATTTATTTTTGATGAGCCTCATTCATTAGATGCTAATTAGCCCCAAGTGAGCTTAATTAACATAACCGATATGAGTTAAGACTAATTTCTTTTTCCTATTTTATCAGTTATTAGATAAAGAGTGCAGCAGGACTTTCGCCAAGAACAGGCTGCCTACAAATTCAACGGAAGGTCCTCCATCTATCGTGACCTGATTTTTGAGGTCATAAAATCCATACGAGTTCTCCTTTGAAGTTTGACCTTTGTTAGGAAAAGTTACCCTTTTTTTTATTCAATTTTTTGTGGTTTCCTTTCACGATCACGAAAATATTTAAATCGGAAACTTCTTTCGTTTACCTTTCCAGTGTTATCGGAGCAAATTTCCTTAATTTTTCTGATTTCATGGTAAGAAATATGTGAATTTACTAAGAAATAGATTCTAGGTAAATAGATTATGAATAACTGTGGTTTTATTATTATTTAGATCCAAAGGAATTATTTTGTACTTTCTAAGGTACAGTTCAATACGACATATTTTCTGCTGTCCCACTGGTTTTCTTTATATGGAAATTTCCTCATTGTTCCTGGTGTTACAGCTCTTACAAAATAAAATATTACACGCACGCACACACACATAATATATATATATATATATATATATATATATATATATATATATATATATATATATATATATATATATATATATATAATATATATATATACATATATAATATATATATATATATATAAATATATATATATATATTATATATATATATATATATATATATATATATATATATATATATATATCGAGTAGTCAACAAGTAAAGACTATTTGTTCTATTTAACCACATATAATAATCTCTCAGTTCATACTTCTCATGGTGTAGTATTTCGAGGTAAAATGTATGTAAAACAATGCCACTCATTAGATTCCCAATGGCTAATGTGCATTAAGGTCTAATGAAGAAAAGGAATTTTGAAAAACGATCTTTAAGAATTGAAAAGATTTTTTTCTTCGGCCTAAAAAAAAAAAAAAAAAAAAAAAAGTATTAAACAGGCAATTCACACTCGGTCTACTGGTCTATATATCTAGCTCTGTTTATTTGTCAGATAATTTAAGATGCTATCATAACCCCGAGTAATTTAGTGTTCAATCATTCCTCTTCCCAGGCGTCGGTCTCATTTTCTCTCACAGGGCGAAGGTGCGATTTCATGACAGGAGTTTTCTTTTTTATTATTCTCCCATCTTTGCTTCTGTATCCACCACTTTCAGTCAATCTGTCTTCCTCTTCTTCTTCTTCTTCTCCCTCTTCTTCTTGGATAAATATTGCATCTCAGCCCAACAGGCAATTCGTTTGTATCATTCGTTTTAGCCGAGGCCAATTCATTAAACGCTAATTCCGGCTAAATGAACTGAATTAACATACCCAATATGAGTTACGACTCTCTCCTCTTCTGTTCTTATCCTTCTTTTCTTTTGTTAAATTCGATAATGGCAGGAAAAAAAAGGAGAGACCTCAGGTGGAATTGGCTGATTAGAAATTTATGAGGAAACTCGTTTGTGATGAC
>NC_061089.1:51769245-51771745 GCF_015104395.2 Macrobrachium nipponense
GTTAGTTACGTATACTTACCATTCTCTCTCTCTCTCTCTCTCTCTCTCTCTCTCTCTCTCTCTCTCTCTCTCCCCGTTCTTACGGCTCCGTCCGATAAGAGATGCTAGTTCAGATAGGTTCGTCAGTAGGCCGGTCTTCTCATTAAGAGGCATTCCGAGGATTTCTGGAGGATTACGCGATTTAATTGGAGAACCAGATTACTTTAGGGAACCCGTGGAGCGGGGGTTGGGGGAGGATGGGACTTGGGGGGTGGTAGGGAAAGAAACCTTTTAATGCACCCGCCCTACCTTTAAACTTGTCGGAAATATGAGGTGGCCAGGGGCAGGGGCAGGGGCAGGGGGACGGTGGAGGGTTTAGGGATTGTTCTTTGAACTTCGCCCGCCACTCCTTCGGGAGTTAATTAGGAGGCGTCCATTCCTTATCCTCGGAAGCACTGAATTCACCGTCTTCGTCGGCAGTCCTCCAGATAATGAGTTTAGGTATCACTGTGAATTAAGTCACCTGCTCTTAAATTCTCTCTTGTCTATTGTGAACATACCGTATCTATTACTGTGTTATTCTTTTTCTTATTTACATCATTACCAATTTGAAATTATTTACTACTTTTTCAAGTGATGCTCTTTGTAAACAACAATATTAGTTTAGTTATTACTGTTGCTGTTGCTATTGTTATTGGTGATAGGGTTGTTGCCTTATCAAAAACATTCGAAATCCTTATTTAATGTCACCATTGTCGGCTCACTCAGACCTACCACGTGAGTTAGACGGTTAGGATAGAGATTAAACAGAGATCAAATAGACGGTTAGAGAAAACGACATTTATCTACTTGACACACAGAAAGAAACTATTCAGTAAACAAATGCAGTCTTGAATTAAAAAAAATAAAATAAAGCTGAGAAATGAACCAGATTGACCTGATCTTGCTCTGTGACTAGTCTCATAGAATGTAGAAGTGATCTGATCATGCGACTTTCACTATTGTTATTATTATTATTATTCAGAAGATGGACCCTATTCATAAGGAACAAAGCTCACAGGGGTCACTGACTTGAAATTCAAGCTTCCAAAGAATACAGTGTTCATTAGATGAAAGTAACAGAAGACACTGGAAAATACCGACAGAAAAGAAAAAAAGAAAAGAAAAAATTAGCCAGAAATTACAATAAAAATAAGTAAAAAATGCAGCGAAGATTCTTCGGCTCAATCAAGTTTTCAACCATGGACCGGTCGTGGCCTGTCCTATAACGTTGCCAGACGCACGATCCTGCCTAAATTTAACCTTTAAAAAAATCAAAATTATTGAGGCTAGAACGCTGCAAGTTGGCACGTTGGATGATTGGAGGGTGGATGATCAACATACCGATGATCAACATACCAATTTGCAGCCCTCTAGCCTCAGTAGTTTTTAACATCTGAGGGCGGACAAGAAAAGTGCGGTCATACCTTGGAGATCAGATAGACAAAGCCATCTCAAGAGTTTTCCTTTACAGAAAACTAAAACGCGCACCGTACGACCCTGAAGCACAACTAAAATTACCCAAGGAGCTAAACCACCTTGCAAAATACAATACGACTTCTTGGAGACATTCAGGTTAGAAACGAAAGACTCGGTGGGGATTCTTAACGTTACCTAAAACCTCAGAGGAGGAGGAGGAGGAGGAGGAGGAGGAGGAGGAGGAATAACGCGAAGTGTCCCCGTGTAAGTTCACGAGCGGTTCCCACACACCCTCACCCCGAAGGTAACATTATCCCTGTAAACAGAGTTCAGGAGGGAGCTTGGCTCCTTTCATTTATCACTGTCTCTCCACCTAATCCTGCTTACTACAGACGCACTCCTTAGGCCTTAAGCGATGTGCCAGGGGCAGCAGGGTTGGTTAGTTAGTTAGCAAACCATCCGAGGGCATCCGACTGCCAGGGTGAAAATGGATTTCCTCCTTTGAGACGAAGGAGGAGGAGGAGGAGGAGGAGAGGGGGTACGAACGAAGTGTCTACGATAGCATCTCTGGCTTCTCCTCTCCCGAGATTAAGATCGGCGGTCGGGTTCAGGTATTTGGTTTTGGGACGGCGATGCTAATTTGCGTCTTGTGGGAAGCGGAAAGCGGCGTCGCGTCGCGAACTGTTTTACGCGGATAAGAGAGGAATGAAAGTGCGAGTTGGCGATATGTATTATGTGATAATAATAATAATAATAATAATAATAATAATAATAATAATAATAATAATAATAATATCCTTTATTTCAACTCAAGACCACGCGCAAAGATAGATAAGGCAAATACAATAGGTTACACAAAATTTAGGTACTACTCGAGAGAGAAAAAAAAAGTACAGTTACAACTAAACATTGCTAATAATAATAATAATAATAATAATAATAATAATAATAATAATAATAATACACAAATTATTTTTCCAGTTAGAGACAATATGCAGATACGTAACTCTGACGCAAAATTAATGTTTAATGAGTTGTTTTGTATGTCTAGCAAGCAAAGAGA
>NC_061089.1:51776745-51789245 GCF_015104395.2 Macrobrachium nipponense
GAAGCGGGCGAGGGAAGAGGGATAGAGGGATCGGAGAGAGAGAGTGAGAGACTCCTTCTCACCTGAGACAAAAAAAAAAAAAAAAAAATCACGTTCTGGTTTTTGCTCAAATGGTCGATTTTATTCTTTCTTGCTAAATTTGTTAATTGTTTTCTTCGTCGGAGTTTGTTTATATATCAGTTAGATTTTTGTCAAAACATCTATGACGAGGTGGTTACTGAAGGGTTTTGATATATTTATATAGTACTACTCTGCCTTCGGAATATATTTCTAACAGTTTTATGGCAATGTTTATAAATTCTTTATTTATACTATCATCCGAAAAATATTTTGATAAAAAATTTAAAGGCTAGAGGTCCCTTTTGAAAATTATTTAAAGATATCTTTAGTTTAAGCATTTGGAAATTATCAGAGTTTTTACTGTCAATGGTTTTTAAATGAAATCTTTTTCCAAAGCTACAACAAAATAAAAAGGAAGAATTAACGACAATATTATCTTTATAATCAATGAGGAAAATTCAATCTTTACAGTAATCGTCTGTTCTTATTTTGTTCCAGCTTATTTCTCCAATTCATGTTGAATCTTACAGCATAAGGCGAACACACACCACACACACACACACACACACACATATATATATATATATATATGACTACATGCTATGATATATATATATATATATATATATATATATATATGTATATATATATATATATATATATATATATATATGTGTGTGTGTGTGTGTGTGTATGTTTGTATGTATAAGTATACGTAGAAAATGTTACCGCACAGAACGCCCAAAATTAAGGTGTGGAATACCTGGAACTGTTTCCTGGTAAACAAACATGTTTAAAAATATTACTTATCCTAAAAATGTTCTTTTAAAGAAGAGAACATGTCTGTGATTGCCAATATTCGCTTGAACTGAAAATTCTGAAAAGCGCTTGACTCTGTCGTTTGTACTGTGGTCGTGAGCGACCTGTTCGTAAAAGATTTCGCTCTTAATCTTTCATTGTTTCTTCAAACCATACGAGCGATTTCAACTGAAGAGATAATGCGTTAAGGGTAGGAAACTTAAAAGCAAAATACATCATGCTAAGGTATTCCAGTATTCCATTTTCCTTATCCTCATAAATATTAACATCGTTTATGAAAATACCACAGGGAACGAAGTTGACTGAATGGATTACGATAGTTTCAGCTTTGCCGTGAAAAAAAAAAAAAAAAAAAACTGGCAATTTCCGGTATGAAGTACAGAAGTGAAGGCAGAGTCTCTTACTGACCAAGAAAAAAAACAACTATCTACGAAGCCGGTTGGATATGTTTTACTATTTGGATGATTTTACTTTAAAAGAAAGGAGGAAGTCTCTATATAAATATATATGATAATATATATGTATGTCTATGTATAAATAAAATGTTTATATATATATATATATATACTATTATATATTATATATATATAAAGATATATAGGGGAATAAATATATATGATATATATATATATATATAGTTGTATATATATTAATATATTCATTCTTTTATAAAACGAAATTCATCCAAATAGTAAAAATGTAAGCTGATGCCATCATTGAACCTTGAGAGAAAAAACACATATCCAACCGGCTTCATATATATATATATATATATATATATATATATATATATATATATATAATATATATATATATATATGGGGATACAATCCACAATGATGTAAAATCCTCTAGTAGTTTAAAATATACTGAATTTCTGTACAGGAGCTCCTGTACAAGAAATATATATGTTAAACTACAGAAGGATTTTACATCATTGTGGATTGTATCCCGATTTACTTAGAGGTACGACATAGTACCTAGCTTGTGTATATATACTATATATATATATATATTAGATATATATATATATATATATATATATATATATATATATATATATATATATATATATATATATATATATATATATATATATATTATATATATATATATCATATATATATATATATATATATATATATATATATATATATATATATATATATATATATGTGACTGGTAAAAATGTTCTGTAACAACAGAATTCCATCTAATAAAAAGGAGCCCATAAAAACACCAAAATGTAGAGAGAAAAGTACTATTTCAGAGACTGCTGTCTCTCTCTTCAGGTATATGAATGAGAAAAGTTTACAGAAAAGGTGGTATTTATACCAAGAGATTCGTCCACAAGTAAGCCAATTTAGGTCACCCCCGCTGATAATCTTCCTTTAATCTTCTTAAGCGTTGTTGAATTAAATGAACACTGCGTCGACGATATTCTGAATATCCAATTCCCTTTTGAGATGTTCAAATGATGGAATCGGCCTTAATAAAAGAGAAGCAGGTAATGAACATCTCAAAAGGGAATTGGATATCAGATATCGTCGACGCAGTGTTCATTCAACCAACGCTTAAGAAGATTAAAGGAAGATTATCAGCGGGGGTGACCTAAATTGGCTTACTTGTGGACGAATCTCTTGGTATAAATACCACCTTTTCTGTAAACTTTTCTCATTCATATACCTGAAGAGAGAGACAGCAGTCTCTGAAATATAGTACTTTTCTCTCTACATTTTGGTGTTTTTATGGGCTCCTTTTATTAGATATATATATGTGTGTGTGTGTGGTGTGTGTGTGTGTGTGTGTGTGTATACACGCATACAAATACACAAGTATAAACTAGCAATATTACTAGAATTCTCAATCTAGTCCTGTCTACAATCAATCTTCATTGCAACACATATTAGTCTGTCTGTTTATGTGCTTGGTATGTATGCACATGAATTTATTTCAATATATATTTAACATATACAAGAATCTCGTGTCCATTCGCAACATAACCATATTATTAACTAAATTGTATTTAATATACTGTACTATGTATGGACACATACTTAGCCAATAAAACTATCGGAGAGTGCCCATATAAAAACAAACTAGCCATACAAAACCCCCTTTACCCCTCACTGCCTCCTGTATCTACCTGTTTATCTGAAAATCGCTCAACGGACCTTCGACTTTAAACAGGAACTTTAGACTCGTATCGAATCCCTTTTATTGACCAACTAAACTTTTATGGTAATCCGCTCGACAGCTGTCTGCAATTGCGAATATCCCAAGAAAGTCATAAAAGGACAATAATCTGCCTCTATGGCCGTATGACCAGAGACTTCTGCATCCATACAGGATCTGGATTACCTGCTCTCGATGTTTCTTGTGATTCCTGTCGAAGGAGATAATGAGAAAGTCTGTGTCCCGCGGAGCAACGGTTAATGAGGTAAGATATATGGATCCCTAATCAAGATTTATGAGTTGGGAGGTTTTTGTTTGATTATCTATTTTTATCGTTATTATTTTGTTTTTGTTTTTGGCACAGTTTAGGCAGTTAACTACATATCAGCTTTAAATATTCAGGCATGCGATTTGGCATATGACAAGCGTGGAGGTATATAACAATAGCAATGAATATTGTACGTACGAAACGTTTTTGAGCAGAACGGAGTTTCTTCTAAATATATGTAAGTATATACGCAAACACACACACACACACACACACACACACACACACACACACACCACACACACACACATATATATATATATATATATATATATATAGTATGTATATATATGTATATATATATGTGTATATATTATATATATATATATATATATATATATATATATATACATATATATATATATATATATATATATATATCTATATATATATATATATATAATATATATATATATATATATATATCAGTATTGTAGTCATAGTCTCGTCAGTTCACGGGTTTATTGATTGAATCAATCTTGAAAACTGATTTTTACGTAAAACTCTCCGGATGTTTCAAAAATTCTAATCCTACAGGAATATGCTTCCCTCTTTTTCTTTTTTAAAAACGTACGTGGAAAATTACAGCAAGACAAATGACGACCAAATAAATCAATAACTGACGGGAATGAAAAGGAAAAATTTCCACCCACGCTAAATACTCCCCATGATTGTGAATGAAGGCGCTCGCGAAAAGTTCCTGATTAGAGGAGAACTTCGACACGTGTTTGTCTTACGCAACGGAAGCAATGCGTTGACTTTAATACCCAAACATTTTCTGTCTTCAAACAGGTTGATTATTCTTCAGGTGTAGAATTTACGGCCGTAAAGTACGTACAAATAAAAATAATACCACTCATTCTTTTGTTATATAATATATATACTTAATATTACTATATATATATATATATATATATATATATATATATATAAATATAATATATACACACAGGGTGTCCATAAAGTCCCAGTACCATTCTGATGAATAAATACTTGAAATAGTACTGGGACTTTATGGACACCCTGTATATATATATATATAATATACGTATATAATACATAGTATATATATATATCTATATATATATATATATATATATATATATATACGTATATATGTATATATATATGTATATATATATATATATATACTATATATATATATATATATATATATATGTATGTATTATATATATATATATATATAATATATATATATATATATATATATATATATATATATATATATATATGTCCATATATATATATATATATACCCAGTACCATTAAAGTCCCAGTACCATCTGAATGAATAAATACTTGAAATAGTACTGAGGACTTTATGGACACCCTGTATATACTATATATATATATATATAGATATATAGAGTATAATACTATATATATATATATATATATATATAAGATATATATATATATATATTATATATATATATTATAATCGTATATATATATAGTATATATATATTAATATATGATATATATAATATTATATATATATATAATATATATAATATGTATATATATATATATCATATTATTATATATAATATAATTAGCATGTATACATACAAACGTGTGTGTGTGTGTGCCCTTACGAATAAAAAAAATAATAACAGAGAAGGAAGGAAACGAAATGTCACCTCTATTATTAGAATACAATATAACTTCTTCAGAGCAAGCCTCAAAACGAACTTAAAAACATTTATTTATATATGCCGAGGGATTTACAGGGCAAAGAACTACATAGGCTCTCAATTAACTCGTAAATAATCCTCGAGAATATGGAGCGTTAATCCGCATCGCGATGAGATAAATCCGCTAAATCCGACTTTCATGTTCTTGAATTTGAAGGCGAGGTCCAGTCGCTTCAGTGAAGGCTGTTGCTCTCATCTGGATCTGGGAGAGATAAGTTTACCTAAAGGATGTTCGCGCTGAATAGCTGTTGCTATAGACAGTTTGAAATGGTCTTTACATCAACTGGTACAGGCAGTTTGCAAATACGGAAAACATTGCTCGACATTACACATCAATAGTGGGTTAATTATAATTAGTACATCAAGAGCCTGCAGTGGCATTAGCCCCGCAAACACACCACAATCATGTTATAATTTCCAACGGCATATTGATATGCTTTAAAAGTAATGCTTAATTACTTCTTAAAGCTTTAGAGAAGGGGGGCAAATACGTAGAGAAAACACTAGTTAAGACTTTCAACCAGTATTTTTGTTTATAATAATTATTGTTATTAAATGCTATGATACTATTATACTACTACTACTACTACTACTACTACTACTACTACTACTACCACTGGTAAATAAATCTTTATTATTTCTGAGAATTGTTATAGTACTACATTCTACATAACCACATCCACTTTTATTTAGTTACTCAATCAATCTATCTACAGAATAAAACATTTAACCATTGTTTTCACGATAAAGAAACAAGTCATTTATCTCTGTTACGCTCGTAACTTCTTAATCATCTCTGAGACCAGACATCCTGTCAGGTACACCGAAAATGTTAGAGTCCATCCAAAGACGGGTACAAATACACAAAAGACCCGCAAAATACACACAGACGTAAGTATACGAAAAAAAAAAACCGCTCTTTAAGCATCTCGGGTCATAGAACCATCAATCAAAACTTACGCGAGATATGAGAGTCGAAGGGAGGCGGTCGTGTGTCATTCGTCTTCGCCTGCCCGTCAGCCAAAATGTCGCTGGAAAGCCAGACAATTTTTACCGGATGGCGCAGCAGGGAGGAAGGATGAGGAGTGGAAAGAAGGAAAGAGGGATGAAGGAAGAGGATGCGGAGAGAGAAAGAGATAAGAAATAAAAAGACGAGAGGAGGGATAGTGGGAGAAGGGGCAGGGAAGTAGCCATGGACGGTGAACGAAAAGGGGAGAGATAGAGATGAGACATAGAAAGGTGGAAAGGAGGTGGAGATGGTGGAAGAAATAAGAAGGGAGGTAGCAATAGACGGTGAACGAAAAGATAAAGATAGAATTCCCAAGACATAACGGGAAGGGAAGAGGGAAAGGATGATTAGGAAATAAGGGAGAAGGCTGAAGAGGGAAGGAAGTAGGAGTAATGAGAGGGAGGGAAGGGGGAAGTATGAAGGAGAGTGAATTAAATGGACGACGGAAGCGAAGAGAAAAAAAATGCGAAAGTGAGGGAGGAAAGTCGGAATGGATAAAGAGAGGAAGAGGTTATTGGCGAAGGAAGGTTTAGTAACGACGATGACGGGTGGAAAGCATTCAAAACAAAAGATAACATCACTGACGAAGGTAAGAGAAAACAAATTAAGAGAGTAATAAAGATAAGGGAATTCACGAAAGCAAACAATTAGCGAAGAACAAGAGAATTATCAGTATATATTTTTTCTACTTTCCATCTTTATCCATAAATATTTGTAAGAGATCGAGTCAAGAGAAGATGGTTTGGACGAAAGAAGAAATAAAGAGGGAACATTAGGGAGAGAGAGAGAGAGAGAGAGAGAGAATGTTGGCACTTGGATGGGTAACAAGGGAATAGGAAAGAGGTAAGAGAAGTATGATTAAAAAGAAAAGGCTGATTTGGGTTCATGGAAAAACATTTAGCTGAAGTAATTTTACATAGACTATCAGCAATTTCCTTTTAAGCGATTTACTTTGCCTTTCCTCTTATCATCGTTATTTGGTATAAAGATCAAAATAAGGGAGGATAAGGTAAGAATGAAAAGAATACCAAGGAATGGTCGAAACAGGAACACTCTTGACACTGATGAATAAGTTACCAATTGATTTAGAACATTCTTCAAGCGTGAACGTTAACGAATAAGAGAGAAAGGAAAAGAAGGAGAGGAAAGGAGGGAAGGGGGGAGAGGGATGATGGTTCTTGGCGGGGGACTGCCTGGGTTACGAATATAGCACAGGGGAAATGTATGAAAAGCAATAACCTCGCAGCAATAAAAGTAAATCAAATAATATTCTGGAACAGAATGATCTCGATGAGTTTATTTTCCCCTAATGTTTTTTCCCGACGAGATTAGTTTTTTTTAACCGATAAGAATAATGGGTTTTTGCAGGACGAATTAAGAGTTTTGTGACACGAATGAAAGATTTTTTACGTTAAGCATATGTTGTACGATAAGAATCAAGTGTTTGAAAAAATAATAGTTTTTACGATGCGAATAGGATAGCACCTATATTTGTGATAAGAATAGAGTTTTTACAATGCAAATAATGAGGGAAATCTTTAGAAAGCAAACCTCAAATAAAAGTCCATGATCAGACACCGGAGAAGAAAACAAGAGACAAACGTTCAGCAATCGAGCGACATCCCTGAAAGGAAACGAGGCCTCTTTAACTTAATTAGCAGCGGCGGCTTGAGACAGACTCGGTGGCCATATGGACATCCCTTCCCTTTTTCTTTATTTTAATCGATCGCCTTCATTATCCCTTTCTGCGTGTCGCCTGTTCATTGTCAGAGACGTCGTCCTGATCGGCAGTCCATTAAGCTAAAGGTGGCAATTCCGTAATGAAGATCAGTGGTGGCGCCTGAATGGCCTACCTGTGGAGTCCCACAAGGGGAGACCGCGTCACCCTTTGTAGGGAATTAGTCCCGAGTCATTTGCGTCCGAAGGAGAGGTGAATCTACAAAGGATAATTACGGATAATTGCAGCGCTGTTAAGGCAATGATGACTGATGTCTGAAAGAAGATGGGCAAGGTGACGATAGGTGTGTACTTTAATGATACGTTCCTGAATGCTTCCTGGAAATATGGTGGAGAGTCAGAACGGTATTGGTTCGCGTAGGCCGAATTCTTTGTCTTTTTCGAAATGCCACTTGGAACTAATTAAAGAAGACAGAAGGCTTATTCATTATGAGAGAGAGAGAGAGAGAGAGAGAGAGAGAGAGAGAGAGAGAGAGAGAGAGAGAGAGCATTAGATCAAAATCTAAAAGATATTTTAACATAGTAAGAAAATGTAGTGAGATAACTAATAATGTATATGCGATAACAAATTTCTGTAGCTTTTTTCCCAATAAATTATAATTATGATCTTTTACTTAGCTGATAAAGAAATGATTCTGATCACTATTCCATTTATGTCACTCACCCAACCCATTGACACAGATTATGATTCTATTTTTCTATCCTAAACCGAAGTTAAATGGGTATGATAAAAGAAAAGTGATATCACAATTTTCTGTTTAAGTTATAAAAGATAATTTTCTTCATCCCGATCGACAAATAATCGTGCCCTCACTCCTAAACCTAGACAAGAATTTTAAGCTGTGCTGTTATATAATGTTAGTGTTCTTTTTTAGACGCCTATTATTCCAGATTTCTATTTCTTATCAGCTTATCTGTATAATTCCTTATGATATAAAACCTACCTCTCTATTTCACGTTCTTTTGAGACGAAGTTTTCATTAAGAGGACAATCAGATAAATAAACGATGACTTTATAGATAAGCACGAGATCTCCATCTCTTCAAATTACTGAGCAACACGACCAAAACCCATAAAGTTGCCTGAAGCCTCTTCAGCGGCGCGCCTATGCTCTCCCTTGAGCAGATCCTTCACGACCGCGAAGGAAGGACGTCTCTTCCCCAAGTATTTTAACCACCCCTTAACTGGCCCTCACTTCATTCGAATTCACTTCACCTAAACGCCCAATCGGCCTTTGCACGAGCTTCATCGTTTTAAATCTCGTTCTCTCTCCGGAGCTAATGACAAGAAATTTAAGATCAGTGTGATTCCTAATTCAGCCTTAGGCTTTACAATAGCCACTTGTTTTTCTGATTTTGTTTCTGAATTTGTTTCAAGTCGTTTCAGATCAGTGTGGCATCTTCGTTTTTTTTTTCTTTGTCAGGTGTTCGGGCCTTCGCTCTTGAGGCAATTTTGAACGCCAATTAATTTATTATTTGTAAGTTTAAAATATGAATTCACTTATTGAGTCATTTCTTATACCTGGGTCTTTGGTGAGCAACTTCAGTTTCATTCCGTTTATGATGCATTCGTTGACATAATTACGTTGAAAATGAGTCTGGTACTGCGTACACTACTACTACTACTATACCACTACTACTACTACTACTACTACCACTATTATTATTATTATTATTATTATTATTATTATTATTATTATTATTATTATTATTTTTTTTTTTTTTTTTTGCTCTATCACAGTCCTCCAATTCGACTGGGTGGTATTTATAGTGTGGGGTTCCGGGTTGCATCCTGCCTCCTTAGAGTCCATCACTTTTCTTTACTATGTGTTTCCGTTTCTAGGATCACACTCTTCTGCATGAGTCCTGGAGCTACTTCAGCGTCTAGTTTTTCTAGATTCCTTTTCAGGGATCTTGGGATCGTGCCTAGTGCTCCTATGATTATGGATACAATTTCCACTGGCATATCCCATATCCTTCTTATTTCTATTTTCAGATCTTGATACTTATCCATTTTTTCCCTCTCTTTCTCTTCAACTCTGGTGTCCCATGGTATTGCGTTCTGATACCATAGTCCCAGAGGATCTTTGCGTGATCGTTTTCTATCACTCCTTCAGGTTGGTGCTCGTACCACTTATCACTGCAAGGTAGCTGATGTTTCTTGCACAGGCTTCAGTGGAGGGCTTTTGCCACTGAATCATGCCTCTTTTTGTACTGGTTCTGTGTAAGTGCCGGACATTCGCTTGCTATGTGGTTCATGGTTTCAATTTTCGTATTGCACTTCCTACATATGGGAGAGATGTTATTTCCGTCTATCGTTCTTTGAACATATCTGGTTCTTAGGGCCTGATCTTGTGCCACTGTTATCATTCCTTTAGTTTCCTTCTTTAGCTCTCCCCTCTGTAGCCATTGCCATGTGTCATCGCTGGCTAGTTCTTCAGTCTGTCTCATGTATTGTCCGTGCATTGGCTTGTTGTGCCAGTCCTCTGTTCTGTCTGTCATTCTCCTGTCTCTGTATATTTCTGGGTCTTCGTCTACTTTTATAAGTCCTTCTTCCCATGCACGCTTTAGCCACTCGTCTTCACTGGTTTTCAGATATTGCCCCAGTGCTCTGTTCTCGATGTTGACGCAGTCCTCTATACTTAGTAGTCCTCTCCCTCCTTCCTTTCGTGTTATGTATAGTCTGTCCGTATTTGCTCTTGGGTATAGTGCTTTGTGTATTGTCATATGTTTCCTGGTTTTCTGATCTATGCTGCGGAGTTCTGCCTTCGTCCATTCCACTATTCCTGCGCTGTATCTGATTACTGGCACTGCCCATGTGTTTATGGCTTTTATCATATTTCCGGCGTTGAGTTTTGACTTGAGTATCGCCTTGAGTCTCTGCATATATTCTTTCCTGATCGTGTCCTTCATTTCTTGGTGTTTTATATCCCCTCCTTCCATTATTCCCAGGTATTTGTATCCTGTCTCATCTATGTGTTTGATGTTGCTCCCATCTGGTAGCTTTATCCCTTCAGTTCTCATTACTTTGCCTTTTCGTATGTTGACTAAGGCGCATTTTTCTATTCCAAACTCCATCCTGATGTCCCCAGATACAATCCTTACAGTCTGGATTAGGGTATCTATTTCCTTGATGCTCTTACCATACAGCTTGATATCGTCCATGAACATCAGATGGTTGATTCTGTTGCCTCTTTTCTTGAGTTGGTACCCGGCATCCATCTTCTGTAGTACTTTTGTCATGGAAATCATGGCTACTACGAAGAGTAGTGGGGACAGTGAGTCGCCCTGGAAGATCCTTCTCCTGATATTAACCTCTGCTAGTCTTATTCCAGAGCTTGTAAGTTTTGTATTCCAGTTGTGCATTGTATTTTTGAGGAAGCTGATGGTGTTTTCCTCTGCCCAATATATTTTCATTATTATTATTATTATTATTATTATTATTATTATTATTATTATTATTATTATTATTATTATTATAAAACATTTATTACTTCTTCAACGTCCACTGTGTCCTCAACAAGCACCAATGATTTTTCTTACATAGCATATAATGAAAACTAAAACGGGTTTTAAGTGATTTTACTCTGTACCAAATGTAAAAGCATTTAGATCCGTACGTAAAAGCAAAGATCATTTATAATATACCAAATGACCTCTGCACGATGCATGTACCACACAGTTAATACGAGTAGCGTGCAACATCGCATCTCTTTTCAACATACTGATAGCCAACGGCATTTAGGTTATGTAATGTTTATAACATGTCTGTATGGAATGCGCATTAAACATCAAAATATCACACTAGAGACAATTAAATATCCAACTGTTTTTAATCCAATAAATGAATTAAAAACAGACATTTTGGGAGAAGAATACTAGAGGAGAGCGACCACTTACAGCTAACTTGACTTTCCTCACAATTACATTTTAGGGATAACTTTCTATAAATCTGGAATAATTTATTAATTAATGGCCTCTTAAGGAATCGATTTCTAGAGGATATGCAGAATTCGTAAGCGCAATTTTCACATTAACGAACATGTGACTCTTGTGGGAGAGTTGCTTGAATGTTGAGTTGGTTTGAAAGCAAATGCTCTCATTGTTAGAAGGCCTGTATGTAATCCTTTAGTATCCAGGTTAAGATGCTTCTCGTAACATTTTAATTTCAGAAACGTTCACTTGATAGTAGGTATTGCATTTAAGCAATATTTGCGTAAAAACCACGGTCACATCTAAGTAGCATTCAAACTGAAGTAAAGTAACAATCTGAATAACATTCGCTCCTAACATTCGGATACAAAGACCAACTGAGTTTATCAAACATGGTTTTGTGTTAAATTCACATTCAAGTAATATTTGTTTGATGCGGCTATCGATTTAACAACATACGCATTAGGCAACATTTTCGCGTAAGTAAAGCAACTTCTGGTAACATTCACACTGAGCCGAAGTGCACATTTCACCTACACCATCATTTTAGTAACATTTACGTTCAGGTAACCAAACAACTAAGCAACATTTACATTAACATTAACATTAAAGGTACGATGATAATCGAATAACAATCTTGCCTAATCTACATTTACTTTAAAATTATAGTACCATTTGAACAGCACTTCAAATGGTATTATAAGTTTAAAGTAAATGTAGAT
>NC_061089.1:51794245-51796745 GCF_015104395.2 Macrobrachium nipponense
ATTTTGGAACACACAGGTCTTTCCGTTAGAACTAGGTTTCCTCTTTCTAAACCACCTTTTTCTGCCATAAGGGAACACAGTTTAGCACAGGACCATCCTTTCACTCACCTAGATTTTAGAGTACTGTCTTTTGCTCAAATAGACTGGACCTTTTAATTTCAGAGTCGCTGTTTATTAAGAAAATGAAACCGGAATTGAACAACAACTCGTCCGTTATTCAATTAAGCTATCAGATAGTTTCATAGTAGTACAAACAAAAGTGGGTCGTTAGCCATTTTTTTATTTTTGAGTGTAGTTTGTTTACCTTTCATATCATTTTATTTTTATTTCTGTTTTGTATGATTTGCGTGTGTTTTAGTTTGTTCGTAATTTTTAATTTTTAGTTTGTATGTGATGTTCGTTTTATTTTATGTTTTTACTTGAAGCTTTTAATCAGACAATTCATTTTAATGTAATTTTTAGTGATTTCTCATCCTTGTCATTTTTTCAGCCTGAAGATGAGGTTTTAAACCTCGAAAGCTCGTAATATTAAAGAATGTTCTTCCTAGTCTTGGCACTGTTATTCATCATCAAGCTATATATATATATATATATATATATATATATATATATATATATATATATATATATATATATATGATATATATATATATATATATATATATATATATATATATATATAGAAAGAACGAAGAGATCACCAATTAAAAAAGAAAAGAAATTAACCAATTGATACAATATATAGATGTCTGTGTATATATTATATATATATATATATATATATATATATATATATATATATATATATATATATTATATATGTGTGTGTGTGTGTGTGTCGTGTGTGTGTGCGTGTGTGTGTATGTGTGTGTGTTATATAAACTATTTTGCTATCATAAAATTAAATTCAGTCATACCACAGTATCACAAAGATATATTAATTTACTTAAACTCTCAATAAACAAACCTCGTAAGTCTTAAAATACTTGCAAATATCATAAATTTATGGCGAAGACTAGATCAATTCCCAAATCCGAAAATAAATATTGAAGAATATGTAAAAGCTAAATCTTTTCAACGCCAAAGGTAACATCGTTTTAGAAGCACGATTGCAGCAGAAATTACTCGCGGATTACACACAGAATAACATCAAAGTTTCGTGAAGGATTCTTGACACGGAAAATCCCCTCTAAATCTGCGAATGAAAGAACGCAGAGAAAAGGAAAGAAGGAAGGAACGATGGGGAAAGGAAGCGCACTTCAAAGAAATCGAAGAATATTTGCTCTTACCAAGGAATCTTCCGTCAAAAGAATGATCAACAACACAAGCAACGTGACAAGAATCAGTGTTCAATTTTGTGTTGTGTATGTGTTTAGACACTAAAAGGGAAGAGATGAAAACTGCCAGATACAGAGGTCAACGGGTTGCTAATTGAGTGACAGATGTCACAGGCCGACCAGCTGACACATACCGAGGCCATTGGCCTGTCGATTGATGGAAACAGACGCCAATATTCTGTTGGTTGACAGATACCAATGCTTGTAAAGTAGTGATTGACAAATAACACCAACAGGCTATCAACTGAAAGGTTACAGAGGGCAACAGGCTTCGTTTGATTTCTTCAGAGACCAATAATCGGTCGACTAATGGACACAGCCTGTAAATCTCTCTCTCTCTCTCTCTCTCTCTCTCTCTCTCTATGTATATATATATATATATATATATTATATATATATATATATATATATATATATATATCTATATATATGTATGTTTATATGTATATATGTATTGTATATATATATATATATATATATATTATATATATGTATGTATGTGTGTGTGTGCGCGCGGGTGTATAGAGTAGGTCAAGAACTTTGTTATTATCTTACTTTAGAAGCCTAGAGACGAAATACCGTTAGAGATGACAATATGTTGGCTGTCTATCAGCAAAAGCAAGAAGAGGACGTATAATCTCATTGAAATATATAATCGAATCTAGTCATGCGGATACGAATATGCTTTGGGTAAAGCCTCGAAGGACATAAAAATGCATAGGGCTGCATAGGTTTTCGTAAAGGGTTTATCAGTATGCAGATTCTCTCTCTCTCTCTCTCTCTCTCTCTCTCTCTCTCTCTCTCTCTTCTTCCCCCTGCCTGGCTTTCAAAGGCAGTGCCGTACTCAAAGAGTAGAAAGTGAACCAGTCACACGTGGGTGGTGGACAAAGAGAGATAAAAAAATCAGAGGAAATAAAAGGGAGATAAAGGGAGAATCTTGGCTGGGCGGAGGTGAATTACAGGAGGGGTGCAAATATAATTAAAGGGTGCATATCAATGATTTCGGGTGTCTCTGTTTGCTTTAAGGTTTTCCTCTCTTCCTATTCCTAGCCTGAGGAACTGCGGGAAATAGTACTACTCTCTAAGTACAGGTGTTTTGTGAGGGATCAGAGCAGTTTATAATCTTCAGTGTAATACGTTTTTAAATGTTCTTTGTCATTTGC
>NC_061089.1:51811745-51816745 GCF_015104395.2 Macrobrachium nipponense
TTATGTTTTTTTATATGAAATTGATTATTTGATCTGTCTACATGGCAGCTTTTATATGAAATTGATGGTTTATCTAAATGGTTGTGAGACGTTTCAGAATATTTCCTTCAAGGGGACTTTTATTTCTTTTAGTGTTTAACCAAGGTTTTCATTTGCTCGGGATTTATTTTTTTCGTACCTAGAGGACCTCTGCTGTTGTGACCTCATGTTGTGACCTTAGGTTGTGACCTTAGGTTGAGAAAGATCTTATTAGCCAATGTTGGGGAGGTAAATAATAAAGAGGAATACCTTACAAGTTGCTGTAACTTAAATTCAGTAAAGAGGAAGACTTTATACACTGAACAGTCCTCTAATGATTAAAAAGAAGTAATTAGTAATTAACTTGCAAACGAATTCTGGGTGTTGACAAGTCTGGTAGCAATAGGGAACTGTCAATTCTCACCCCCCTCCAACATACCCCTAACAAAATAAACAAAAACAAATGGAAAAATTATGTGTTTGATGTCGCTATACATGTTACCTGCTAAAAATGCCGTCGAATGTATTCATACATGGTTTAAGCCCGGATGATTCGCTTAATGGATGTGGTTTGTTTATTGAACATGGATTAGTCAAGTACATAATTTATGGAAATCACAAATAGCAAGCAACACACCAGTCACGGTTTTATGGAAATGCTATGGTGATCTTTGGATGTTGCCAGCTTTGTTTGTAATGGTTTAACGAATTTTGTACGCTCAGTCTAACGAATTTTCTTTTATAATGTACACAGGTGCACGAATGCGCACTCCCACACACACACACACACACATATATATATATATACATACACACACACACACACATATATATATATATATATATATATATATATACATATATATACATATACATATATCGAGCTACAAATGTCCTTTAATATATAATTCGCTCTACCTCGGAATTAATATATTTTCATCTATGTTTAACCGAGGTAGAGCGAACTAGATATTAAAGGACATTTGTAGCTCGATATATGTATATGAATCACGGTAATTTGATATGACTTATATACATATATATGTATGTATTAAACACACACAAACACACATATGGTACAATCAAGAACAATGGTTACATGTATTACACGTAATACAAAAGCTTTACTATTTGACACCTACTCTACTTAGGCAAACAAGCATTGCAGGAATGAGTAGCTATAAGAATAAATAAAGAAAAAGTGAACAAATTTCAATGACTGGAAAGGGATGTTTAAGACCCCATTAAGAAATTTCAAGGATCTGAAAGGGAGGCTTAAGATGTATATTAGAAATTTTCCAGGACTGGAAAGGGACCTTCAGAAGTCTATTACAAAATTTCCCAGGACTAGAAAGTGAGACTTATGAAATCCACTAAAAATTTCCAGGAATGGCAATTGAGGTTTGAGAATTGCACTAAGAATTTCCTAGGACTGGAAAGGCAGGCTAAAGAACTTGATAAAAATAGTCCATGACTGGTAACTGGATAAGAAAGGCACTAGAACGTTTCAAAGCCTGGAAACATGTTAAGAAATCCGCAAAAAAGAAAAAAAATCAGAACCGTAAAATGGTCATAAAACTCCACTAAAAATACTCCAGGAAAGGAAAAGGAGGCTTAAGAAATCTACTAAAAATTTTTGCAGGACTGGAAAGACAGACCAAAGAAACACTTCAAAATAAATGGCTTCCTAGAAAAAAAAATTGATATGCACGCTATAAAAGAATCGTACCATCAGTCCCTTAATGCAACTGGTCCCTATACAAAGTCTCCCTTTTTTTTCTTTTCAATGTGTCATTCCATCAGCGTTCCTCCTCTACTATTTAAATCTGTAACAGGCCGGCGGCTCTTAGCAGAGGAAATGGGAAAGTGAGGGAGTAGCTATCTACAGCTCAATGAAGCCTTTAGAGAAAGCTATGACAGTTTCATGCATTTTTATATCCCTAGAGATTGCACCTAATATAAATTCTCATTCATAAAAGAAATCCAGTTACACGCTTTGATCAGAGAAATTGACAATTTTCCTGACATAGATTCATGGGCAAAGTCGGCCTATTTTTTGAGAGTGATACTAGCCCAGTTTATATTTCATCGAACATTATATACTTTTTATTTTTACATGGCACAATTCGCCTTTACCTCTTTAGAAGGACTGGGTTCAAAAAAGATTTACCATCGATTTCAATCGATTATTTTGGAGGCGGTCGCTAGGCTCATGTCTTTAGTTACCCGGCTGCAATCTAACACAATAACTATCTATCAGGAGCCAGATTTAGTTACCCGAGGTACAATGAAATCAAATTTGACTATTCTAAGCGAACCTCTTCCTAACTAGCGAATATAGCGAACACTAATATATATATATATATATATATATATATATATATATATATATATATATATATATATATATATATGAGACATTAGATTTATATATATACATACATATATATATATATATATATATGTATATCTATATATATATATATAATATATTGTTGTATAAATGTATATATATATATATGTATATGTATCAGAAAATTCCTGCCTCTTAATGAAGCAACTGGCTGATGAAAATGACTGTCCGGATGGAGATGAAGAAGGAGGGGGAGGGGCGGTTGAGAGAGAGAAATGGGGAGGGGGTGCAGAGTGAGGGAGAAGTCGGCCGGGGTATTGTTGGAGGTTATTAAGATGACAATAGGAAATTCAGTTCAAAGGCCCCAATATAGCGGATTGTAACGATCGTTATTCGAATTGCTCCACACTAATAGCTGAAAAAGACCTCAATCGCTATTCTGTGAAGATCATTGTCTGCATAATGATGGGAAATTATTCAGATATTGGCTTTTATATTCTCTCTCTCTCTCTCTCTCTCTCTCTCTCTCTCTCTCCTCTCTCTCTCCTGCATGTGTAACTACAAAGGGGAAAATTATCATACAAACTGGATTTCTGAGAGCTAAAATTTTTAAAATTTATTGTTTTTACAAAATATAGATACTGATGAATTTCAGAGAATATATACATTGTTTAGGCCCATGTGAATTAGTTATTAAGAAACGAGGTATCCGATGTGAATTAGTCATTAAAAAAAACGAGGTATATTTTCTTTAGGAATAAAAAAAATATGAGGAATTATTTTGTCTCATTCACAACGAGGTTGATTTTAGAAGGAATGTCTATAGAAAATCAATCAATCTCCATCTAGTTACCAGGGACTGGGAAAAATATTGTCGTAAACCATCCAGTTTTGATGAATAAAAGAATAAAAGAAACTGGATACGCGTCGTAGCTTGGGGCCATAACCATGCAATTTAACTAACAGCGAAACCTTTCAGCTCCTTCTTCGACTTCTAGCGAATTTCACCAAATTGGGTTGGGAAAAGCGCATGGAAAATAGATATTCCGATGAATAAGTATCATTTCTTTAGAAATTCCTCAATTTTGATCGGAAGTCTGTTGACGGTACAGACATTTCATAGCAATGCTCTGGACTCCACACTAAAATAGGAAAGAAGACAATTGTTAGGTAAAAGTACCATTTGTTATTACAGCAGTAGCACAGCATTTGCCTTTGAAATCCTGCAACGAAGTAAATAATGGGAGTTTAAGTAGCATTGACAGCAGCAACGTTAGTAGTAGTAGTAGTATTAGTAGTAGAAGTAGTACACTACGATCTCTCCACAAACTAGACTCTTTCGATCATCATCCCTGAGGCCAATGGCGGAAAGTTAAAAGCCTTTTCTGCCGGTCGTTCGATACCCTACTCCAGAATTCAAAACATTCGGAGATCAAGGGGATTAAGTGATGGAAAGAGAGAGAGAGAGAGAGAGAGAGAGAGAGAGAGAGAGAGAGAGGAAAACGAAAAAGATGAAATAAGAGGAAAAGATCCCTCCAAGCCTCCATGTTAAAATGCCCTTTGGGATGGTGGTAGACGAACCTCCCCCAGCAGCCTATGGGGACTTTTTCAAACTGCAGCAAGATCAAAGTCTCCTTTTTCGGATTTAATTTGTAATGCTTACGTGTTATTCGCTGACATCTAAATATGGTATGGTAAAATGCACAAGCGCGCATATGTATGTGTTTGATAGCATGGTTTCTAAAGGTTTCTGGTGGTTGGCAATACGAGGAGGACAGTAAACTCTTAGCTAAAGAAATGATGGTACTTCTGTTTTTACCTCGGATTGAAATGAACCATAGAGACATCCATAAAAAAAGTAAAAAATGCGCTGAAGTGTCTTTGGGGTTATCGAGTTTTCAGCATGGCGTATAATGCTGAATGAACTGCGGCCCAAGAATTTTTCAGCCATGGCCCAGTGGTGGCCTGATTTGTTGGCACCGCACGGTCATGGATAAGTTTAACCTTAAATGCAATAAAGACTGCTGAGGCTAGAGGGCTACAATTTGGAATGTCTGTTGATTGTAGGGTGGATGATCAACTTCCCAATTTGCAGCTCTCTAGCCTCAGTGGTTTTTAAGAACTGAGAGCGGACAGAAAAAGTACGGACGGACAAACAAACCTATCTCAATAGTTTTCTTTTACAGAAAACAAAAATGATTGTGAATAAACAGTGAACTAGAACGAGACAGAGGAAGACAGAGGGAGAGAGAAAATAAAGTCATGGAACGTCTATGAAAGATATGGAATGAAGTGAAGGGAATGAAGGCAAGGAAAGGCTTTCGGTTGAACCCAGATCTTCCTCCAAGCACCTCCCTCCCATTCGCCATTATTTCCCCGATTCTCCCGAAAATAGAATACAAAAATCATCAACAACAACAGCAACAACAAGCAACGAGAGTGAGAAAAATCTTGTAAACAAATCGAGCTCCCCAAAATCATTGATATGCACCCTTTGATTAGACTTACGCCCCCTCCTATAATTCACCTCCACCCTGACAACATTCTTCCTCCCCCACTACATCAATTCTTTTTTTTATTTTGACTTCATGTTGTCCATCTCCTCTTATTTTTTAGTGTCATTTCAGGA
>NC_061089.1:51821745-51826745 GCF_015104395.2 Macrobrachium nipponense
TTTTAGCCAAATCGATCATTCTTTCGTAAATCAATAAGATTATTCGTCTCTTTGTTCTCATTGGATGTGCTGGTATCCCTTCTAACTTTTTTTTTCTCTCTCTCTCAAATATACACTGATTAAAATCATGCATGTAAATAAAAAATAGGAAGTGAAAAAAAATCTTTCATCTCTCTCTCAGATATGCATAGATTATTAATTATGTATGTAACTTAAAAATGGGAACTGAAAATTTGCTTTCTTTCTCTCTCTCTCTTCGTATGAACATAGTATGCGAGCATCTGTAACAAGATCTCATCCAGAGTCGGGGAGATAAGTACACGTTAATTTGCTCGCGTGCTATGTTTCACAAGTGAGGGGACGTGAACTGATGTCACTTTGCGAGATATAATTAGACAGTCAGACTCCCCCTTTTTAGTCCTGAAAAGAAAACTATTGTGCTGGGTTTGACTGTCCGTCCGAACCTTTTTCTGTCTGGCCTCAGAACTTAAAAGCTACTGAGGTTAGAGGGCTGCAACTTGGTTTGTTGATCATCCACCCTCCAATCATCAACCATACTAAGTTGCAGCCCTCTAGCCTCAGTAGGTTTTATTTTATGTAAGGTTAAATTTAGTCATAATCGTGCGTCTGGTAACGATATAGGGCAGACTACCACCAGGCCTTGTTAAAGTTTCATGGGCTGTGGTTCACACAGAATTATACAGAGGCCACATATAGAAAGATATATTTTCTGTGGCATTGATTATACGCTGTAGCGGCGGTACAGAAAGCTCGATTGCTCTGAACTTTCCTTGTTATATGACGTAAGCATTTGATGATTTGTTTTCCTTAACCAGAACTTTCTTCGAATGTTGATGATATCAATTTTTTCAAATATAACGGTAGGATTTCCTTACGTAATATATATTAAACATGCCCTTAGTGATTCAATTCTTGCATAGGGTTTCCAGTTATAGTTCCTAATGGAGGATATTTTGACGATCGAACATATTCTTTTGCTTTATTACATTAGCTGCTTTTGTTTCTCAGATTTATAAAGTAATACATGTCTTTATTACTGCGGAAATGATTATGCTGAGTATTCGGCGAAGCCTTGCAGAAATTAAATTTTAAATCTTCAGAGAACTTTACGGTTTTCTAAATTACCAAAAATATTAATGTTTTCAACGACCATTGCCAAAAACCGAAAAGTCTATTAAAATTTCTCTAGACTTCACAGTCATTATCAGAACAGATGAAAGTCTTCAAAACTATGATTCAAAATTTGGAAAATTAATGATCTGTCACAGCTGAAGTCCCAATCTTTTCGATATGAAAATGTCTAAGTGCAGAAAGTCTTGTCACCTCCATTGCCAAAGTTAGTGGCTAAAAGCTACATGGTCCTCAAGAGCAAGGTATACAAGAGTTTTAAGTTTTTCATTCTTTTCGGTCACAGTCAGAAATATGGAAGGCTATCATAAGTTCTTCGAGGGGAGAACGCAGAAGTGTTGAAAATCCTGATGAAAATACAATGGAGTAATGGTGAATATATAATGACGTTATTTATATTGCTTTGCAATTCAAGTAACCTAGTTTCATATTGATTGATCTCATAAACCTTGATTGGTTTCAGTCAAAGCCTATGAGATAAATCAATATGAAACTAGGTTCGTTAAATTACAAAGTAATATAAATAACGCCATTATATATTCACCATTACGCCATTGCATATTCATCATATATAAAATCATGAATATGAGTTGTAATAACTTAGATTTGTGAGGCTACATGTAACTATAATCAAAGCTCTTGTACCTTCTTCCATCAATGTATTACTGCTTCCCATTTCTTTTCTGTATGCCTGCGTGTGCGTTAGTTCTGGGTGCGTTGAACTTAATTTCACAATTTCATAAACCTTGTCTTCCCTCTCTCTGGAATTTATAGTGACCACGTTCCGAACAATTATCAATATTATTTTTAAGGTTTGCAGAGCTTTTGTATGATTTTCTTCTACTGAGTTGTATATGTGTAAATTATCCTCTTCTTTTCAGTAAACATATTGGTATTGTCACCGATATTTTTCATCCTCGCCATTTTCTAGTCACACGTTATCAAAATAGCTTAATTTTTCCTATTCATTCATATTCTGTATTCCATTTATGTTTCTTCTTTTCCCTGCGTCGTTCTTTATTTTAAACCTTACCCCATCTTTTTCCTTGTACTTTCATTCTCTTTCTACCTCTCGAATTAAAAAAAAAAAAAACTGTTGGTGGTCTTTGCTCCCCTTCTGCCTCCTTTTTTTGTTTAATCTGTTGCTATTCATGTCGCTGTACCTATTATTACCTTCATTTTATTTACATTCAGCGATACAGCTATTTAATTTTTTCTTTTTTTTATGGTCTTGACACACCATCCCCACAAACCTTACCATTTATTCTTCTTCTCCTGAGAAATCAATAGAAAACATCAAGTCTGCCATAATGTTTCTCTTTCTTTTCTACTTCAAAAGCTCCAGAGGTTTCTTTGCCTTCGCCCTCAGGCAAAACCATTCCTGAAAGAGGGGGAGAAGGGTCCAGCGCCTATGCGCAGCCTTCTCTTTTCCTTCTCTTCTTCTTCTTCCTCTTCATTTCCTCGCATCTTTGCCCTCGGCCTTCCCTTTACTTTATCTTAATCGCCATCTCCCCTCGTTGCTTCAGGTCGGTTAAATCACTAAGAGATTCCTCGCTCGGCAGGCGGCTATACACTACGGATGATAATCTGGAAACCAGCGCTCTCTGGGAATCGGCCTGGCTCGTTCTCACAAGGGGGTTCCTCCGACACACCCCTGGTCCCGAAGACCCCAAGGCGACCACTCTCTTTGGCCTTATCTCTGGTTGAACACTGGAGTTCAGACTATCTTTGTTTATCTTGACTTTTCCTCTTTTTTTTTTTTTATCCTTTTTGCATTTGTCTTTCTTACTTTTCTTGTCTTTTACCTGTGGGGGAAGTTTTTCGAAAAGATTATTTTGTTTTGTCAAAAGACAGTTTCTTAAAGTTCCCTTGATAAGGTTGTGACAGTTGGGAAATGTTCAGGTCAACTCACTGTGCACAAACACATCTAAAAAAAAATCAATCATGTTATTTCACGGTTAAAATAGAAGAAAATACATACGTTTACGTAATTATCTATTTCAACCGCCTCCGATATCAACTGGCTTATACATCTATGAATAAGGACTCTTGTATTTCATATCTTTTGCCCCAGTAAAAATACTTTAAGAGGAAATCTTCAAAAAGGACTTTCGAAGTGTGTCAGGTCGGCTATTCTAGACGTCGTGTGTCATGAATAACCATTATGAAACGGCCCCGGGGAACGTCCCGTACCTTGATAATAGGACATCCAAAGGACACGCTGTCCCAGTCAGTCCGTAGGATGCCACGGAAAGAAAAATAGGAATTGATGGATGGTGTGCTTAGGAGAGAGACATAGATTTCTCTCGTCGAAGGACCCCACCTGGTTTTCAAAGAGGGCGGAGGAGGAGGAGGAGGAGGAGGAGGAGGGGTGGACGGAGGAATCGCAGGACCATCTTTACACGCGACCAAAAAGGATCCTTTGAATTGGGACATTTATTCCACAAAGGACTTCATTTGCGTGGGAGTGTTATTCTTGCCTTATTGTGATTCAATATTTGGAGGAGTCCCAGCCCGACCGACGAGGAGGGGGGGAGAAGGAGCAGGAAGAGGAGGACTTTATTATGATGATGTCCTTTGAGGGAGGGGACGCCAAGAGGCGCCATGGGAGGTCCCTTTGGGCGGGAAGCGGGACGCCCGAGCAATCTAACATGGCGGACGTATGGGAGGCTTCCATCGGCGACGTGATATATTCGCATCCTCTCCCTCTAAGTGGCGTATATATTACGGGTCTTTGTCCAGTGGAATTCTTTCATAGCCTCGAGATAAAGAAAAAAGGGGAAAAAAAGTAGATCGAGAGTCATATCCCCTCTCAAATGCTCCGGATAGGCAACCCCCCGCCCCCCCAGCTCTTTCTCTCACTCTACATTAGGTTTACACGCTCCAGGGACTAAAAGCTTTCCATCACTCACATATTCAGATTTCTTTGACTTGCCGAGGCGTCGTGTTTGTGTGTTTCCTGTATTTGATCTCCCTACTACGTCGCGTCAAATATACACACGCAAGCTAACACGTAAACACGCACTCACGATCCCACACAAACACAAACACAAACACACATACCGACATATACACTCACACCCTATATATAAATATATTGCTTATTGAAAGTCTTTGATTTTTCCTTTGACTATTATTTGTACGAAACTCCAATATATCTCACTTAATTGCTAGGTACCTTAACATTCACGCACACAAACATAATATGTATGATCTATCAATATATATATAATATATATATATATATATATATATATATATATATATATATATATATATATATGTAAATGTATACATTTATACATACATATATGTTTGTGTGCGTAAATACTGAGGTAACTGGGAATTAAATGAGATATTGGATTTTTCATACAATTAACTAACAGAATCATAATCAACTTAAAATCAGAAATAATAAGCAATGTACTATAAACTCCTCTTACTAATGTTCAACCTAAATCTATGCTTTCATATTCATTTTTTTCTATTTTTTATCAATACAACTACTGGAACAGGTATATTCCAGCGAATGGATTTCGAAATGAAATTTATTGAAAAGTCACCAAGAGAAAATTCGAAAAATGGGCACATCCCCATTAAGAGTAACCTTTATTCTTTATCAAATTCCTTGGCAAATTGTTAGTGTATTTTTAAATATTAGATTAAAACTGGATTTTTAAGCTTAAAATTTAATTGCAAAATGGAAATGCCGCTAATTTTGAAACAGAAGGACAATCTAAATGTTATATCATAAACTTGTATCACCGCATAGCCAGAGGAAAGTGATTTTCTCTGATTTGTATACCTGTTACATTTTACAAATGGCATAACATAAATTTTGATTCATTTTA
>NC_061089.1:51831745-51839245 GCF_015104395.2 Macrobrachium nipponense
TAGTGAATGTTTATGGTTTACTGAATGATTACTGTGTAAGTATTCAGTGAATGTTTAGTGAGTGTTTAGGGATGAGTTAATGTTGGTGTTTCGTGAATGTTTAGGGTGTAAGTGCTTAGTGTTTAATTAGTGATTAGTGAAAGTTCAGTGACTGTTTAGTGCTTAATGAGTGCTTAGGGTTTAGTGAGTGTTTAGAGTATAGTGAGTAGAGAATGTTTAGTAAGTTTCTAAGGTACAGTGAGTATTTAGTGAATGTTTAATGGAGTGTTTAGTGAGCATTTAGTGTATAATGAGTGGCTAGTGAGTTGGAGTATTCAGTGAGCGTTTAGTGTTATTGAGTGTGAGTGTATATAGTATAGCAAGTGTGAGTGTATGGTGAGTTTTAGTGTTTAATGATTGTATATTACTGTTTAGTTACATTAGTGCCTCAATGCAAAGAATGTCCTGTAACTTACAAGAACCATTTATGTTAGACATTGCTTAGACCCAAGAGCAGATGCTTAGGCCTTGATCACAATGGTTGGAGTGCTTTGTTCAAGCAGCTTTTGTAAAATAATTTTTCACTGTGAAATTTGGAATAATAATAATAATAATAATAATGATTGCAGGTCCACAATAATATCGCATGTGAAGTATATATACTTCACATGCGATATTATTGTGGACCTGCAATCATTGTTATCATTTTCGACACTGAAAATTGTGCCCACTAATAATAATAATAATAATAATAATAATAATAATAATAATAATAATAATAATAATAATAATATTTGAATTTTAGGTTTTTAGGGATTAGAATGCAAAATTCCGTACTTCAACTACAATAAACATGAGAATAGAAAAAGAATTCAAAATATATTTTAAAGTGATAGTTAATTTACCTATAAAAATAACATTCTTATAATAATTATGAGAGAGAGAGAGAGAGAGAGAGAGAGAGAGAGAGAGAGAGAGAGAGAGCAAAGTTGCCGTATTGTTTCGTCCTAGACGTTCATTATGAACCAGACCGAACTTTAAATATGGCCGCCAGAGGTCACTCTCGGCGGGAGATCTCTACCCCGTGTTATGGCGCTCTATGGATCCATACGATACTTTCGATAGTTTCGGTCCTCTCGGATACATTCCACATCATTACGGGCTAAAATACCCTTTTACGTATGTATCAACAATTCGGTATTATTGTTGATAACTTCCAGTGCACAACAAATTGAAGCCTATAAGCACAGGTTGCAAATGATAAACCTTTTTCCAGTACATGATTACCGTTAGAACGTTTCCTTCCTCGGCGTACTTGCTTTGACATAAGTTTCCGAATTAAAACTAGGAATGGGCCAGATATTGCCTCGACTATCACAATTACCCCAGTGTTCCTTTCGTAAAAGTATCTATCACTGGCGTCCATGAGATAACTTGGTCGCACATCCGTAGGTCAAGTCAAGTTTTAGCTAGGCTACGATAACTCCTCATTCGTCACATGTCTCTCTGACACACACCACTGTTTTTTAATTTTTCTTAGCACTTGTGTCGCTGCATGCATCAACACTACACTTCGTGTATTGACAAGAGTACGATGTACACAACACCTTAATATTCAAGTTGAAAAAGAACTACAAAGTGCCATATTTTTTCCCAGTGAAGTCGCTTTTCGCTCGATAAAATTTACTTTGATGTTTTTGCAAGTTTAAACAGAAAGAGTAGAAGAAATATGGTTAAACATTCCAATCGAATATCATCTCCACACATTTTTTTCGAGCATAGCTATCATGTTCAAACAAGTACTGCATACTAGTTTGTAAGCTAATTCATTTAGGATCTTTTTCTTGAGGTAAGTTCACTTTTTACTCAGCGAAATCTACTTTGACCGTTTTGTCGTATTTAAGAGAGAACAATTTAAGAAATGTAGATAAACAGCTCAGTCGATTAACCGTCATCGGACAACTTTTTTTTCGAGCGTAGCTATCATGTTATCATAAGTGACATGGTGCACTACCATTAATTTTGCGGGAGAGCATTTCAGGAGGTTATTTCTAGAAGCGAAGTCGGTTTTTTTCGAACATAAGTAGAGAAAACTTGAAGAAAAGTAGATAAACAGACATATTATTTGTCGTCTTCAAACGACTTTTTTCGAGCGATGATTTCATGTTAGTGCAAGTAACAAGTGCATGTAACACGCATTGCGCAATTAATTTTGCGGAAGTACCACGAGGTTTTCAACTCAATAAAAGCCGCTTTGACGTTTTGGCAAGTGTGAATAGGATAAACTTGAGGAAAAATAGATAAAAAAATAATCTTAAATCAACTTTCTTCGAACATAGTATCATGTTATATTATAAGAGTACCGCGTAGTTTAGTGAATCACCACTACGAGTACGACGGCGCTTCTCCCAGACTCAGAAGCCCGGGAAACAGGGGAAATCGAGTTTTCGCGGAGAGAGTCCGGCGATTTTTGTCTTTTATATCCTCAAAATAATTGTGCGTTGTGCAGTTTATGATGGCAAAAATGGGTACAGGAATTCTCCAGGAAAAAGGTCGACTAACAATTCATAGGTGAGCAAAGTATACTGCATTCTATTTACTGTAACATACTATAGTGAATGTCTTGTCAGCAGTTAACGAGCTTTCTTGTCAACATGCTTCGTATTTTCAGGTTATAATTTTGGCACGTAAGTGTAGCGGCGATTTCAGTTTTGAAATCATACCATCCCTAACCTGATATGTGCTACATATTGTATAATAGAAAGAGACCTTCATCGTTATTAAAAATGTTTAGCCTACTTGTAAGTAAGAGTATAGGCCTAATGGTTACTCACTGGTTGTGTCAGTAAGTCTCGTCTTTAAAGGGACATTTATATTTTGTCAGTTGTTAAGAATTCTTCTCAGTAGCTTGGCCTGTAAGATACTTTCTGTGGCATCAGTAACTCAGTTTTAGACATATCAGGGCAGCATAAGAGTCGTTTAACAAAAATGCGTTTAATCGAACGTGGCTTCTCAACGTAATTCCGAAAAGTGACGCTTAGTGAAAGTATATCTGGATGACGTAAAGAAACCATAGAAAACCACCTCTCCCATTCAATTAGGAGGTAGTTTTATTTTGTTTCTATGTGCAACAAATCTTTGTATCATTTAGTTTCCGCCAAACGGTATGTCTCATAGATTGGTAATAGCAAGAAAAAAAAAATGGAAATTTGGGTAGCCTAGGCCTTGACCTATTCCCTCGAACTACTTATGTGGTGAGATGACATTCTAGGTACAACCTATTTGAGAAAATATATATAAAAAATAACTTTGCCAAGTAAAAAATAACTCTGGGGATGGTAACAACAAAGTAAAGAATCCTGGCCCAACAAACCCTAGACCTATGCCTGTTAATTCGGCATGTGTTTTTATTAAGTCCATCATTGAAGAACAGTTGTAGCTATTCTATACAATTAAAAGATACTTTATTATGACAGTCCTTACGTAAAACTTCTGAGCATTATTCCAGAGTTAGAATAGAAAGAAATGACATGTTAGCCTTTTCTGTTCTCGTTGAGCATGGCAATAAAGAAATCATACTTTGCTAAACGTGTTGTCAAAACTTTTGCAGAACAGTGCTCCGGAAATACCAAGTAGCTAAACATCCTACATGTCTATATCCTATATATGGATAAGGTATTGCAACACACAATTCACAAGGATGTCTATTAAACATTACTCTTTAACAGCAGCAGATATAAGAGTTGACCAGTCTTCGGTCAAAACGACTGATGAACGATAAACTTCAATAATCTTTGATTTAAAAATGAAAAATCCCCTTTTCCATAAAATTTTCCAAGAGGAGAGAGAGAGAGAGAAAGAGGGGGGGTGTGGGGGTTGGGGGTTTGGGATAAAAATAATGTCCTAACAGAGCATGCGTGAAACCAAGAAGAGCCAACTAATAGAACTGCAAAATGAACTGAATCTTCCCTTGGCTGTTGTTTGTCATAGAGGGGAACAAAGAAAACTTGGCCGAGAGAGAGAATATGCAAAGACCAACTACACGGTCCCTCCTCTTCCAAGACATTCACATATACAGGGATCTCTCGCATTCTATGCAAATGATGCTTCCATGGCATAAAACAGTAGTATAAAAAGAAGGGGCTGGGGAAGAGGGTTGGAGGGGAGAACTCCCTACCGGCGTGGCCAACAGCAATAGAGAGAGAGAGGAAAAAACTGACGATAACAGAAATACACATATACTAAACATTCATAAAGCGCCTCAGCGGCGTGGTTGGTATGGTATTAGCGTCCCACCTCGGTGGTCGCTGGTTCGAATCTCGGCCATTCCATTGAGGAGTGAGAGATGTGTATTTCTGGTGATAGAAGTTCACTCTCGACGTGGTTCGGAAGTCACGTAAAGCCGTTGGTCCCGTTGCTGAATAACCACACTGGTTTCCATGCAAACTACAAGTAAAACAATGCAAAAAATCTATATGATCAATATCTAAAAACATATTGTATCTTATATATTATATATACATATATATATATATATATATATATATCTATATATAATAGATATATATAATATATTGCGTGTGTGTGTGTGTGTATGTGTGTGTGTGTCACATGCAAAAATGTTTATGTTCGCAAACATTAAACCACAACTATTGTTTAATGTCCATTTCATTGTACCTCGGTAATAACTTAAAGCCAAGGGAAATTACAACTTTTAAGTACTTCGTCACTAGTGGGATTCGAACCGGTGCCTAGTTTAGAAGCAACGATGTACAGTGCTGCTTGACCATTTATGTATGTGTGTGTGTTGCGCTCGCTTTGTGTGTGTGTGTGTGTATACATATGCTACCACTTAGTATTTTACCTAGTACCTACGCGACGGATCTGGACAAGAAGTTAACAACAACAAAGAACACAGTCAAATTGATCCTTTAACTCTTAATATGAAAGCCTTCTCATACATTACCAGAATTGGTCGTGAGCAGGATATCAACCATCCCCTCACACATAGGGCTATTGAACGTTCATTTCTTCGTCTTAAGGGCTCCTGTTTACCCTCTTCTCAATATTGGCTATTAAACTATATAGCTTTCACCGCCTTGTCAAAGTATTGTCAATCTCTTTAAAACCCAGTGTCTTCAATTTCTCTAAAATATCACCAGGTGACACAGCAAAAGGGAACTAGAATCAGTGGAGGGCGGAGGGCTATGTGCCTCCAGAATTCAGTTAGTAGATTGTAGATGGCCGCATCGGAGAATCAAGAAACGGTATTAAGCTAACAACTTTCTTTCTAGATATTCAATGGGGGAGAGAAGGGTAATAATCTCGTTGAACATTCATTTACGTACATATGTATACATATATATATGAGAATGTTTGTTTGTATGTATATTTGTATATGTTAGTAGCTTTGTTTATATATATGTTTGTGACTTTGTCCCCTATAGGAATCCACACCACTTGATCGATTTAGACAAAATTTAGAATGTGGTCACCATTTGACCCAACTTAGATAATAAGGTAGGTTTCAAACCAGTAACCCCTCCCCCTTCCCCATCTCCCTTCCCGTGTCCCTTTGTAACTTGTGCAGTAAATAAACTATAGGTTTGTTATACCTCATTGCACATCCTCGAGATCACCCACGGAAATATATTGAAAATGTTTTTCACAGGTTTAGCAGGGGAAGTGTCGGTAGGGGTTTGGGGGGGTGTGTGATTAGGTTTAGTGAGGGTGTATTTATTTTGTGTAGTGGGGTTGTGTTTAGCTTTAGCCAGGGACGTGTGTTTAGGTTTAGTTGGAGGGGTGTTTAGGTTTAGTGGTGAATGTGTTTAGGTTTAGGGTAAATGAGTTTAGGTTTAGTGTGGCGTGCTCCAATTCAGGGGTATTTAGGTTCACTGGGGGTGTTTTTAGGTTTATTTTGGGGTGTGTTTAGGTTTAGTTTGGGATGCATTTAGGTGTAGAGGGTGGTGTGTCTTTAGTGGGGGTGTGATATGGTTTTGGTGGAATGTGCTAAGGTTTAGTCGGGGGATGTGTTTAGGGGGTGTGTTTCAATTCAGGTGTGGGTTTAGGTTTAGTGGGGGTGTATTCTTGTTTAAAGGGTGGTGTGTGTTTAGGGCTAGTCGGGGTGCATTTAGCTTTGTTGGACGGTGTGTTTAAGTTTAGTGTTTTTTTTTTGGCTTAGTTGTAATGTGCTTAGGTTTAGTGGCGTGTGTTTAGGTTTAGTGGGGAGTGTATTTTGATTTTAGGGAGTGTTTAGGTTCTTGGGCGTATGTTTGGATTTGGTGGATGGTGTGTTTAGCTTTACTAGGGAAATGTGCATTTAGGTTTAGTGAGGGATGTATTTAGGTTTAGTGGGGGGTGAGTTTAGGTACTGCGACAGTGCGTTTATATTTAGAGATGGATGTGGTTAAGTAAGTTTAGTATAAGGGGTGTTTATGTTTAGTGGAGGATGTGTTTCGGTTTAGTGGGAGAGGTGTTTATGATTAATGGGTAATATGTTTAGGCGTGCATTTTGTATTAGTGTGATGTGTTCAGGTTTAGTTGGAGAAGTGTTTAGGTTTAGTTGGGTGTGAGTGTGTGTTTAGGTTTAGTGGGAGTGAGGTTAGGTACCGTTGTGTGTGATTACGTCAAGTGAATGGTATGTTTAGGTTTTGTGTGTGGTGTGTGTTTAGGTGTAGTGGGGATGTGGTTAAGTTTAGTAGAGGGTATGGTTAGGTTTAGGGGTTTGTTTATGTTTAGTGGAGGATGTGTTTACATTTAGTTTTACGGGTTTTTAAGTTAAGTGGTGAAAGAGTTTAGATTTATTGGAGGTGTGATTTGGTTTAGTGAGGATGCTTTTAGGTTTAGTTGGGATGTGTTTAGCTTTAGCAGTTTGTGTTTAGTTTTAGTGGTTAATGTTTAGGTTTAGTGGGGGTGCATTTAAGTTCAGAGGGTGGTTTGTGTTTAGGTTTAGTGGGGTGTGTTTAGGTTTAATGGATGGTGTGTTTAGTAGGGGCGTGTTCTAGTTTAGTAGGGGGTGTGTCTAGGTTTAGTGGGATGTGTTTTGGTTTAGTTTGGGTGTACTTAAGTTAATGGGGTGTGTTTTAAATTAGGGAGTGTTTAGGTTTAGTGGGGGTGTGTTTAGCTAGGTGGTAGTGCATTTAGGTTTAGTGAGGGGTGTGTTTAGATTTCGTATTTGGTCTGTTTATGTGTAGTGGGGGTGTGTTGAGGTTTAGTGGAGGGTGTGCTTAGGTTTAGTGGATGGGTGTTTACATGTACTGACGAATGTGTTTAGGTTTAGTGGTGTGTTTTGGTTTAGTTGGGGTGTGTAAGTCTAGTTGGGGATGTGTTTAGGTTTAGTGGTTGGTGTGTTTAGGTTTAGAGGGTAGTGCATTTAGGTTTTATGAGGGCTGTGTTTATTTTTTGGAGGGTGTGGTGTTTAGGTGTAGTGGACAGTGTGTTTAGGTTTAGTGGGCATGTTCTAGTGTAGGCGGGTGTGTTTAGGTTTAGTGGGGGGATGTATATAGGTTAAGTGGGTGTGTG
>NC_061089.1:51844245-51859245 GCF_015104395.2 Macrobrachium nipponense
AAAAGCTTTGGAAATCGCATTTTAAGCAAGTGTCGTTCTGGATGCCATTTTTATATATATTTTTTTGTACCTCAGGTATCATATAGATATTTATATTCATTTTTATTGTGGTGGGATGGAGTGGGAAAATAGTTTTTTAAAAATATTGATTATTATAGAGATAATGAAAGATGCAAAAATAATGCTAATGGATTTCATTTTTCGATTATTTTTAATTTAAATGATACATTTAACTTTAACTGCAGGTTGGTATGCTTCATAAAGTATTGATTTGCATTTTTTAATTGCGATGAGTGTATTGAATCTTAATCCTATTGCTATATAATTATTAGAGTGGGTGTTTTACATTGACTTTTGTATATAAATAATAATTTTTAGCAATTACTATTTTGCTTCGCCCTTGATAAATTTTGTTATCACGACGACATTAGCTGATATAAATCTGTCTTAGCTTCATCATGAGCGACTTTAGACTTAGATATTAAGGGGATTTTTTTTACGGTGAATATCTTGGGAATGAAATGCAAATCTAAATAATTTTAGTATCATATTTGTTCAAAATATCTTTTCCATTTTAGTTCTAAAAGCCCTGAAAAATTAACCTTGTTATTTCAACAAAATAAAAATAGTTTTTGTGATACAATTTTTTTATATAATTAAAATAAGAATTATAAGAAATTTTTATTTGCCATGCTTATTATTTATACGTATCGCAGAGAACTTTCTATTTCTCCAGTAGATAAAATAGATGAAGTCGAAAAATTCTTATGATATTCAATGAAAAGACCGATAGGTGTAAATTATTCCCAAGCTATGATGAATTCGGTAAACGATATTTGTGGCTTAATATATATATATATATATATATATATATATATATATATATATATATATATATATATATATATATATATATATATATATATATATATATATATATATATATATATATATTTGTGTGTGTGTGTGTTTGTTTAACCAGATTATTCGTAAAGTAAGGTTTCCAAAAAGTCTGAAGAGCTTTAATGTTCAGGGAACAGAATACAAAGAAGATCCATAAATTTGCCGGTAGCACGTGTGTATATGTTGTTTGAATGTTTGTGTGCACATGAGTAATATTGTACAAGGGCAGAGCAGTAAACGTCACATTTTAGATCTGGGTAAATCGATACAGCTGGCAGAGAGGACTGAAAGGAAATGAATTTATCGGACAACAGGCAATGATTTCTAAACAACCTGGAAAACCTTCATTTCCAGGCGAAGAAATGCAAATAAAATCATACGTAACCGTCCAGGCAAGGAAAAGACCTTGGGCTGTCAACCTCATCCTAGGTAAATATCTAAGAACGTCAATTTAACAACTAATCCAGGATAGCAACGTCAGCTGATTAAGGATGAAGTTGATGACGAAATTCAAATACGAAAACTCTCTAGAGCTCCCTTCTTAATCTCTCTTCAACAACCTTGGATGAACTTCTGACTGCAGTCATTAGGAGTTACAACAAAAGCTCCGATACGTGAACGTCGTCATAGCAAACATGTTTTCTTGTCTTTTGAAACAGCGTTTATTCTCGGTCGAGATGTTCCGGGATCTTGCAACTTAATTCTTTGTTCAGAATTACCACAACACAGGCTACAGGGTTTGAAGAGCTGCACCATGATAGGGCCAGCAAATGGCTAGAGAAAACACAAACGAAAAGAAAATTATGCAAACAATGGAAGCATATTTTAACGAAGTATTGTTGCTTCGTTATACGCGATAAATAGGATAGCAGACGGCTAACAATTACCAATAGAAAGATCAGTATAAACATAACATATATATATATATATATATATATATATATATATATATATATATATATATATATATATATATATATATATATGTATATATATATATGATGAATAGACTACAAATGTTCCTGTAATTGCGCTAATAAACCGACGCCCACTCAACCAATTCCATCCTCTTATTAGACATCACTTCTGTTCGCATTATTTGTGGTACACCAAAGCTTAAGTCCCGGAGATTTGAGAAGTCTCCTCTTAATATCCTGAGAAGGAAGAGTAGGAAAACTCCCAATTTTCAAAGGAGGGAATCTCTCCTTCTCGCAGCTTCTTCTCTTTGACCATTAAAGGCTCGATGGTCCTCCTTGAGGCCCGAGTGTTAGGCTATGATGCTTTTTACAAAGAATCCTTTTAAGTTCGCCCTCAGAGAGCTTCGTTTTTATAAAAGGTTTGAAAAAAAGGTACGACTAAATGAACCGGTTTCGTTTGATCTCCAAATTTTAATTATTCCGGTGATGTCCATTTCGTGTTTTATATCGTATTTTACTTCTTGGGAAAAAAATTGTGATGCTATTTTTTTCTATTTCTTTGGTGGTAAGGTATGTCCAGTTATGGACTGGGTGATTTCTTATTTCGTTTAATATAAACGGTACTGTGAGTGTTATATATATATATATATATATATATATATATATATATATATATATATATATTACTATATATATATATATATATAATATATATATATATATATATATATATATATATATATATAAGAGCTGAATAATCGTTAAATTTCTGTTAGATTTTAAAAAACCGAAAGCAGGAATAAAGTGACGCATAAACCATAAAATAAGAAAGTAATTACTTAATTAGCAGCCAGCATAAGTAAGTAACCAGATAGGTAAATCTATAAATAAATAGACTGATAAATAAATGTGTTAATTGATTAAGTAACTAATTCATTGAATAATTTATTAGATACTTAAGTCATTATTTATCAAAGTGTAAAATAATCCTTTTGTTACCGAGGTCCGAAGTTAATACGAAGACGAGAGGACAAATGAAGCAATGAGAGAAGGACAGAGTCTGGCAGGAGAGGAGAGGAAAGTGTTCATAATTACCACAGAGTAAACATTGGACGTGGCATCCTGACAAAAATTACAAGGTAAGGAGAGAGAGAGAGAGAGAGAGGTTATATCGGGGTAACGAAGAGGGGACATGGAAAAAAAAATTGCCGTAGCGTCAGTTATCCAGAACACGGAGGCAAAAAGATTTATGGACCTACATGCGAGTATTTATAAGGGACAGAGAGACATGTGAAAATGTTACTTCGTATTAAGAACTTTAGGAAATGAATAAGAATGGCAAAAGGCATATGCGCATATAGATGCCAACGTTCATAAGGGACACAGCAAAAAAAAAAAAAAAAATTATTATTTCGTGTTAAGAACCACGGTGAATTGATAATTATCATACAAATAGAACGTAAGAGTCTGTGAACCCTACTTCTGTAGAACAGAAAAACTTCAAGCCTTTTAAGTGAAATGCAAATAAGATAAGACACACAGGCGTCCGGGAAACGCAGTACGTGAAAGCTGAGTGTACTCTGAAAGGGAACACGAAAATATACTTGAATCCATTTCCACCAAATTGAGGCCATTATTCGAACAGAACGGGAAATGCTGAAATGTTGAAGACGTTACGTCGGCTTCATCTCTGCAAAGCCGCCCCCTTTGAAATGCTCTAAAATTTCTCAGAAATCAAATAAAAAGAGAATGAAAGGGAATGCAAAGCTTAGCTGTCGCTGATGATGCTAGCTTAATGTATGTTATATATTAGCTTAGCATATCTTGTTATATTTTAGCTTAATATGTAGGTTTTGCTTATTTTGAGAGGATAGTCTGACACCTCAAAAGGTTTCAAGGAAATGCCAAGCTTTGCTATCTTCGTCATAAATTATATATATATATATATATATAGATATATATATATATATATATATATATATATATATATTTGTTTTTATATATATATATATATATGATATATATAATATATATGTATATATCATATATATAATATATATAGATATATATATATATTATGCATATATCTAAGTATACATACACAGTAGTGAATACTTAATATGTACATACGTATTAAATATAATATATGCATATATATATATATATATATTTATATATATATATAATATATATATATTGTATGATATATATATATATATATATATATATATAGATATATATATGTGTGTTTGTGTGTGTGTGTATATATCTGTATGCGTGTTTGTATGTATATTGTATATTATATATGATAAACGTGTTATAACGAAAGTATGGATTTTTTTGTTTTGTTTTTTATGAGACTGTACGGTTAACTGAAGAGCCAATTACGAGGTAAATATGGAAGATTATCCCCATTACGGACTATTTTTTTAATATTGCCAGACGAAATTATGTATGAAAGGGTTTTTATGATCTATTCATTCCATCATGAGTAATTTTCCAGCCTTTCAGTGGAGATCAGAAGAGCTCGTTTATACAAATTTGTAGCCAAATTTTGCATCAAGTAGCCGATATTCTAAATTGGTGTCAAATCTAAGTCACGCAAGTTGACTGAAGCTACGTCACGCAATCATAGATACGAACACACGTGACTATAATACAGGTCCCCGTAGGGGATTAGTGCCATCAGTTCACTTCATGTTGGCATTAGTTGATGTTCTCTGCAGCACCCTAGCTGCATCTCCTTTCGTTCCTTTTACTATACCTCTGTTCATACTCTGTTTCTTCCATCGTTCTTAACACCCTCTCCCAACGATTGCTTCGGAAGGCAATTGCTAGGTAAACATCCTGTTACACCTCTATAACCTTTTTACTCTTAATTTCCATATCAGTACTGAATGACCTCATAGATCCCAGCGCTTGCCCTTAGGATTAATTTAAGATTTCATTCCATGCTTTTCATGTTGGTAAGTTTGTGAAATAATATCTTGGCAATACGCATTATAACTATCTGGAACAATTAGGAATACCCTCACTCACCACAATTACATTCCTACTCTTTTTCATTTACGGATATCTCATTGCTGGGAGGCTTACGAAAATAAACATGAAATAACTTGCACTTAATGAAAGATCTACCCTCTATCTTCATTTCTGTGGTTGGCCAAAAATTTCAAGGTCCTTCTCGATGTCCTGTGGAGGAGGAATTATCGGAAAGGAGGCATTTTCCAAAAGGAAATCCTTTCCCCGTCAGATTCCCTTTGACCTATTTCTGGATCAAGAAGGAGGAGGAGGAGGAGGAGGATGGAGAAAGGTCCTCTTCGAGGTCTGAATGTTAAGCCATAGTGCCTTCTAAAACAAGAAAGTCTTTTAAGCTTGTGCTCAACCTTCTTGTTCTTAAAAACGTCCTTTAGAATTAAAAGCATCTTAAATATTTTTTCTTAAGATTCTTAAATTCATGAACTTACTGTAAATATTATTTCCTGGAAATAACGAAATTTGGGATTTTCCAGAGGTGATTCAATTTTACGGCTCCAACTGAGTTTTCATGCCGCTGATAACTAATATATATATATATATATATAGTATATATATATATAATATATATTATATACATATATATATATATATGATGATGATGATTTGTTTTGTAACTGTGAAGTGCGTGAAAAGTTGATCAGAATAATGGTTAGTTTGTAAAGTAGAGAACCTCATTAACAATGCATTCCATTTATCATTCTATCAGAATAGTAATCTAATAGCGCGCACCTATCTGAAGCTTATATAATTTAAGCAATGAATCAATATAGCTGTGCGTTTGCACGCACCAGGAATATCTGTCAAAGTGCACATGAATCTTTAGTAAATGCATAAGCGTTTCTCGATGAGTATTGACCTTCATGACTTCCATCTATATAAGTATATCAATATAGATATATATGTATATATAGTATATATATATTATATAATATATATATATATATATATATATATATATATATATATATTGTTACGAAGTGCCAAGTATCTGGTTACTACACTTACCATTCATTTAATGTTACCTCACAAAAGCCAGACACCTGAACCCTCATAACACGTTTAAACGACTGAATACTCTAAAGGCAACAGTGATCCCTTAACACTTAACAGTATTGCAGAAAATCAGACTAAGTTCATCAAACAGGTGTGAGGTAATCTTGTAAGTAATTAAATTAATCAAAGGGCATCACTCCATCAACAACTTTAAAACTCTAAGTATTTCCCTGATTTCAGAAGTCTAGGTACTTCCCGGGTTCTAAGACACTTCAAATAATTGAAGGAAAGCAAATTAATTACCACTCTATGTTTCTACCTAACATAAATATAATCATAATCATATATAAATATACTGGGGAAAAAAATAAAAAAAAACACTTATAAAAATTTATAATACAAAAATTTATTATTAAATTCAAAATTTATAAGTGAAATTCACAATTTCAGGGAAAATTACTGTTACTTGAAAACAAAGTAAAGTTTAATTAATTCTTGAGTCAAATTAAGTAAAATTAAATCAAAATTAATTTATCACAAAATTCAAGAAAATTAATTCAATCAAAATTCAAAAGTGTTAGGCAATAATTGAAATCAGAAATTAATTCACAAGTACTAAACAACATATAAAACTTGAAAAGAATTCTAAGTAAATGCAAATTAATTCACAAATGTTAAATTTACTTAAATGTGCAATGATTAAGCAATGAAAATAACTAAGTCAATTAAATTGTGAATGCAAATGAAAATATAAAATAAAAAGACACACTTCAATAAGAAAATGAAATAGTGCACAAACAATAGAACAATCACAAACACAAAAAAATCAGCAATGTGTAAAAGTGTAAATGTTTTCACTCAAAACATCAGTTTTTACCAAACCTTCGTAAACACCTGTTATTAGTTATTAGTTAACCACAGTTCCTAACAATTATTAGTTAACCACACTCCCTATCCATTATTAGTTAAACATAATTTCTATCCATTATTAGTTAAACACAATTTCTATCCGTTATTAGTTATTACCTAACCGTTATTAGTTATTAGTTAACCAAACACTTTTCCCATTAACTTTTAGTTATTAGTTGCAACTAATAAAAATATAACACACTTTACCTTTTTGGTATACCAACTTCTTTCTCTCTTGCTGCAGCTTGTATATCACACTTTTACAAAAACCAGGCGCCGTCACGAAACACTGTTTGTTCAGATTCCACAAAAGAAACTAAATATCACTAAATAAACTCTAAGAAATATCAAATATGAAATTCTCACAAGTTACGAGTGACCAATTTACGTTACGTTAATATAATCTCAAGGATTTCGCGGGAGAGAGAGATAGAGAGAGAGAGAGCGAGAGAGGGAGATCTAACTGCCTCGAGGTTCTATGATAGAATGAAATCTCTTCCTTTACGGAAGCTGGAGAGGGCAGATATGATACAAAACGTTCTTGTCACGAATGCTTCCAGAAAGTTCTGAAATCTGATGCAATCTCATATACAAAATGTGCAATTCCCACGTGGGACTTGACAAAGACATACACGTACAAGACGAGTCTGTTAAAAAAAAGACGTACTCTACTCGATCGAGACGGAGGCTGGGCGACAATTAAGATTGACATATTTTGATGACAACGCAAGACTCTAGTTCGCTCGCTATCAAACGTGTTGATAGATTTAGGAAAGCAAACGGATCTCGCAGACACTCCAACCTTAAAGTGTCGATCGAAAAGACAAAGATCTCTCTCTTTTTACGTTATATATATATTCTTTTACAACATGCAATGCAAAATCTGAACACACATTTTTAAACATCCTATTCTAAGCTATCTAGGAATCTGAAAAAATGTTGCACAATCTTACATGACATTTCAAAGAGGGGAAACATGCATTTTGAAAGTAGCAATATATAATATACCTCCCCCCAGAAGATTTTTTATCACGGTGTTGAATCCAACGATTCGCAACGAGATAAATAATCAGCAACTATATTGTTTTTGCCACTAATGTGTTGCGCTCTTAAGTTATACTGTTGCAGGCACAAAGACCACCTGGTCAGTCTTTGATTATGGTTTTTCATTTTCTGGATAAATGATAGTGGATTGTGATCAGACAACACTAAAATTTCTTCATTCCTAGGTCTATTCACATACACTTCAAATTTTTTCAAGGCGGTGATTAAGGCTAAAGTTTCCTTCTCAATTGTCGAGTATACTTTCTGATGTTTTTTTCAATTTTGTAGACATGAAGCACACAGGATGGTAGATATTATTTTCATCTTCTTGAAGTAGAACAGCTCCAACACCACAGTCTGACGCATCAACTTGTATCACAAATTTCTTGTCGAAGTCTGGAGCTTGAAGTACTGGTTTTGAAGTTAAAATGGCTTTTACCTTCTCAAAAGATTCTTGACACTCTGGAGTCCAAATAAATTTAGCTTTGGGACTAGTCAAGTCTGTCAGGGGAGCTACTACGGCTGAGAAATTTGGGCAAAAACGACGATAGAAACCAGCCATGCCTAAAAATCTCTGTAGCTGTTTCCTGGTAGTAGGTGGGGTAGCCTTATGGATACCTTCTACATTAGCATTCACTGGAGCAAGAAGGCCTTTCCCAACTTCAAACCCAAGATACTGTACAGTTGCCTTTCCAAACTCACTCTCCTCTAGGTTGACTGTTAATCCTGCTTCTTGTAGTTTCTTGAAAACTTTCCTCAGAATCTTCAGATGTTCTTCCCACGTTGTAGAGTAAATCACGATGTCATCCAGGTATACACCTACTCCTTCTATTGATCCTAGCAGTTGATCCATCACTCGTTGAAATGTTGCGGGTGCATTCATCAGACCAAACGGCAGAACAGTATACTGATATAGTCCAAAAGGAGTAATAAAAGCTGACAGCAACTTCGCATTCTCATCTAAGGGAATTTGATAATATCCTTTCAACAAGTCTATCTTGGAAACAAACTTGCCTTGCCCAATATTATCAAGTAACTGATCTATAAGAGGCAAAGGATAATTATCAGCCACACTGATAGAATTCAGCTTCCTATAATCAGTACACATCCTAAATGAACCATCTGGTTTCTTCACCAACACACATGGAGAACTGAAGTGACTTGAACTGGGTTCTACTAATCCATGTTGCAGCAAATACTCAACTTCTTTCTTCAAAACATCTCGATGATACGGTGATAAGCGATAGGCTCTTTGCTTGAAAGGTCTTCCATCTTGAATCTTGATTTCATGCTTGGTCAGATCAGTACGTCTAGGCACATCTGAAAAAATTTCTGGAAAACTTCTAATTACTTAATTTAAGTCTTCACCTTGTTCAACACTCAGATGTTTCAGTTTATCCTCCAAATTTTCCAAAATTGAAGAATTATTCATCTTGCTTGCAGCTCCCAATTCGTAGCCATCATCGTCTTCTGTAGATAAAGTTGTCTAGGTTACTGACACAGTTTCAGTTTTAGTTTCTGAGAAATAAGGTTTCAAGAGGTTCACATGTATCTTCCTTTGTTTTCTTCTTTCTGGTGTTTCAATCACATAAGTTCTATCACTTAACTTCTGAATTATCTTGTAAGGACCTTGAAATTTATTAATGAGGGGAAATCTCTTGACAGGTAAGAACACTAACACTTGTTGACCAACACTAAAACTTCTTAGCTTAGCCTTAGCATCAAATCTCCTTTTCATTTTCTCTTGACTCATTTTCAAGTTTTCTAAAGAGAATTTTCTAATCTCTTTCAACCTTTTCCTTAAATTCTTTACATACTCTCCTTGGCTTTCCTCTTGATTTTCTTCCCAATTTTCTGCAAGAATCTTCAACAGTCCTCTCACTTCTCTTCCAAAAATCATCTCATTAGGTGAAATTCATACCCATATTTCTTGATAAGCATTCCTAACTTCAAACAACATTAATGGTAAACCAACATCCCATTCCCTTCCTGACTCAGAACAATACTTTGTCAGCATACTTTTCAATGTCTGATGGAACCTTTCTAAGGCACCTTGAGTTTCTGGATGGTAGGCAGTGAATAACTGTTGTTTCACTCCTAACAAATTCATCACATCCTGGAATAACTTTGAAGTAAAGTTTGTTCCTCTGTCACTTTGTACCATTTCTGGTATTCCAAACTTTGAGAAAAACTCCACAAGTTTTTCAACAACTATCTTGGCAGATATGTTTCTAACAGGAATTGCTTCTGGATACCTTGTCACAGGACACATTAATGTCAACAGATACTCATTTCCTTTCTTTGTCTTTGGCAGTGGTCCAACCATATCTATAATCACTTTGCTAAAGGGTTCTCCTCTAACTTCTATAGGTTGTAGGGGGGCTTTCTTGATGGTTTCATTCGGTTTTCCAGCTATCTGGCAGGTATGACACTCACGACAAAACCTGCTAACATCTTTGTGAAGTCCAGGCCAGAAAAAATATTTCATGATCTTCTCCACAGTCTTCCTGATTCTCATATGTCCAGACTCATGAGCTACTGCAACCACTTGCTTTCTCAATGGATATGGAATCAAAATTTGATGATATTCGCCCCATACAGCATCTCCTGGTATTTTGGTAGGTACTATACTTCCCTCATCAGTAAACCTTCCTTCAGATAGTAACAGGTAGGAGTTTGTTGCATCTCTTCTCGATCAACAACTCTGAAGAACAAATCAGTTAACGATGCATCCTTCTTCTGCAAGTCCATCAGCTTCTCTCTTGTCACTTGACCAACTTCAAGGGTTGAATTCTCAATATCTGCTAACTCAGCTACTGTAGTTTCACTACTGTCTTCAGTAACACTTTGACTACTCGGAGTCTCTTCAGGAACATCAGGTTCTTCTTCTTCGTCGTCGTCGTCTTCTTCATCTCTTGGGAAATCTCTTCTTGGTCAGCACAATGGGAAACTTCACTTCCCTGGAACAATTCTTCTAAGCACAAAGATCCTTCACTTGATCCTTCTTGGGTATGTAAATCCTCAATTTCTTCACTTGCAGTCGTAGTCCTCTTCATACTTCTGGTAGTTACGCAACTAGGAAACAGGTGGGGGTTATTCTTCTCCAACTCTACTGTAGGACTAATCCTCAATGGTTTGTCTGTCACCACAGGACAAGGAATAAATGGCACACCACCAACTTCATTCCCCAACAGAACATGTATACCTTCTACAGCCAGTGAGTCTTTTACAGCAAAATCAACATTCCCTGTCACCAATTCACATGACAGGTGTAAGCGGCATATAGGAGTTACTTCCTCTCCTCCTATACCCTTCAAAATAACTGAATCTCCTGTGAGACTCTTCTCCAACTGAGGGTGAGAACCACGTACTACCACACTATGGTTACTCCCTGTATCACGTAATATCTTGACTGGTACCTGCATACTTCCTTCTTGAGTTGACAGCATACCCTCATAGATATATGGCTTAAAAGCCTCCACACTGCTTAGCCACTCACTGCTTGAGGTAACATTTCCACTGGTTGCTAAACATTCAGCTTGTTTAGTTTCATTCTTCTCTGGAGTCTGATTCTTTCCCACACTGCTCTTCGTAGTTTGTTTCACCTGGTCACCTTTTACAACTTGACCAACTGGTTTTGACTGCTGTTGATTCCGGTAACACTCTTGACTGTAGTGTCCTACTCTTCCACACTTGAAACAGACAACATTAGGTTTCTGTAACTGTCTTGAAAAACTGGATGAGGATTTCACATTAGTTTGCTGAGTTGTATTACCTTGTGTACTCTTGGTAGTATCACTGGTAGGTTTCCCATTAAATTTGTTCCTGTTATTTTGAAAAGACTTAAAACCTGGGCGTTGTTGACTCTGGTACTTGACATTGTAATTACGTTTACTTCTGATTATATTATAATCTTCACTGAGTGAAGCAGCTTTGTCAAGTTTCTTCACTTCTCTCTCTCTTAAATAGGCTCTTATATGTTCAGGAATTCCTTTAAGATACTGTTCAAGAACAAGTAACTCTTCTAACTCCTCAAAAGTTTTTACTTTAGCAGCTTCTATCTAACGTTTGAAACACCTTCTCACTTTGTAAGCATAATCTAAGAATGTTCCCTTCTCATCTTTTCTTAAATTTCTAAATCTTTCATTGTAATATTCTGGGGTCATCTGGTAAACTTGTAGCACACTGTGTTTAAGTACCTTATAGTCTTTACACTGATCAGCTGTTAAGGCTAGATAAGCACTTCTCCCTTTACCAATTAAGACACTTTGTAGCAAAACTGACCATTTATCCTCTGGCCATCCCATAACTGAAGCTACTTTCTCAAAGTGATCAAAAAACTCATCTGGAGCTTCTTCAGTAAACTTAGGAATTAACTTCTGTACTCTCACTACATCAAATACAGGGTCTTGATTACCTTGGTTAGGGTTAGACGTTGTTACAGGTAATGTGGATCTAGCTCTTATTAATTCCATTTCCCTTTCATGTCTTGCGATTTCTCTTTCCTCTTTTATCCTTTCTCTTTCCTCTTCTGCTGCTTTTTCTCCTTCTCTTTCTCTTCTTTCTTGTTTTTCCCTGTCTATTCTTTCTCTTTCAGCTTGCATTCTCTCTCTTTCAGCTTGCATTTTTAGCTTAATCAAATTCTCTTCTGCTTCAATGCGTCTAAGCTCTAACTCTGCATCACTTTTCTCTTTCTTTTCTGCTTGCTTATTTATGAGATCAGCACGTGCTACATTCAACAACTCTTGAGCCAATTCTAACTCATCTTCATCAGTTATTCTACCAGAGTTTATCAATGATTTCATAGCAATACATCTTATTTGTGCCTTTACCATACTAGTAGACACATAACCACCACATGCCTCTGCTAAAGCGCTCCACTGTGCTCTAGACAGAGTGGTTTCAGACAAAACTTGGATGGAAGGGGCTGCTAAAAATTCCTGAACATTGAACTGAGCCATTTTCCTCTAAATTATCAACTTACAATTCAATACAATAAATGCAAAACAAAATTATATGGTCACTCTCCTAACAAAATATATCCCTAAAACCACCAGTATATTCTAGAGTGATAATGAAATCTGCTTTCCCGGGTCTCTGGGCACCATTAAACAATGTTACGAAGTGCCAAGTATCTGGTTACTACACTTACCATTCATTTAATGCTACCTCACAAAAGCCAGACACCTGAACCCTCATAACACGTTTAAACGACTGAATACTCTAAAGGCAACAGTGATCCCTTAACACTTGACAGTATTGCAGAAAATCAGACTAAGTTCATCAAACAGGTGTGAGGTAATCTTGTAAGTAATTAAATTAATCAAAGGGCATCACTCCATCAACAACTTTAAAACTCTAAGTATTTCCCTGATTTCAGAAGTCTAAGTACTTCCCGGGTTCTAAGTCACTTCAAATAATTGAAGGAAAGCAAATCAATTACCACTCTATGTTTCTACCTAAAGCGGCCCACACACGCTCAAATTTTTGGTCCAATTTTTTTATGTCAAATTATTTGACATGAATTTGATCGTGTGTGGCGTAATTTGATGGCCTAACAGGTTTGATGTCAAATTTTTTACTGATCTGATTTCAGTAGATATTTTTTGAGCCAACGTCAAATAATTTGTGCGTGTGTGGTACCTAGCAATAATTTGCGCAAATTAGTTAGTGATTAGACATAATCTGAGGAGGACGTGCGCGGCTCATCGTCATCATGGCTCCAACAAAACATGAAAAGAAATTTCTTCTTGAGCTTATTGATGTTTATAGAAGTTTACCACAACTTTGGAACATTAAAAGTGACTGTTATAGTGACAGAAATAAAAAAAGATATGGCATATGAGACTCTTCTACAGAAATTCCGTGATTATTATCCGGAAGGGACGAAGGAAGAGCTGAAGAAGGAAATAAACTCACTGCGGACGAGCTTCCGAAAAGAATTTAAAAAAATAAAATTTCTTGAAAACATCAGGTTCACTAATTCTCAGTTCATTTAATAAAGGAGACCAAATCGATCGTTCACGACACAAATACCATTGCTGGGCCCACTTTCATCTCTTTTGTTTCTGTGTGCTCTTCAACGCTAAGCCAAGAGCCAACGCTGTATATGCATCCATGATGACACTCGGGAGCAAAATGAAAATTTGTTGAGAAGTTTGAGCGTGTAGGGCGAACGTCAAACCGTCAAATAATTTGACATAAAAAAATTTGACCAAAAATTTGAGCGTGTGTGGGCCGCTTAACATAAATATAATCATAATCATATATAAATATACTGGGAAAAAAAAAAAAAAAACAAAAAAAAAAAAAAAAACACTTATAAAAATTTATAATACAAAAATTTATTATTAAATTCAAAATTTATAAGTGAAATTCACAATATCAGGGAAAATTACTGTTACTTGAAAACAAAGTAAAGTTTAATTAATTCTTGAGTCAAATTAAGTAAAATTAAATCAAAATTAATTTATCACAAAATTCAAGAAAATTAATTCAATCAAAATTCAAAAGTGTTAGGCAATAATTGAAATCAGAAATTAATTCACAAGTACTAAACAACAGTAAAACTTGAAAAGAATTCTAAGTAAATGCAAATTAATTCACAAATGTTAAATTTGCTTAAATATGCAATGATTAAGCAATGAAAATAACTAAGTCAATTAAATTGTGAATGCAAATGAAAATATAAAATAAAAAGACACACTTCAATAAGAAAATGAAATAGTGCACAAACAATAGAACAATCACAAACACAAAAAAATCAGCAATGTGTAAAAGTGTAAATGTTTTCACTCAAAACATCAGTTTTTACCAAACCTTTGTAAACACCTGTTATTAGTTATTAGTTAACCACAGTTCCTAACAATTATTAGTTAACCACACTCCCTATCCACTATTAGTTAAACACAATTCCTATCTGTTATTAGTTATTACCTAACCGTTATTAGTTATTAGTTAACCAAACACTTTTCCCATTAACTTTTAGTTATTAGTTGCAACTAATAAAAATATAACACACTTTACCTTTTTGGTATACCAACTTCTTTCTCTCTTGCTGCAGCTTGTATATCACACTTTTACAAAAACCAGGCGCCGTTACGAAACACTGTTTGTTCAGATTCCACAAAAGAAACTAAATATCACTAAATAAACTCTAAGAAATATCAAATATGAAATTCTCACAAGTTACGAG
>NC_061089.1:51864245-51871745 GCF_015104395.2 Macrobrachium nipponense
TCATATATGTATATTATAGATATATATGAATATATATATAGATAGATAGATAGATAGATGAAAACGATGTGTAATCATGTATTGCAAAGCAGCATAACATACATGGTAGCACACCATTATCTACCATGCAATTACAAAACTACTCGGATGGATAATACACAGTATGCACAAATATATGTATACATATATATACACATTTCCTGCATGTATGCGTAGTGCTAAATATTGATAAATACTTATGAATGCTTGTATATCCCAGCACAGTATATATGTTTATATGAACGTATCGCTTTATATATGCTTTTGTGTTGTCTATATGCTAATATTCTGTATATTTATATCTATGTTTATTTATTGCAGTTTAGGAATATATTTCTTCATACGCTGGTGTGTATTGAAAGCCAGAGCCAAAATGAATTTTAATACTTTGGTATCCATGGCTTCCATTTTCATAGGTATTCCTTTTGGTGTAAAGACCTTGATTAGAATGAGAGAAATAAAAGTAGACCTCTCTCTCTCTCTCTTTTTTTTTTTTTTTTTTTTATTAACCAGTGACGACTTTTGTTAAGTAGTCTATGCCTTTCCTGGAGAGAAAATAAAAGCACTATTTTAAAGTTGCCAAGATAGGCAACAAATAACGTAATTACTGGTTGTCAGACAAAATGTCCACCTTCTCGCACGATTATCATTAAAGCGTACGCAATGTGTATTTTACGTGATTGGGCCAACAAACAGACACACAAAGTAGTCGACTCAAAATCAAAACCTCCCTTAGGCAATAATAATAATAATAATTAATAATAATAATAATAATAATAATAATAATAATAATAATAATAATGATTATAAAAAAATAATAATAATATTTTTACTTCCTTTTATCCTAATCATTATTTTATGTGCGATGTTTAAATAAACTGTGTTATTATTATTTTTATTATTATTATCAGCTGGTTCTACTCCCTCTCCTTCAGGGACCAAAGTGATCTCATTTGTATCGTAATAACATACTTGAAAAGCGAAGTTTTCTAATTCGTGTGTTAAGGATGGATTCCAAACCTAGGTAGAGTGGTTCGTCGTTGCCTACTTTATCCTAGTTTGAACGGGTGTATCAAGAGCTAGATACTAAAAGTTGCAGTATTTGCTTTATTGTTAACCTAAATTTCATTTTTATACTTCAGATTAATGGATGTCCTTGATTAAACAGTTGTTTAATTAATGCGGCAACATAATGACCTTGAGAACTGAGGACAACGGGAGAAGGAAGGGAATTCCAGATCTTATAGAGGCTGCTCAAAGATATTTCTGAATGCCACTGATGTTCTCTTGCGTTTAGGAAATTATTCCTCAATTCATTCCTCCTGTGCATAGCGTAGAATATTATGAATATCATTGCAACATTCGATCTGTTTCTGTGTTTACCAAAATACTCTAAGGCTCGTTCTTACTTGAAGTAGAACGCTGTTCGATTTTCTTCTGGCCTCTTTTATTTTCCCTTTCATTCAGTACTTTAAAACCTGAAACTTAGGAATTGAACTTAGCGAATTAAAAAAGAAAAAGGTCACGCTTATTCATCGCTTTCACAAAGATTCATTTGAAATTCACATAGTCTGAAATTAGGCAAAGAGGATTTTGCGGTAAAATGTATTGCTATTTTGTTTTTTTGAGCTATAATTTTACCAAAAATTTCACTCATAATCGAAACGATCTTATGGCTTCTTTTGGCCGGGAGAATGGGTAATAAAATCAAAGGAACGCACCAAAAATTATATGAAACTCTTCATATGACGTCACATGTTCCATATTCAAGTGAAATCATTTTGAAAAGCCTAAGTACAGTACGAGAGAATTCAACACTAAAAGGAAATCATCAGTGACATGGGTGCAGTAATAATGCTCATTTGTAATATGCTTAATGTATTATCAAATGGGACACTATCTTTTTTCGTGGAAATCATAACGTAACGCATGAACTATTACACCTGAAGCGTCCATTTATATTTCGATGAACATTATGATTCAAAATTTCCGAAAATGAAAATGAAAAGTGTGCTGGAAACATGGAAGAGCAGAATTATGTCCTCGTATTTTTGCATCCTCATTCTTTTTTTTTTCAGTTTTCGTAATGCATACATACACATGTGCATACACACATATATATGCACAGAATGCACAGACATAATTGCATATTTATTTATATTTATTTTCGTAAGGCATACACATGTGCATACCCACGCACACATATACCCTGACATAATTGTTTATATATTTAAGTTCATTTCTATTTTTATATTGGGAGGGAGAGAGAGAGAGAGAGAGAGAGGAGGAGAGGAGAGGAGAGAGAAAAAAGAGAGAGAGAGAGAGAGAGAGAGAGAGAGAGAGAGAGAGAGAGAGAGAGATGGAAAAATCATAAACACCATATATGGAAACAATGATTACATTAAAGCAAAAATATTAATTTGGAAAACACTATTCATGCATACCGGAATGGCGTACACGTGCATGTTGAACCAAACTAATGGACGCATGCACAGATATCAATTCATATACATATTTATATATACAATGATGAGAAAAAGCAACGTAGTGGAACATACGTATTCATGTACGTCTCCACAAAATGCAATCTCTTACATACGACTACCTATACACTGCAAATGGGTGAATAACTTTTAAATTGATTTTAAAAAGGCCCAGATGATAGCGATTATTAATGACGAGGACTGGAGGGAGAGCCGGGACAGAGGCGACGACTGACGACGAGTGGTGGGACGGTCGGATGCCTCTGATAATTGAACTCGCCAAAGCGAGAGTTGTCCTGGAATCGGAATGTTATTGAAACCGATTGGAAAATGGTCGTCAATGATAAATCCCTTGTCATGTGATGGAGTTTATAACTGGATTTTTGCCTCGATTATTTATTTATATATTTTCTCCCCCATTGTTGTAATTATTTCATGTATTTGAAGGCTATAGATTTGAATATATATGTATGCAAGTATATGCATATATACACATACACACACACACACACACCAAACACACACACACACACACACATATATATATATATATATATATATATATATAATATATATATATATATATACTATATATATATATATATATATATATACTATATATATTATGTATAGTATATATATATATATATATATATATTATATATATCTATATATATATATATATATATATATATATATATATGTGTGTGTGTGTGTGTGTGTGTGTGTGTGTGTGTGTGATCGTTATATTTAACAATATAGAAAACATATACAAAATAAATCCCTAAAAAACCTTGAAGAGGCAATTAATCCTTCGACCCTTAATTCATTCAGTAACCTTCCTTACCTTGCCTCATAATTTTTGAGTGTTCACCTACCTAAGACCCAATCACGATCTCTTAAACATTTCCACCTCAATAAAGAGTAACTAGATCCCCTTACAACGTCCCTACGAGATATCCCGGGGGTTACAAATTAGCAAAAGACACAAATGTGGCGTCGAGAGGGACTCGAGGAGACCATAAGATAAGAAGACCACTGGTTCCAGAGGCCGTTCTTGACGTGTATATGAACATGGAGGCCATAAAACTTCGACATTATGGGCTCAGGTCTACTTCTTATGTGTCTATGACTCGTGGTTGTACTGTATCTTGTTGGTGTGTGTGTGTGGGTGTGTAGAACTACCTTTTTCATTTTAACGGCCTGTGTGAGCGTGGATTTGTGATTGCCTTCATCTCACGTTTGTGTGTGTGTGTGTTGATGTGTTGGAAATGGACTTCAAGGAGATTAAATCATTTCTATATGCGAATGTATACGTGTCTACAATTTACGATCGAACTGTGTATGTACGTAAAGGCCTACGTCTCGCGCATGTCTGTTGTAGGATCACACTTGTGATCCTACTACAAGTTTGCACGCTTGCGCAGTTTAGGCCTACTTAATTCTTGTTTGTTCAATTGTGCGTGTAGTGGATCCATTCCCCTTATCTCCTCGAGACAGTTGTTGAGAGCGATGCCCTATTTTGCTATCACTGAACAACTACCAGGTTACTCTCAATCAGCGAGTTAACCGCCACTGATCACTGCCCAATGAATCTCTCCAGACGATCGGGCGATCGCGTATCACCGCTCTAGGCCTCGGATGGAGCGCTTAGATCGTTCTGCTAATGATCGCTACAATGTTTCTGGGCCCTATTTTTTATTGTTGCCTTTCCTCTCTCTTTTTTCGTAAGGTATTTGGAAGAGGCCAGCGAAGCTATATACATAGAGACAAGAATGTGGTGCCAGGAAATGTGAAGTTGAACTAAATTTGTTTAGTGAAGAATTCTTTTTTTTTTTTTTTTTTTTTTTTACTCCTGATTACACTACAAATGATTTGTCTCTCAAACAGATTTGAAATATAACTTGAAATTGACAAAAGTTATTCAATCAGTACCTTTAAAAGATGCATTTTTTCACAAATATTTCGTTAATGATGAAAGAAAAAGTTAAATAGTAATAATGATAATAATAACAACAGTAGTAGTAGTAGTAGTAGTAGTAGTAGTAGTAGTAGGAGGAGGAGGAGGAGGAGGAGGAGGAGGAGGAAGAAGAAGAAGAAGAAGAAGAGGAAGAAGAAGAAGATCCTCTCTTAAGCAAGTTCTGTTGAAAAGGATGGCTGTAGTTAACTAATTACTCTTGTATACGATTTTTTTCTACTTTTAGTATAATTTGTTTTTCGGGGCCAGGGATGTCAGACAATAACTGGCCAATGTTGATATTGTAATAAAGAACAGCTGTGATGCAGAAATGATTTTATTCAAGGAAATAATCGTCGGGGAAATCGGTGATTCATGTAGGGGTTCGTCGTCCGGTGTTCAGCGTGGTATGAATCCGTGGTATGTTTCGGGTGGGTTCCGTCGTCTGGATTTTTTTCCTGGAATGCTGGTATTATTGTCTTGTTTTGGTACCGTCTACATGTTTCGACCACCTCGCTGGTCATCTTCAGGAGCAGTGAGGTGGTCGAAACATGTCGACGGTGCCAGAACAAGAGACAATGATACCAGCATTCCAGAGGAATTTCCAGACGACGGAACCCAACCGAAACAGGCCACGGATTCATACCAGGCTAAACACCAGAAGACGAACCCCCGCCTTAATTACGGATTTCGCCGACGATTATTTCCCTGAATAAAATCATTTCAGCTCCACAGCTGTCCTTTATTCCAATATGAACATCGGCCAGTTATTGTATGATATCCCTGGCCACGTAAAACGAACGTTAAATACAGCCATCTTTTTTAACTGAAAATAATAATAATAATAGTAGCAGTAGCAGCAGCAGCAATGATTATAAAAATAATTTTAATAATAATAGACCGCATTACTTCATGCTACGATTAAATTACATTGACAACCTCAAAACCCATTGCAGTATATGATCAAGTTATAAATGAATGAATTAGTATTTACATGCAGAAACTTCACGAAACTGTAGAAAAAAAAAGCATGCTCTCTTAGGTGTATTTTTTTACAACTTAAGAGTCAAGTCTCCTACCAACTTCCGTGTCCGTAATTAGATTTAGGTCACCTTGTCTCCCCAAAATGTGGTACGGTTGTAGATTTTTTTAGAGGATGAGGAAGAAGAAACAGGAAAGAGATAAAAAAGAATGACTAAATAAGATAAAGGAATGACTAAATAAGATAAAAACAGATTTAAAGAATAGGAACAGATGAAAGTGATGAAAGGAAAAACAAAGTAGTGAGTGATAAGGAAATTAGTTACAAATAAAAAAAGATGCATAGATTGAAAGACTATGGGTAAGTTGTAATCATATCAGGAAGCAAGTAAAAAGTTGTGGGTATGCAGAAAGGAAGAATAAACAAGAAGAGAGAAGAACAAAAAAATCCGGATGTTTACCCACTCAAAGACGGCCTTGTCTAGCAAGTGTTAACACTCGCCAACTCCCCTCCCACCATTACCTTCCCGATCCTACTATCTCCTGCCTGCCCTAGTCTTCAGTCCAATTAATTGATTGCTCTTAAAACACACACACATACACTTGCGTCACATTTGGTTGTCAACGCCAGAACAAAACTCATTTATAAATGGAGATGTCTGAAAACCTTTCAAGAGGTTGTTGTATATTAAACTTTTTTTGAGTGTTGATGAGGAACATTTTTTGCTTTGGTATGAAAATATTTCTGCTATCACGACTACTACAACACCTACGATTGCTATTAATAATACAAACAAGAACGATTGCAAATGTAATAACAATAATAATGACAATAATTAAACAATTCTGGTGTCAATGACGGCAATCCAAAAGTGTAAATGATTAAAAGTATATATGTAGACCAAGGAGAGAGAGAGAGAGAGAGAGAGAGAGAGAGAGAGAGAGAGAGAGAGAGAGAAAAAAAAACCGTGGCTACAAAAATAGAAGTCATAAAAATGAAAACTCTCAGTCTGGACCTGGGAAAAATCTCATTTCGCAGCTCCCAATTTACGAAGAAAAAATATTATGTAGTCCACGAGTTTTGCACCAGACAACGGAATGTATTCAAATACTTATTTCATTGATGAGTCTTACAGCTGCTAATTTTCAACTGAAAATATATTTTTTTATCATGTTCATCAGTATACTTAAACTACTTCTCAACATAATCACTAACCGAGGTCATTGTTTTAATGAGCTACCTCCAGCTGTTTTATCTTCAACGGCTCATTTCATAATTGGTTCTGCCCAGGTGTTTTCCGGATGGAAGACATTCCTGATTCCAGTCCTCCTTATTTATCCTGGCTTGGACCGACTGCCTCCTCCTCACCCAGCTACGGCGCAAAAACACAAACATCCAAACAAACACACACACACACACACACCGACACGCACCCATAGCCTAATTTGTCATTGTTCTCCACAAATATCTTATTTACGCAACGAGTATAACTGCTGTCAATTTACATTTCTAAACGACTGATTGAGCGATTGAGTCTTGCAGGTGTCACATTGTATTAAAGGTGCTCCTTTTTACTTGATTATCTACAGGGGCCCTTTGCGTCGCACGACCTAGAAGGCGATGATGATGATGATGATGATAATGATGAATAAAAATACCCAGCACCTAGAGACATGTACGCAACAAGTTGTATCAGCAATAACTCGGTGAGATAGGGAATTTCAAGGAAGACGGTAAGAAATTTTGATTGTAGTCGTCTTTTAGAAAATTTCGAAAGGTAGTTTAGATCACATTGGAGGGGATGGCCCTGTTTCTTGATCTTAGCAGACGCTAGTAGCCATTTACAACTGGGCTAACTTGTGGGCGGTAAGCTGAGAATGATCCATAAATTTAGACAACTTGAGCCGAGAGCTGCACGCAGCTTTACTTCTAGGTGGCATTAGCAATTTACATTAGAAAATATACTTATAAGATAAGGCAGGTTTATTCATCACCACAACTACATTATGTCAACACTACATTCATTATCACTACACTGT
>NC_061089.1:51876745-51891745 GCF_015104395.2 Macrobrachium nipponense
GTAGGGGCACAAAAGACCAGCTCCTCATAGACAAAATGGTAATGAAGAACAGTAGGAGAAGGAAAACAAACCTAAGCATGGCATGGATAGACTATAAGAAAGCCTTCGACATGATACCACACACATGGCTAATAGAATGCCTGAAAATATATGGGGCAGAGGAAAACACCATCAGCTTTCTCAAAAATACAATGCGTAACTGGAATACAATACTTACAAGCTCTGGAATAAGACTAGCAGAGGTTAATATCAGGAGAGGGATCTTCCAGGGAGACTCACTGTCCCCACTACTCTTCGTAGTAGCCATGATTCCCATGACAAAAGTACTACATAAGATGGATGCCGGGTACCAACTCAAGAAAAGAGGCAACAGAATCAACCATCTGATGTTCATGGACGACATCAAGCTGTATGGTAAGAGAATCAAGGAAATAGATACCCTAATCCAGACTGTAAGGATTGTATCTGGTGACATCAGAATGGAGTTTGGAATAGAAAAATGCGCCTTAGTCAACATGCAAAAAGGCAAAGTAACGAGAACTGAAGGGATAAAGCTACCAGATGGGAGCAACATCAAACACATAGATGAGACAGGATACAAATACCTGGGAATAATGGAAGGAGGGGATATAAAACACCAAGAGATGAAGGACACGATCAGGAAAGAATATATGCAGAGACTCAAGGCGATACTCAAGTCAAAACTCAACGCCGGAAATATGATAAAAGCCATAAACATATGGGCAGTGCCAGTTATCAGATACAGCGCAGGAATAGTGGAATGGACGAAGGCAGCATAGATAAGAAAACCAGGAAACATATGACAATACACAAAGCACTACACCCAAGAGCAAATACGGACAGACTGTACATAACACGAAAGAAAGGAGGGAGAGGACTACTAAGTATTGAGGACTGCGTCAACACCGAGAACAGAGCACTGGGGCAATATCTAAAAACCAGTGAAGACGAGTGGCTAAAGAGTGCATGGGAAGAAGGACTAATAAAAGTAGACGAAGACCCAGAAATATACAGAGACAGGAGAATGACAGACAGAACAGAGGACTGGCACAACAAACCAATGCACGGACAATACATGAGACAGACTAAAGAACTAGCCAGCGATGACACATGGCAATGGCTACAGAGGGGAGAGCTAAAGAAGGAAACTGAAGGAATGATAACAGCGGCACAAGATCAGGCCCTAAGAACCAGATATGTTCAAAGAACGATAGATGGAAATAACATCTCTCCCATATGTAGGAAGTGCAATACGAAAAATGAAACCATAAACCACATAGCAAGCGAATGCCCGGCACTTGCACAGAACCAGTACAAAAAGAGGCATGATTCAGTGGCAAAAGCCCTCCACTGGAGCCTGTGCAAGAAACATCAGCTACCTTGCAGTAATAAGTGGCACGAGCACCAACCTGAGGGAGTGATAGAAAACGATCACGCAAAGATGGGACTATGGTATCAGGACGGATAGGGTGATACGTGCAAACAGACCAGACGTGACGTTGATTGACAAAGTCAAGAAGAAAGTATCACTCATTGATGTCGCAATACCATGGGACACCAGAGTTGAAGAGAAAGAGAGGGAAAAAATGGATAAGTATCAAGATCTGAAAATAGAAATAAGAAGATATGGGATATGCCAGTGGAAATCGTACCCATAATCATAGGAGCACTAGGCACGATCCCAAGATCCTTGAAAAGGAATCTAGAAAAACTAGAGGCTGAAGTAGCTCCGGGCCTCATGCAGAAGATTGTGATCCTAGAAACGGCACACATAGTAAGAAAAGTGATGGACTCCTAAGGAGGTAGGATGCAACCCGGAACCCCACACTATAAATACCACCCAGTCGAATTGGAGGACTGTGATAGAGAGAAAAAAAAATAATAATAATGATAATAATAAATCTATATAAGTTTTACTTTATATAAAGTTTTACAAATCCTTTTAGTAATCAGGCAAACACTATATTTTCGGCCACTATAAATATATTCTTGGGAGTAGTGTTTCAACATTAAATTGCACATTATTTCTCATATTTCTCCCAGAGAATAAACATCATCTTACAGTAACCTAATTGTAAAGAAGATAATCCTTAAATTACTTTAAACAGAATTATATTTTAAAACTAGCTTCAGTATTTAAGTAATTTCAAGTAATATTGCAATTTTGTTGATTAAACACCATTGTGTTTATCATTCCCCATCCGCCAAACTGCCGTGATAGTTAAACGTGGAGTGTACTCCCCGTAGAGTAGAGTATTTATTTGGTAGGCCTTTTTTTTTTTTTCCCTCTCTCTTCTTCTTCTTCTTCTTCTTCTTCTTCTTCTTCTTCTTCTTCTTCTTCTTCCATATACTCTGCTATTTAGGTTGAAATAAGGAAATGCTAACAACTTTAGGTTGATAATGTGAAAATGTTAGTAAATAAAGGTTAAGACGTGAGGAAATGTTAGCAATTCAAGGTTTAAAATGGGAAAATGTTGGCAATCTAAGATTTAAGATGGCGAAATGTAAATAATTTTAGGTTTAGAATGGAGAAATCCTTTTAATTAAATGTAATAAAATGGGTGAATATTAGTAAATTTAGGATTCAAATGGGGAAATGTTAGTAATTTAAGGCTTGAAATGTGTTAATATTTCCATTAGCAGAAATGTTAATGACTTTGAGCTTCAAAAGAATAAGAAAGCTTTTATAGATTCAAGTATTACGACAATTATGTATTTTTAGATACATAGCGATTGTTATATAAGTAGATAGCGAGTACTTGATAAAGTGCGTTTTGTGTGAACGTGTGTGTTTGTGTGTAAGAGAGAGAGAGAGAGAGAGAGAGAGAGAGAGAGAGAGAGAGAGAGAGAGAGAGAGAGAGAATATCTACTTAGTTATAAGATTTCATACATGAGCTATCTTTAAAAATTTTAACTCGCTATTTATTAGCACTGAGGTTCAAACATCACATTTGATTAATTAAGCCTTCATGAGTATCTGTATTACCAACCTGAAATTATTTTCTGTTTCGTCCAGAGAACATAAAAGTATATAAGGATTTACTGAATAAATATTTTCCTGGTTTTCTGATAACCATTTGGAAGAGAGTAAATATTAAAAAGGCTCTCGAGTAATTTACAAACTGAATTAATTTACGGTGAAAATTTAAGGAGTAAGGCCGATGGTTTGAGCTCTGGGTTGTTGAAAATGGTGTCAGGGAATTTGGGGGTGGGGAGGAAATAGGGATTTCGGAGTATGGGGCCCCCGGGGTCTCATTCGAATCCCTGGAAGGCATTGTTATGAACTCCACAATTTTTGTAGGGGGCAGAAGTTACTCAGAATCTAAAGAGAATTTTCTCCTCTTAAAAAAAAAAAAAAAAAAAAAAAAAAAAAAAAAGTTGCACTGAAGCCGCTGCGTAATTGTTTGGTTCTCTTCTTTATTACTTTTAACATGAATCTTCATATCTTAAAAAAAAAAGTCATACAAGTTCTCGAAATTTCGTGTTTCTGGAGAGCTCGTTCATATTCCTCTTCCCAAATGGGAACTATTGCTTAAAAGAGGTGATGAACACTTTAGCGGTCTGAGTATGGGAGTTAACATTTTCGGACTAGTCGTACAAATGGATTAGAAGAAAACATCGGTGGACAAAGTCATTCCTTAACTATTAAATATTCGCAATACCATCAATGATGCTTCCTTAAAATTTCATAGAAGACACGTTAGCAGCACGTTGGTTGCGTGATTTGCCATTGACTTTTATAATTCACGCCTGCTGACACTAAAGTTATTTCGTCCTGTTAAATGAAATGAAATATTAAAGAAAATATAATCTCGCATAGATTATGTTTAACGAATTTATTGAGAAAAGACACTCATGGATAATCATGTGAAATACAATAAAAAACAGGCATCTTGATTATCTTTCATTACGAAAATTAGTATTCCTTTATATGAAATTACTTTTGCAAACTTAAGAGCAAGATATTTTGATTATCTTTCAGCACGAAAATAAATATTACTTTTAAAGAAATCACTTCTGAAAATTTACGACTAAGATATTTTGATTTATTACATTACTTTTCTAAGAGACCCCAAATTAAATTCCGTCTCATAAATTGCCCTTGAAAGCATTAACAAGAAACATTAAATCTCACTGAGCGATAAATTTTCCTGTGATCAACCAAATTAGATTATACACCAAAAATTGAACCCATTAAGTAAAAATGATAATCACCAAGCCTTTAAAATCTGAAAATAAAAAGAATAGTTTTATCTTCGATAATTAGGTTGTTCTCAGGATACGAATGTCCGTGTGAGTTAGCAGAAAATTTACAACTGAACCGGCAGAAGGGACGATTGTCTCATTTGCATAATATTTTTAGAATTTCTGGGGTATTTTCATTGCATATGTAAGGAAAATATAAAACCTTTAATAAATGAATAATATATATATATATTATATATATATATATATATATATATATATATATATATATATATATATAAGTCTATCACATTACTGTGATTCACATACATATATCGAACTACAAATATCCTTTAATATCTAATTCGCTCTACCACCGAATTAATATATTTTCATATATGCTTAACCGAGGGGGAATTTATTAAGCAATAATAGAATTGGCGATCGACAGGCGCGAACCAGCGACCTCCCAATTCCAGGACTGGCAGTGAAGCCAGTCCTGGAATTGGGAGATCGCGATTCGCGCCTGTCGATCGCCAATTCTATTATCGCTTAATAAATTCCCCCTCGGTTAAGCATATATGAAAATATATTAAGTCCGAGGTAGAGCGAATTAGATATTAAAGGACATTTGTAGTTCGATATATATGTATATATATATATATATATATATATATATATATATATATATATTTTAAAATAAAAGAATAGCCGTAATAGTCGATGGAATATAATGAAGTGTTTACACACACACAAACGCCCATATATATATATATATATATATAATATCTATATATATATATATATATATATATAATATATATAATATAATATATATAATATTATATATAAAATAATTTAAATATATTATTATGTATGTATGTATGAAAATATATATGTATATATGTATATATATGTGTGTGTGCGTGTGTATACACTCATAAATACATATTATATATATATATACATATATATATATATATATATATATCATATTATATATATACGATTATCTAAAAACAATGAATTTAGAATGATAATAAAACACTGCGTCAACGTATATGGGATTTTAAATGAAGATAATTATATATACTCTTGAATAAATAGGATAATAATGGTCCAGTGAAATAAACGGAAACGTCGACAAATAAACTATTTCATTTGAATCATGCTGGTAGGATATAAACTGTCTATCTTACTTGCATAAATGGTAATAAATCCGTTCATGTATTTACTATCTAACAAATATTACATATAATAGTATTGTATAATTCCTGGTACTTCATTATGATACTCTTTGGCAGTATGACTAAGAAATGTCCAAATAAAAAAATTAATATGATTTTTCAGGCGAATGAGAGAGAGAGAGAGAGAGAGAGAGAGAGAGGACACAAAAAAGGAATGAAAATTCAGATTCATCTGTACACAATTCATAGATTTTTTTTACCTACGTTGAACAATGGATAAGGTTCCAGTAACGTCCCATCCTCCTCCTCCTCCTCCTCCTCCTCTTCTTCTTCTTCTTCTTCTTCTTCTTCTTCTTCTTCTTCTTCTTCTTCTTCTTCTTCTTCTTCTTCTTTCGAAAAAGATTACGAATGGCCTAGATCAGTCTCGTTGGCTGAATGGGACTGTGACAAGAATAAATGGACCCGAGTCTAGTTTGTATTGTGGCTTCTGTCTCTCCTCCTCTCTTGAGTGATGAAGCAGAGAGACAGATGGATTCTTTTTTATAACTTCCTCTGAGCAGTCGCAAGCATAGACGTGAATGCAACCGACTGGGTGTTCAAGCAATTTGGACCACATACGTATACTCGTATGTTTACGGAAGGAAAGAAAAGAAACTCTTGCGTGCTAATGGTTTTCTCTCTCTCTCTCTCTCTCTCTCTCTCTCTCTCTCTCTCTCTCTCGCTATATATATATTATATATGAATAGATATATATGTATATGATTATATATTATAAATATATATATATATATATATATATAATCTATATATATATATATATATACAGTAAAAAGAGATGAAGACTTAAGAAAACTCTTAATAAAAAGGAATTATCTGCAAGCAATGCCATTAACTTCAATATATTATGTGTGTATGTGTTATATACGTGTGTATATATGTGTGTGTGTGTTTGTGTGTTTGTATACATACATACATACATACATACATACATACATACTAGCTGAACATCCCGGCGCTGTCCCGGGAAAACTTTGAATGTCAGTCGACCATTTACCTTAGAAAGGAAGTAAAACGTAATGTTTATGTAAAGCAATGAATTGCTGACAGAATTATTCATTTCAGGAGAGAAAACCATTTTCAGTGACTACTTTACACGAAAAAAGAATTCAATTAAATGTAGGAAAGTTTTTCTAAGATTGGTTGCAATTACAGTCACATTACTCGGCTCGACACTATGTTAAGTAAAGTAGAGGATGCGAAGTAATACTTTACATGCTTTTTGTAAGTACTCATATATGAAAAAAATAATAATAAAAATGGATATTTCTAAATTAACTCACATAGTCTACCAATGAATAGTGAGCAGTAAAATATACTCAAAACAGTTACAAAATAACGATGGTGCAGTTTCAATATCCTGTGTTGCTAGGAAAATATATATCTAATGAAAGTACAATTAAATTTCTCAATAATGTACTTAAAAATAATAACAGAGACGAAAGAAGATACTTCACATCTTAAATTATATAAAAAAAATCAATAGCGAAATCATACCGGTCTAAAATAACTTTTTTCTTCGCGCCTTAAACACATAAAAACGGCATTTAAATTCCCGCCAATCGAGAACCCCGTTACAGTGAACCCTAGTCGCTATTTAAATACCTTGATGGAGTTCAGAAGATGCAGGTGTCCGCTCACGCAAATGAATGGGGAGGGGATGGGGGCGCGGTGTGGTTTGGGGGGAGTGATGCTTTAAACCATTCGTTCCCCGGGAAAATTTTAAAGGTATTTATTCAAACTGAACTGAGTTATTTGATTTAACGGAATTTAAATGGCACTCCCCTTTTTAAAGCTAGAGGAGGTGTTGCCACTTGGTATAAGTGGTGATATCTTACTAAAATGTACTTTAAAGCATTTTGTAAATATTTTAATGAAATTTTATAGTTTAAAATAGTTTTTAAGCTTATGTTGGATTTAATATTATTTAAAATATCTGATGAAAAGGTAACATTTATGAGATATTTCATGTTCAATGTAAGTGTCTCCTGACGTGAATTAGTTAGATCATAAGAAATGCAATTGCTATCAAAGATTCCCCCCCCCCCCCCCCTCCTCTCTCTCTCTTTCTCTCTCTCTCAGAGCCTGGCATTTAATCTTATATACTATAGCTGTCATCTCTCTCTCTCTCTCTCTCTCTCTCTCTCTCTCTCTCTCTCTCTCTCTCTATCAGTTCTTCAGTCTCCTCTCGTCTCTCTCTCTCTCTCTCTCTCTCTCGTGCTCACATGAGGGAATCCTCGGATGGGTTTCAGAATCACAATTTATTTCTATTTAAATCTGAACTTTACCTGAGGTATTCAGGTTATCTAGAATGGCGAGAAAGCATAAAGTAGCCAATATGCAAAGAAAATTCAGCTTAAGAAAAAGGCCAGCTAAAAAGATATTTCTCCTTACTAACATAGGTTCAATGAGGGGGCAGATAGCCACTTACTATGAGATTCAGGGTCTCTGTAACACGGTTTTTTGGACTTTGCTCCTTGTCAAAGCATCGGATGTAGCTGAAAGTTGACATATGTATATTTTACAACCACACACAAATTTTGTCAGCATTATCAATAACCTAAACCCGATAGTTTTAATTTTTTTAGAGTAAAAATGATCTAGCCGACGCCATGGCCAATGATTACGAGCCAAGAGTCGAAAAACATTCATTACGTAAGCAAGGTAAACAAACACCTTTTGACTAAATGTTGCCCCGCCCATCCACCAGACAGAAATTCCATCGGCTCTGAAACCCAAAGACTTTATGAATGGCGGAACGATACATACATAGATGTGGGTGGGGTATCAGTGCTAGCGTAGTAATACTACTGTAGCAGTAGTGCCGCAACAGTATAGCAGTAATATACATGAATTAAACTTTTAGACCAACTGCTGGGATCCTTAAGGATCATTTAGCACTTCTTACAACTACTCGAGAAATTAGTTTTTATAGCCAGAAGTTAAATTTGCTAATCCAACAATGCCCATGGTAGCCTTCAGTGTTATCCTGAATTATAACGAGGCGAAAGTGGGCGGAGCCTCATGAAGTCACCATTCTGACGATAATTATTGGTGAAGGTTTAAAGCCAATATACGGTACCGGCTATTTTTTTTCAGTAAATAGGTAGATAGCCAATAAATAAAAATTGCTTGACATTGGATATAGCAGTTATCAAATCAAGCTTGTCTACTATGTTTTTGGTAATTACCAACTATTCCCAACATCTTGCCAATCTGATTGTGACCTTTAAAGTAGACTGTAATTTCTTAGGAAACTTATTTTGGGAGTTAGACTAATAATCGAAGTGTTTTTGTATTTATTAACATATTTTATTGGTTTGTTCATTATGACAATTATCAGTGGTGAGGTTCCAGAGTTCATAAAGGTGTACTGCTTTGCTTTTATTTAAATTTGTATGTCATTGTTGCCAGAGGTTTAGCCTTCGTTACGTATAGCCAATCATCCATCGAGAAAGAGGGAAGAAATGATGTCATAAGTTACGTAACGAGTGCGTTAGAAACCTTTTCTCTGAGTAAGTTGGCCCGTCTTCAAAAAAGGTCACTTTTACATTATAAGTACCAAATTTATTCAACCTACGTAGTGCAGAATACACTCAAAATTTATGTGTTGATATAATATGTATTCTGAATAAGCGTTATATTTATGAAATGCATAGATAAAAAGTTATTGCGAAAAAACCGTGTTACAGAGGCCCTGAATCTCATAGTAAGCTCTGTTGGTTGTATGGAATCACACAGATTGATTCTTCATTGTAATATACAGCCGATAGCAGGAGGAAAGAAGTAAGGGGAGGGAGGAGGGAAGGTGAAGGGGAAGGGAGAGAAGGAGTAGGGTAAGGGAGGAGAGGGGAGATGGAAAAGTCTCTGGGATTTCCGGTGTTCATTCAAACACAAACAAGAGGGAGTTTTAGTGTTTTATATATATATTATATATATATATATATATTATAATATATATATACTACACAAACATACATTCTTTTTCTTTTTAAGAATGTTTTTACCATTTGGCTAATTACCTGATAAAAAGAACACTCGTTCTTTCCATCTTCTACCTTCTTTTTAATTGCAACTGCAACCCGAAATAACTGGCAATCAATCATGTACTTAATTCACAGCTTTACTTATTAATAAGCGCCAATACTATTTTTTCATCGCCTGATGATTGAACCTAAAGACCCCCTCTTATAAGTAAAGAGTTTTGCCACTCCACTAGGCGGGGGGAGAGAGAGAGAGAGAGAGAGAGAGAGAGAGAGAGAGAGAGAGAGAGAGAGAGAGAGAGAGAGCTTTTTATTGCAAAGGAGTATATTAAAACAATCCTGAAATGAGTTATGAAGCGAAAACTATCAAAATGTACCTAAAAAGCTTTCTGTTACCATTTTATACCTAATGTTTGTATTTTAGAGATATAACTTTCATCGAATAACATTAAATGATTTATTTGTTCATTTATTTATTCCAAAGATATCAAGCTTACGAGACTGGAATTTATTTGTTCCCATATTAGTGGCTTGCATCTCTCGTCATCTTTTTTAAAGTATAATGATTATTTTTTTAAACTACATAAATAAAAAAAAAAACGCTCCTTTCCAAATTAAGCATACAGGATGTTTTTTGTACTCGACGCAAAGCATTCGTTGGCAAATATTTTTCCCCCTAACTAAAAGCCAGAATATCTTTTTTGCATTTTGAAATTTTCGTTGCATTTTCTAGCTCGTTACTTTAATTAGTCAAACACCGGTGTAACTCTTTGGTTCAGTTAACAAAAACTTGAAAAAAAAATTAGGACAGGAAAAAATACGAGATGTTTCGCTTTAGAAAAATAGGACTTTTCCTTTTTTATTGTGAACTAGTATCTTTGTTTTAAAATCGTGTTAGTTAATTCCATTTCAAATCTTTCTATCTTGTTACTGGGGTACAGTTTATTTGTGGAACTAATGAGTATTTAAAGAATTCGGAGTTTCTTTTTGAATATGATGAACTGTTTTTCACATTTTATATCATTTCTCTAGTTATCTTTTTCTTGTTTTTGCTGCATAAACTCGCTATATATATATATATATATATATATATATATATATATATATATATTATATATATATATATATATATATATATATATATATATAACTGTATACATATTTATATGCGTTTTTCTGTAAATACATAATACTTGATACAGTATTTGTTAAATAACGTTTCGCTACAGCTAAATTCCAGAACGTTTATTTACTCAACTTTCCACTTTCATTTTTCAGCTTGTAACGCTAATTAGTCAAACGCCATTGCACCACTTTGAGTAGGTTTGTGGAAAAATGAAAAGGAAAAAACTTGAATTTACGTAGAAAAACTGACTAGATGTTACTCTTTTCTAATACAATTTTATCGTATTTTATGTCATTATATTTTCTTTATTTACATTTCGAGATTTAATTTTGCTATTTTAGTAACTTTTGAAAAGCGCGCGACCATTCTCTCTGGTTTATTAAAACAAAACTCTCTTCAGTTAGTCAGTCTCACCCCTTGCTCCACGGATGTTTTAGCATACCTTAGGGATATCATCATTTCAAATACTGACCTACCAAATGTAGCTTAACTTTGCTTACGTGATGACCAAAAGTTGCGTGTCATCTAAGACGTTATGTCTAAAAATACCTTCTGCCAGTTTCAGATGAAATCTGATGTTGGGAAAAAGAAATAAGGTAGCTACTAACAAAATGCAATAAAAGAAAATTATGCTTTCCTTCAGAATAGTTAGAGAGAGAGAGAGAGAGAGAGAGAGAGAGAGAGAGAGAGAGAGAGAGAGAGAGAGAGAACGAAAAATATCTTTCGGGGGTAAATTGCGGCCTGAATTCAGTTCCTGCAGCAATTTAAGAAGTGCATCCAAAGTTTTGAGAGGTGGGGAATTGTTGCGGGTGGGGGCGGGGAGAGGAGATGGGGAAGGGATGTGGCTTTTGTAAAGTAGGGGGCGGTGGTGGTTGGGGGTCCTCCACCTCCGTCTGAATCATTGACAGCTATTGTTGTAAACTCCACGAAGTCTTGCCGGGGCTTGAAGTTGCTTAGAACGTATTCACAAAATCATATCTATTTTCTCGCAAGGGGTTTTTCGAGGACCGTTTCCTCTCTCCATCCTGAAGGATTTCTCTCTCTCTCTCTCTCTCTCTCGTCTCTCTCTCTCATTAAAGAATACTATATAGCGTACCGGGTGTATAAATGATAAAATTCATTTAAGTGTTTTTGGTTTTAAAACTTATGAAATTGGAATTGATGTTTTGTAAAGTTTCATGCATGTTTCCATTTATACCCAAGAACACACGCACTAACAAACATACTACACGCATATACACACACACACACACACACACATATATATATATATATATATATATATATATATATATATATATATATATACATATATATATAATATATATATATAGGTACGGGGATACGGGACTCTGCTTGAGCAAGGTATTTTCCTTTTCCCCCCCCAAAGCCCCCCCCCCACCCCCCCCCAAAAAAAAAAAAAAAAAACTTTTCCTCCTTTTTTAATATTTTTTATTTTTAATTTATATAATACATATATTCTGTTTAAACGTTTTTATTCGTAATTTTACTTGGAAATATTTTATTTTTTTATGATTTTAACATTTCCTTTTCTTGAATATGTTATGTATTGATGTAAATACTCATTCTTTGAGATTTTTTAATTCGTAATTTTACTTAGAAATACTTTAATTTATAATAATTTTACGTTAACATTCCTAATTGTTTGGTAATGGTGTAATATTTATTCTTGCCTTTAGCCTGAGATGGGACTTTGTTCTCGAAACGTCGCTAGCAATAAAGAATCATGTAATGTGCCATGTCCTTCCGTATCCCCTACCTATTTCATCGAGATTAGCCCACCAGCGAATGAAGAATATATATATATATATATATATATATAATATATATATATATATAATATATATATGTATGTATATATATAAACTGTATATATATATATATATATATATATATATAGTATATATATATATATATATATATTATATATATGAATATAGATAAGAGGCAATAAAGAAGAAAAGCTCAATTCCTGGAAACGGACTTTAAAATATAGCATAACACGTTAACAGACGGCAGAAACTCATTGTATCCTAAAACCTTGTAGTTTTTCCTTGTATGTTTTACGGTTGTAAAGGTCGTTGGCGAGGGGTGGGGTAAGAGGGGTCTGCCGTATCATTTAATGGAATTTTCGTTTTAAAAAGTCTGAAAACATGATTTTCCTGTTAGAAAGACAGGGGCCCCGAAGGGTGGCTATGTATTTACTGGTACTAAAACTTTGGATTAATTTACATGGTGAAATCTCTAATTATTTAACTTTGTTCTCTCTCCTCTCTTGCTCTCTCTCTCTCTCTCTCTCTCTCTCTCTCTCTTAATATAAGTGCCAACTTATACTAACTTACTAGCGCACTTGAAGGTTTTCACAGTAATAAATACAAGGTTATCACGGCACCTTATTTGTGAAAATGGATAAACTTTTCTTTAGGAAAGAAATGTACGCAGGAATGAATTTAAAATGAATTGTATCAGGTCTTGTGAAGTAGTATATAAAATGGAGATATAAATATTAACGATTTGGCATTTCCTGTGGTTTACTGCAATCGTTTGTCTACTTTTTCCATTGTCTTCCCAACGCTTCCCCCCCACCCCTCCTCTCTCTCTCTCTCTCTCTCTCTCTCTCTCTCTCTCTTCAAGATTTTCTTTTCAATTATTGTCATTATTACTGTATATCTTAATACTATTTTCATTCTTCGTAATATTTGTTGTCCTGGCTCCATTATCATCTGCATTCTGTATTGTATATTGCTAGGAGAAGCAAAAAAGATTATTATTATTATTATTATTATTATTATTATTTTTTTTTTTTTTTTTTTTTTTTTTTTTTTTTTTTTTTTTTGTCCTATCACGTCCTTCCAATTCGACGGTGGTATTTATAATGTGGGGTTCCTATCACAGTCCTTCAATTCGACTGGGTGGTATTTATAATGTGGGGTTCCGGGTTGCATCCTGCGTCCTAAGGAGTCCATCACTTTTCTTACTATGTGCGCCGTTTCTAGGATCACACTCTTCTGCATGAGTCCTGGAGCTACTTCAGCCTCTAGTTTTTCTAGATTCCTTTTCAGGGATCTTGGGATCGTGCCTAGTGTTCCTATGATTATGGGTACAATTTCCACTGGTATATCCCATATCCTTCTTATTTCTATTTTCAGGTCTTGATACTTATCCATTTTTTCCTCTCTTTCTCTTCAATTCTGGTGTCCCATGGTATTGCGACATCACTGAGTGATACTTTCTTCTTGATTTTGTCAATCAACGTCACGTATGGTCTATTTGCACGTATCACCCTATCTGTTCTGATTCCATAGTCCCAGAGGATCTTTGCCTGATCGTTTTCTGTCACTCCTTCAGGTTGGCGCTCGTACCACTTATTACTGCTAGGAAGCTGAGATTTCTTGCACAGGCTCCAGTGGAGGGCTTTTGCCACTGAATCATGCCTCTTTTTGTACTGGTTCTGTGCAAGTGCCGGACATTCGCTTGCTATGTGGTTTATGGTTTCATTTTTCGTATTGCACTTCCTACATATGAGAGAGATCTTATTTTTTTATATCGTTCTTTGAACATATCTGGTTCTTAGGGCCTGATCTTGTGCCGCTGTTATCATTCCTTCGATTAGCTTCTTGAGCTCTCCCCTCTGTAGCCATTGCCATGTGTCATCGGTGGCTAGTTCTTTAGTCTGTCTCATGTATTGTCCGTGCATTGGTTTGTTGTGCCATTCCTCTGTTCTGTTTGTCATTCTCCTGTCTCTGTATATTTCTGGGTCTTCGTCTACGTTTATCAGTCCTTCTTCCCATGCACTCTTCAGCCACTCGTCTTCACTGGTTTTCAAATATTGCCCCAGTCCTCTGTTCTCGATGTTGACGCAGTCCTCTGAACTTAGCAGTCCTCTCCCTCCTTCCTTTCGTGTTATGTATAGTGTAGTGCTTTGTGTATTGTCATTATGTTTCCTCGTTTTCTGGTCTATGCTGCGGGGTTTTGCCTTCGTCCATTCCACTATTCCTGCGCTGTATCTGATTACTGGCACTGCCCATGTGTTTATGGCTTTTATCATATTTCCGGCGTTGAGTTTTGACTTGAGTATCGCTTTGAGTTATTATTATTATTATTATTATTATTATTATTATTATTATTATTATTATTATTATTATTAGCATGTAAGAGGATGCTCGTATTTGTATCGAGCTGCGCGCAAGTATATAAATATTCCCACTTTATGTAAAGACTTACTTTATCTGACTGTACCAACAGCCAGGAGGACTGGAAAGACATAAGCCACAATACAAACTACACTTGGATCCATTTATTCTTGTCACAGATCCCATTCAGCCACCGAGACTGATCCGGACCATTCATAATCTTTCTTTGACAGAGAAAAGAAGAAGGAGAAGAAAAACGTAGACGAGTCCTTATCTATTGTTCAATG
>NC_061089.1:51894245-51906745 GCF_015104395.2 Macrobrachium nipponense
GTAAGTTGGTACACGTGTACGCGACACGAGGTGAATGGAATTACCAACATAAGCCAAGTATATTAAATCCATACCTTTATGTTACTAATGAATGGTAGTATTTACGGGCATGTAAGAACTGCATGAAGACTCTTGAGGCAATTAAATTTTTAATGTTTTTTGTTTCCAGTATGTCGAACCCATACCTTTATGTTGTTATTGAATGGTAGTATTTACAGTTATGAAAAAATTGCATGACAACGCTTGGGGCATTTAAACTTTTAATGTTATTTTTTTATTAATGAATAGTAGTATTTACGGGGATGAAAGAATTACTCGAAGACGCGTGGGACATTAAAACTTTTAATGTTGTTTACCTGTATATTAAATCCATACTTTTATATTGTTATTGATTGGTAATATTTGCAGGTACGGAAGAATTACTTGAAAACGTTCGGGACATTAAAACTTTTAATGGGTTTCTTGTTTGCAATATTAATGATTTTCCTAGATATCGTAATAGTTTTTTCCCGCATATAAATATTAAAGCCATAAATTTATATTATTAATAGTTGGTAGTTTTTAAGAATTTCATGAAGGCGCTTAGGGAATTAAAACTTATAATGGTTAATTTGCCTGAAAGATTAATCATTTTCCTAGTTACCTTAATGATTTTTTTTCCCATATACAATTATAGATGCGGCTGCCCAGGTGGGTAGTTTCAAAGTCATAAGTTAACCTACTGTCTTAAAACCATACTTGACATTACAGTGAATTATTTTAATTATTGATGTAATGTTGTTTGCTACATAACAATAGCAGTCTCCTTGCCAGTTGAATTGTATTAAAATAATCAATCTATCAACCATAAAACACTTTCTGCTTTACAATGAATCATGTCGGTATATTATTCATTGTTATTGTCAGTTCATGACCATACCGCTTGTGTTGCCAGCTTGTATAATGAAAGCATTCAATCAATCAATCAATCAGTCTGTCATCACACAAACGCGCATAAACGCTTACGAACGCTCGTACGAACGCAAAGAAATCACCGATAAAAGAAATAAGAGAGAGAGAGAAAAAAAAGATACCGCCTCGATTTTCGGGGAGTCCATTTGAATACAGCAAACAAAGAGGAGCAATCAATATCCAATAATAAGGAACTCGTGGAGAGAGAGAGAGAGAGAGAGAGAGAGAGAGAGAGAGAGAGAGAGAGAGAGAGAGAGTGCGCGAGGAGTGGAGTGAGAAAATAAGTGGAAGAGTGCATTTACAAAGGAGTAAAAAATGAAAAAGAGAAACATGTTTCAGAGAGAGAGAGAGAAAGAGAGAGGTTTTTTTTATAGTGAGATAAAAAGGAAATGTCAGCGATGAGTGTGAAGATAAATAGTAGAGTGAGCTTATAATATATATATATATCTATATATATATATATATATATATATATATATATATATATATATAGATATATATATATAGAGAGAGAGAGAGAGAGAGAGAGAGAGAGAGAGAGAGAGAGAGAGAGAGAGCCTTTGCTTTGGCATAGTAAAAAAAAAAGGGGGATATCGGAACATTATTCATTTTCAGAGTGACCTCGAATGAATAAACGTTAACTTGTCCGTGTATCGATTTTGTCCAAGTCGATCGTGGCCACCTTGTTATATATTCGAACATTATGATAATCAATGCATGGTTTGGGAGCTTTGTCGGTACCACCAGGAGTAAAAGCCATTATCTGTCTCCCTTGGGAGACTTGGCCTCCTGTTGTATTGCATTACTGCTTATATCAAGTCACTTCTCCTCTCTCTCTCTCTCTCTCTCTCTCTCTCGTCTCTTCTCTCTCTCTCTCTGCTCTCTCTTCTATTTCACTGCTCTGTTCCTTCCATATATAGACATACCTTTTTTACTCTCTCTCTCTCTCTCTCTCTCTGTTACTGTTTAATCACTGTTCTGTTCTTTCCATATACGAGCATACCCTTTTTAACTTTTTCTCTGTAACTTTTAATGTTTTATCATTGTTCTGTTCTTTCCACTATTACTAGCATACCCTCTCTCTCTCTCTCTCTCTCTCTCTCTCTCTCTCTCTCTCTCTCTCTCTCTCTCTCGTGTCATAACCTGCGTCCTGCATCTATATTACACGTAAGGTTTTCGCTGTCACGACAGCGCACGAGGTTTAAGGACCAGGTGTTTTACGACAGGTATTCTGTAATCACGACCATTTCTCGCTCAGTATATCTCGCATGTTCACTGAACGATGTGTGCTTTAGAAATTGCAGTATTGCATGTTTACTGGTCTTTGTATCTTCTTTAAATTCTTTCGTTACATGCTTAAGTGCAGAGAATATACTCGCATTTAGTAATCTGTAATGCCGGTAATGTCCTTACGCAAAGATTATCCTTTAACTAGACAAAAAATAACATTCCAAATAACGAGGGTTCTGTCGCTTCAAGATACAAAATGCGTACGCAAAGAATATGTAGTTACTTCAGAACAACAATGCTGACATTATATATCTACAATGCTAAGATTTGACACCTACACTTATATAAAAGCTATAAAAACTAACGAAAAATACTATCACAGTTAATAAAATGTTTCTTGCAGAACAACAGTAATACACGAAAAATATTCACAAATCGGTTTTAAGTTTGGTACCTAAATAAAATTAGATGGAGAATTTGTTTTCACTTGTAAGCTTATATACAAATTTATTCCAACGGTATTTGTTTATTCATGTTGACTTGCTCAGCATAATATAAGGTTTTAGCTTGTTACACTATCATCATGTACACAAGATAAACTATGTGGGAGAAACTTTTATGTTTTTTTTGTCGCAATTGCATTTGTCAAGAGCAGTCCACTAACCGATTAAAATAGAAGACAGCTCGACAGTTCCACCAACGAAACGGCCAAATTACGTCATCTTCCGAATTACAGACCTTATGAATGATACACACAAACTGCCTCTATCACGTTGAATTAAATCAGACTCCAGCTGATGGCGATACGATAAATCAATTACTGTCACTTATTCAATAATGGATCTGATGGGAATCTCTATCATTTGTCTTCGGTAATTGGGTTTTAACCACAGGTAAATATTTCTTGGGCGAGTCTTCCTCAAAATTCCCTCCTCATAATGCGGCTTTTACGATGGTTTATCTTCCCTCTGGACGATTTTCCAGGACTTCATTCCTCCCTCTTACATGGTTTATTGAAGTCGTATCTTGAATTGGTAGGTTTCTCCAGTGAACCTCAAATTTTACTTTATTGACTCTGCAATAAACAATCCTTATTGATATAGGGATTAATTTCCCCCCTACAACTGACACTTTTAATTTCTTAAAAATGGTTTGAGAAATAATATAGCTTCATATTTTTATTCACATTTTAGTTTACATTAGTTATGATCTTGTTAACATAGTTCCCAAAGTAGAATAAATCCGCGAATTAGGGGCTGGAATTTTTATCTCGTTCATGAATGACGTTTTTTTATAGGTTTTCAGCCGTAATATTCTGCCATGAAATACGCATTGGTTCTGAAATAATAATAATAATAATAATAATAATAATAATAATAATAATAATAATAATAATAATAACAATAATAATAATAATAATAATAATAATAATAATAATAATAAGGACTTAACATTAACACAAAGTAAAGTCGAGAGCTCCATTCTATTCGCTTGCTGAAGCCAATATCTGAGTAATTTGTCTGAGGAAACTTGCGAAAGCCATTAATTTTCCTTCAACATGTCGGCTGCCCTCCACCTATTGCTTTCTTCCTGCCTTCAATACTTCAAGAATTTCGCACAAATTAAGCTCCATAAGTCATTGGAAGTAGGAGGAAATTCTCACTTTAATGATATAAGATACTTTCCAGCTTGTTGTTGGGAGATTCTGTAAATTGTAGCCATCATATTAATTATTATTATTATTATTATTATTATTATTCTATTATTATTATTATTATTATTATTATTATTCAGAAGATGAGCCTTATTCATCTGGAACAAGCCCACAGAGTCCATTGACTTGGAACTCAAGCTTCGAAAGAAAATGACTTTCATTTAAAATAAGTAATAGAAGATAATTGGAAATACAGAAAGAAGAGATCAGTTGTTATATATGAAAAAAAATACATTTTAAAAAATCGATAGATAAATGGATAAAAATGTAAGTAAAGTATTGATATATAAGGAGTCCTGTTTTAGGGTAGCAGTGCATTACATCTTTGCCTGAACTTTTGAGGTTCAAGTCGAACAGCTTCCTCAGGGAGACTGTTCCACATTCCAGAGGTGTGAGAAATAAAGGACCTCTGGAACAGAGGTTCCACAGCCAGGTACATTTACTGCATATTCACATAATGAAATCAATTGGTGTATCAGCTTGGAGCACCGTTAAATAAACTTGGTATATTGTATAACTCGATCGTAAGGTAAGCTACTGCCAAAAATGAGAAAACAAAAGGCTAAAACATATTGCTTTCCCTTTGATGAGAGAGAGAGAGAGAGAGAGAGAGAGAGAGAGAGATCCTTTCATGCAAAGGGACTTACGATATAATTTTGATGACAGCTTGATAAACATCAACTACATCTTAAACTACAAAGAGGGCGTCCCGTGAAATACTCAGAAACTCGACTTTATTGTAAACTCGACTTTATTGTTTACCATTTAAAAACAAACACCAAACAGATTAAGAAACACGTCAGGAAATAGCCAGAATCATCACATTCACGGGGCATCTGTGACTCCTCCTGGAAACTTCTGCTTACGTGTCTTTGATTAGTGTCGAACCCGAATAATACAGGAATGCTTTGTGTTTCCAGTAACGCCTCGGCGGGACGAATCCATGGCGAATGTGTTTCTCTCTCTCTCTATCATAATGGCTTATTCCTTTGATTGTTGGGGGGGTGGGGAGAGGCAAACTGTTATCGGACCTTTGTCCTCGGGACATCAATGAAGTTTTCTTTCCTCTCGGCTTTTCATAAAGTGGGGAAGGACGAAAGAAGGCGAATTTATTGGCTGGTGGATAAATGATGGATATAAATTTAGGAGCCATGTAATGCACATTGGCAACGATTGTTCCTGATAGAAATTACAATGACCTTTCATGAGAAACGTTTGGACTTCCAACTAGTATACCCTTTCAGGATAAATACTTGATGTGTTTGATGACAGTCAGAATATGCCTTTTAGGACAAACGTTTGAAGGTAATCTGAGCGATATTTTATTTAGGTTCGTTTAAAAAAATGTCATATATTCTTTTAACATTCTTTTGAAAAATATTTTGTGAAGGGAGCTGACGCTTTTACTGCATTATAGTATTGACATGAAAACCATCTCAAGAAATATTAATGAAATCATAATATTTCTGTAAGACAAATGACTGTTACAACACTTTAAATATTCCCTGAATATATATATATATATATATATATATATTATATATATATATTATATATTATATATTATTATTATATATATATATATGACCCTAAGAACTGCATGTGATAAGCTGCTAAAGTGTATTGATGGTATACTGTGCAAGATATTATGCATGTATGTATGTATGTATGTATGTATGTATTATATGTATGTGCGTGTGACCAACAGCGTGAGAGTGTGAACCTAGATAGACGGATAGATAGATAGACAAATAGATGGAAAGATACAGATAGCTCTCAGTTCATAAGCACTTTTCAGCTGTAATTGTTTCACAACCAGTGAAAAGAAATCCTTAATTAAGTTAATTGCTCGGGTAATCTCAGTATGTTATTGCATAACGGATTACTGGCGGGTATTTTTTTTTATTACACATTTAATACCTCTGGTCTTAATCCTTAATAGACCTGCTGACTCCGGTTAACTTTGCAATATGATTTTTAATCATGACTTACGAAGAGAGAATATATATCATACTCGCTGCAAACAAAGCATTATGGTGCAATATAGAAATAGAGTCAGATACAGAATAAAAAGTTTGTATTAGTTGTTCAATTATAATTATTAGTGATACCAGTTACAATTATTATATAATTTTTAAGGGATACAAAACATTAGTTTAACTCTGTAATGCACCAGCCTTGAAATTAAACAACATGATGCATGTGAACCTGAATTTAGCGTTCCACTATTCCACCGTTCTGACTTCCTGTATTGCCATTTACCACGGTAATAAATCTTCATTGAACAATTTTCGTGAAAAAACACAAACGGATGATTAAGTGATTTTTAAAGAATGTTTCGAAATCAGTTTATTTTAAACGATCTCTCTAATACACACACACACACACACACACACACACACGGGAATAATTAACACGCTTCATTGTCTAAAACCATCTCTCTATATGTCAAAAGACTGTTGATAAAAGTAAGGAGTGGAGAGAGGCATTAAAGCTTCTTATCACTTTAGATCTATCTATCTATCTATCTTTCTATATATATAATATATATATATATATATATATAGATATATATATATATATTCCCTTTATTTTATCCGTTTGTTAATCTGCTTGTCTTACCCCTATTATATTTCAGTCAGGAGAAACAATGAGAGAGAGATAGAGATAGCAACTTGACTATGCTTCCTAGCAATCGCATTACTCTCTCTCTCTCTCTCCTCTACTACTCTCTCTCTCTCTCTCTTCCTCTATCCCTTCCTTCCTTCATACCTCGATCACATATTCCCTTTGAAGTAAATCGCAGCCAATTCCGCCAGCGGATCTCAACATTTTGACGGACTCGTGATTGCAGCGCTTTGCCCTTCAATGATTTCGTACTTACACGTGTCTGTCAGCCGGAAGCGCATGGAATATAAAAATTTTACCGGTTTTAGAATGGTGTTGGTTATCTTTTCCTTGTCTTTGCTCAATTTCAATTCATTTTTAGCTACGTCGACATCATGTTTTCAGAAGAAAGGTTTTCACTTTCGAAAACTACTTCGGGATCAATCCAACAAATACTATAGTAGATTCACACCACCGGTGCATCTGCTGTCTAGGCCAGTCCCGTACGACGCTCCTGATTGGCTGTTGATAAGCCAATCACAGGGCTGGAAACTCTCAGTCTCTCTCTAGAGTTTACATGGGCAGGATGTATGTTCCACCTTTCCTGAGGGAAATGTCTTTCAAAAGCATCCCTCAGGAGAGGGGGAACATACATCCTGCCTATATGAACTCTCTCGAGAGAAACTGAGAGTTTCGAGCCCTGTGATTGGCTTACCAACAGCCAATCAGGAGCATCGTAAGGGACTGGCCTAGACATCAAATGCACGGCTGATGGAGTCTACTATAGTTGTTTAGGGATTTTAAAATGTATTTTAGTTTATTACACGTCATTTGGTTTGCGGGAAACGATGTATAAATACCGAGACGAAAGGTTGTTTGTATTCATAAATATCTTTGCCATGGTTTATAATAAAAAGCTTTTATTGTTATTGAATATATATTGAAATATTTCTTGGTTTTATAATTCTTATTTTCATTGATTTAGCTACGCCCACTCCTGTAAATACTCAAGAGAAGGTTCTCGCTATTTTGAAAACATGGTTCCTGTATTTGATATTGAAAAGTTTATTTGTTATTCGGTAGATTTTTTTGACTTCCATTTTCATTTATTTGCGCGCTGACGGACCGTGAAAATAGTTAAATGAAAAGATTCTACCAGCTGAAAAATGTGCTGGATATTGTGTTCTTTTAACCACTACGTGAAAAAGGAAATACGAAAAATGAGTATTTTAGTAAAATATTGGTATATTTAGCTACATGCACATCTAAGGCCAAAAAGAAACAACACTGGCGTGCTTGGATAAGTTAGAATAACTTTCATTTTAAATATTGTGAAGAATGATTTTCATGTTTTTTTTTTTTTTTTTTTTTTTTTTTTTTTTTTTTTTTTTTTTTGCCGTTCACTTCGATTCTGCTGATCATATTTATCGCCGGAACATTCTCTTTCCTCGTTCAACCTCTTGTATACAAATTCCCAAGATGCTCTCTAATTTTCAACTTATGCATTTAAGGATTGAATCATTTGTTTCATTCTTCTATGGCCTTGAGTCAGACTAGTGTGACCTATTTGAAGACAGAATATTTCTTTCAGTATGGCTTAATTTTTGGAAATAAAAAAACCACAATCCATTTCTATATGTAAAGAGTGAATGTTGAGCAAAAATAACCGGCATTAAATCTACCTCAGAAATCCCTACATAGTTCACCATCAAAGAAGAATATTGGTTCCTTGAGGGTCAAATTCTATAGTTATTAATTTCTCCTTGGAACTCATTATTTTTCCTTTTACTTTTGGGTTACATGAATGCATTATTTTGTTCAACATATCCCTCATGTAAACAGATAAGCATAAAAGCAGCAGTGAAAAAATTTGATGATCTCAGAGGATAAATGTTTTTACAGATACCATGAAGCAATTTTTGCTTAGACGTTTAACTCCTGACAAAAAGTGGACAAGCACACACACACATACATACACATACAGAGAGAGAGAGAGAGAGAGAGAGAGAGAGAGAGAGAGAGCCAATAACCGTCAGTTATTCCGATCTGTTGCCCGAAAGAAAATCTTTCTTCCAGCTCTCCCTCCGGTCAACGTTTCCCATTTCACCTCCGTGTAACGAGGTCTTCCGAGACCGTCCTCCGGCTCTTCAGTTTCCAGAAACCGGAGAGCCGTTTCTTTTTAAAAGTACCTCTGCAATTTCACTGTTAAACATCGTTTTCCATGTCTATTAATTCCTGTCCTGGAGAAGAGGATCCCTAGGGGTATGGAGGATACAATAGCATTCAAAAGGATCAATGTAAGTCACAATTGTAGGAAAGGAAACTCCATTTGAGCCAGATCTTTATTTTCTTACACTTTGGTCCTCAACTCTGGACAGTCGAAGGGTCTTAGTCTTAAAACTAACTTATTTTATTCCCTAGGAAACGTGAAGTTTATATGTGAATATTAATAACTACACCCAAGCTCTTGATTCAGAGTTAAAAAGTCTGTGTAAATACCGAATAATTCTTCAAGAAAGTAAAGTAAACTGCAACGTAAGGAAGGAATGTAAATAGAAAATCAGTCCTTCAGACTACGGACAAAGAAAGCATTAATTGTTTATTGGTTGTTAGAGGTAACCACAGTTGACGAAATTCATCTGTTAGGAGGTATTTTCCTGTAGTTCACTTTTATTTATATATTTTTAAAAATTTACGGATTTATTCATTTTCGTCAGCTGGCGTCGCAACGACTATGGTCACCGAGCCACACAAGAGCGTTTACTAGAACAAAAACACCGGTAAGGAAGCGTCGCTAGAAATAGGAAACAAACAATGAAATATTAGGCAACTGGAAATCCAAAAATCCAGTAGAAGTTCACACGTGATTCTATATACAATTTCCTCTTCTGCTTATTTTTGTTTACTTTTCTTTCCTCCGTTTTCACCCCTGGGGGAATGGGGTTGGGCCGGGGGTGTGGGGTGAGAGACGATAATGACCAAGGCGAGAGTTCCCACCGATTTCCAATACGATACGTCTCGGAAACAGATCGGAATTGGCAGAAACAGATTGAGAACCCGCAGATAAATTGGACAGGATGTGTTTTTTGGCCAGGGCGGTACCCACCCGTATCCCAGCCCCGCGATACCTTGTGTCCCGCCCGTCTCTTTCCTTCCCAGCTACGCTTTTTTGCCTTTCCTTTCTTCTTCCTTAGGCTCTTCAAGGCGCTATGTACCCCTTTTTCCTCGACCCGCAAGGCCATGTCCTTCTTCTCTCACTTGGGTAACAAGTGCCCCTCCTTTCTTCTTATTCCTCAAAATATTATTCCCTGAGTTTCATCAGCGCTCTGCCAACCCCCTGCCCTTTCATGGACGCTTTCAGCCCATAACACTAAACTCGATTACTCATTTCATTCTTAACCTTTCACCTCAACTATGACTTCCTAGATCTTGCTAGTTTTGGTCTCCTCCTCCTCTCTCCCCTTCCACCACCCTCTCCCCCCTTACCCCATCTCTTTCGAATCCTTGTACTTCCAGACTCCCCTCAGTTTCGTTTTCATTTCCTCCGTAGGGAATCCATTCCCCCTCAGAGGAGTCCAATCTTGGAAGATCGCCCTCCTTCCTAAGAACTATCAATTTTCTTCTCGATCACTCATCCAATATGTTATCGTTACACCTGACATCGCCACCTGAGACGTTGATGATTGGACATTTCTCCTGTGGTTTCCGAAAATTTCAGGAAATTACCGTTTTTTTCCAATAAGTAAAATGATATACGTATATATATATATATATATATATATATATATATATATATATATATATATATATATATCTATATGCCCTACCTATCTTCTCATTTATTTCTCTGTTTGTCTTTCTGCCTTTTCCCATCTGGAAAACGCCTGTATATATATATATATATATATATATATATATATATATATATATATATATATATATATATATATATATATATGTGTGTGTGTGTGTGTGTGTGTGTGTGTGTGTGTGTGTGTGTACACACAACGATCAACCCCAAATATGATATCAATTCCACAATAAAACACGATAAAAGCATACTAAAACCAGTGGCAAAAGGTAATCACTAGCTCTGAATTAAGCTAACCTTTGTTTCAGTTCTTCCTCTTTATTCAGTTCTAACAGTGCCTTCATTCAAGATTACAGGACATAATTATGTTGGATTTTGTATTACATGTTAATTTATTTTGGTTGTATACCTACCCGCTCTCATTTCACTCATACGAAAGGTTACAGAAACTTTGTAATGCACAACAGGCAAAGCACGAAACCTAATTAAATATTATTCCTAAGTCTATCCGGTAAAATCCGTGTGATGGATATTATGAACTGTCACGATTAGATTGTACAAGAAAGATAACAATGCTTTTCCATATGCAATGATTTATTTGTTCATGTTCAACTCATATTCACTCTGTCAAAAAATGCTTCTGGATACGCATCCGGATTCAGTTCCTTCCGAAAATCTCATGAGTAAGGAAACATGATACAATATAATAACCTCAGGTCAAAATTCCCCTGGTTGAAGTAACGATGAAAGATTCTCTGAAGTCCTGTAGACAGAGTTTCTGTGGTCCTTAGGAGAACTAGATGTGTGAAAGGCTATTTGGTTAATGATATGAAAAGATTCAGTGTTATAAAACAGTCAAATAATCTGGACTGATTTTGGGTCACTGCTTGCCAATTGCAATTTTTAGTTAATATAATCTTCATAATTTTCCATTCTTGAAATTATAACTCGAAGATATATCACTACTTATCAAAATCTTAATTCAGGATGAGATTATCATGATAATTGTAATTTTAAATTCTAGTACATTAGAATATAATCCAGAGATATTAAATATGTTTTGTTAATAGCTGGTACTATTTACAATTAGAATTATTTCGTTATAACACCAGGTTCAAGTCTGTCTAATACACTTTAGAAGAATATAATCCACAGAATAATCAAGAATATGTTGTTTCATGGAACTTATCTTACTTTTACCTGTGGCTTAGGAAATGATAGTCACAGCTGACACCTAAGCCATCACAGTGCTTCAACGTTAGTTTTTTGGCTTTGAAACGAACAACAATGTTTCCCTTTGAATACCTGCAATCCGATGAAGATATTAATACAGAGATATTAAAAAAAAAGCACGCCAAAAACTTTGTTTTTCATCCTTTTATTCTTTTTTTCATACCACTCTCAGCTTTGTCCATAAATTTAATCTTGTTTATGCAGGTAGCTGCGTGACAGGTATCTTCCTGTTTCACGTCTCTTTAGTAAGATCGGTGTCCTTTGATGGACTGACGTTAGAGAGCTTTAGATTAATCAGTAGATCTCTTTGGCGAGAATCGGGCGGGAAATGAAAGCTTAAATTGCAGGGATGATTTGCGGAAGGAAATGAGGAGAATACTTAAACGCAAGTTCCAGTATAGATAATGTTAGATATAGCATTATATTAGATAGTATTTTTCTATTACTACTACTTGATAATATCTAGGATATATTACCTACTGGAATTACCGCTAGCTGAGATTTCTGTAACACGAAGGGTGAACTATATTTTAATGAAATTATTTCATTGCCATTTTGTGCATGAATTATGACATTTAAAGAAGCCCAGAAGAGCCATAGTCATTTGTTGGATATGCGTTAATGAACAATACTCTTGTTGGAAAAATACACCTCAGCATTGCATTATATGTAATAATAGTAATGACTTTCATTATTGCAAAATGTGTTTATCCTGAACTCTCTTTCGTAATTCTTAATTATCCTCATTCTGTTGATATATTTTATGACTGTTTATCTTTCATTTTTATTCTTTACACTTTATTAAAATTCTAGGGAACACTTCATTATCAAGCATCTGAATAACGCGCAAATTATGTTCAGTATCTTTGTTTAAATCATGAAAAATTTGTATAAAACAAGCTTAAATGATCATTCACTTGGAAATAATTATTTGCATTCATGAAGAGAAATGAA
>NC_061089.1:51909245-51939245 GCF_015104395.2 Macrobrachium nipponense
ATATATATATATATATATATATATATATATATAGAAAATCAGTGTTTTAATTTAAAATCACATTCTCTCCATAACAAAAGACAATGGTTTTTTATATAGTTCTGCATTCCGGCCGTTACTATAATAATCCAAGAGCAATAAACATGCTGTAGTCCAGTCACAGTCTCACCACTGGCTTGCTTTTGGACGTACCATAACGTCGCGAGAGTCACGACTTCGCTTCTCGACTCTCTTTTGTATTACCATTATTTTGGAACCTTTCTGAAGTTTTCAAGTCAACGGACCCTACCCGGATACTTAAGACTTATTTGGAACCTGTGTGAAGTCTCTAGGTCAACGGATCTTACCCGGGTAACTAGACGCTTATTTAGAACCTTTGCGAAGTCTCAATGCTGATTTGGAACCTTTGTGAAGTCTCTAGGTCAACGGATCTAGCCCATGTACTTAGACTTATTTGGACCCATCATGACGTTTTAAGTCAACGGATAATTAAGGCTATTTTGGAACCATCGTGAAGTCTTAGGTCAACGGATCTTACCTGGATACTTAAGGTTTATGTGGAACATTTGTGAAGTCATTTTGGTCAACGAATCCTACCTAGATAATTAAGGCTAACTCGGAACCATCGTGACGTCTTTAAGACAACGGAATTTACCAAGATACTTAGAGCTTACTCAGAAAAAAAAGCAGTATCTTAGAGACGAAATGCTAATCACCAGTATGCTAGAGACTCTCCAGATTACCGAGTAAATCTACGTGTTGCCAGGTGTAGCAGAACTCGTCCCATAAACTCCTCATGTAAACTTGCCTCATAAACTCGTCTCGTAAACTCGTCCCATAAACTCGTCCCGTGTAATTGCCAGAAAGTGGAAGAGAGAGACAGTCAAAAGACTTCTCGTTTTAGCTGCTGTGTGCTTCAAGTATCTGTGGAACTTATCCAAGATGCTTGTAAATTACTTTAGGAATATAATAATTATTCTTTTAATATAACGCGTTACCACATTATAATCGATGTTTATTCAATAAATGATAAAAAATAAGTTTTTTATAACTTTTTGGTAACTGATTCACACTAAGCTGCCTGTATTGTTAAAATTAGTATCAATGTATGTTCTAAAACCTTATATTATTTAGGCAATGAATAACAATCACGTTCTTGAATGATTAGGATAAAATAAGGTTGTATCCTAAAAAATGTACCAAGATTTACCATGTAGAAAAGGATATCATATTATCCTCATTTTATATCATATTAACAACTAAATTTTTGTCTTAGCGGCGAATTTCCTGAAGTTTCTTGTTTAGTAATGCTTTAAAAACTTTCCAAAATATAGCTCCTACTTTGTCGTGCATAAGTTTATTTGGCTTGTCATCATCCTTCTTACTACTCCATCCAAAATGTATCTAAAATTTTTATCACGAATTTTATCGCGTATATTAAAACTAACATGGCTTCTTCCTCTGTGCCTGCTAAATTTGTATGTGCCATGTCCTGAGAGTCTATTTCCTGGCGTGGAACATTTCAATTTGAGTTTGAGGATTACAAAACTTGGCAAAACAATTTCTCACAATTTCTTCATGTTCGTTGAAACTAGTATTTTTCATCTACTATTAATTTCTTCATAATAATACATCTAGGCAATTACAAAGTGATTATAAAACCAGAATCCAAATGCCACTGACTTTCTGTAACTTGCTCTCTGTACTATTTTGCAACGGACGTGTCTTCGTTGTTTTTGTTCTTACATGGAGTCTTAAGGAAATCGCATAGAGGAATTTATTGACAAAACGCTTGTGAAGTTTACTTCCGATAGGAGTCTCTTTAATTTAACCAACAGATGGAGATATATAGGCGCAGAGAGAGAGAGAGAGAGAGAGAGAGGGAGGGAAGGATAAATAAATGATTGTGGCTGTTTCCTTATATTGTTGGTCCTTTCCTGTAGAGAACTTATTGTAGACATTATATAAACATATATTCACACACACACACACACACACACACACATACTGTATGTGTGAGTGTGTATCATGAGAAATAGATACTGTGTATTTTCCTCATATCTGTCAGGAGCCAGAACGGAAAATCTCCTCCTCCAGTTTCCCCTCCGATTACACACTTCCATTTCACGTCCATGTAATAAGGCCGCCCTGGACCGCCCCTGAGTTCTCCAGTTTCCAGAAACTGGAGAACCATTCCATCAAAAATATACTTCTGGAGTTTCACCATTAAACACCATTTTCTATCTTTAATCATTCCAGTTCCTGGTAAGAGGATCCCAAGGGTCCTGAGAGGAGACTTTCTATCGGACTCCTGAGGGCCGCTGGAAAGAGTTGCTGGAAATGGAACGCGCCATTTGAACCCGCGTCCAATTTCCTCGCACTCAGGAGAAACCGCGCGTTTCTTTAAAGCGTCCGAAATTCAATGGCACGAATAACGTGAAGGATCCGAGCCTGCGAGTTTGGTCTCCGAAATTTGAATAGGTGAAGGGTCTGAGTCTTTAGGCTGATTGGATGAGGGGATTTGGAAATAAAATCGCGAGGAAATTCTGTGAATCACGAAGGTAAACAGTGACGATCATTGAATATAATCACGCTTTCGATCGTGTCTTTCTTCGCAGCAGTAAGGTTTTTTATATTATTTTTTTCATAGCGAAAATTGAATTATAATTATTATTATTATTATTATTATTATTATTATTATTATTATTATTATTATTATTATTATTAGAACAGGTGTGGAATTTTTGAGAGACTGAAAATTTACCGTGAGGAATATTGATATTGTTAAACTTTTGCTAACCTTGTGCAAACAATATTTCTATATTGCTTTCATTCAGATTTATGTTGTTGTAGATTAACTTACGGACTAAACATGAGGGATTATTACCTGGTTTTCTGTGAAGCTGTACACCAGAAGAAAGGCAAATAATTCCAATTAAATTGTTAGTAAAGTAAATGATATGAAGGAATGAAAAGGATTGTTCATCCTCCAAAGGAACCACTGACTTGCTTCGTGAAGGATGGAAGCTTAATTGGTCAAGGAATACCTAAGATGAAAGGAAGTCCCAAAGTATATTAGTAGATGGAAAGAAGAAATTTGGTAATATGGATATCTCCTTATTTAATGTTTGGGGAAAAGGTGAAATGGCGGGTGTTACGATGCTACAAAAAATGAGCGCTCCCTCCATTACATCCTCTTTATCAAAACATTATTTAAAAGCCTAAAGAATAATAGATTTGCGTATGATTTCTGGTGTCGTTCCTTCATCCTGAAGTGATATAAGCTCTAATTTCTACCGAATATTGTCGATGTAAGGCTGCAGAATATTGCTGGTAACTCCAGTTGCACATGGATAGCAGAGATCCTTACGTAGTTGTCACTTATCCGTCATTTATTATTTGTAGATTATGTTGCACTAAAATAATCAAACTTACATACACAGACAAGCACACACATTTATGTGTATTTTTATATACATATTCTATATATAGATATATATAATATAGTATGTATATATACACACACATTTATATATATATATATATATATATATATATGTGTGTGTGTGTGTGTGTGTGTGTGTGTGTTTGCATGTGTGTCTGTATTTTTGTACCGTACACCTGTTTTCCATTTAAAGAGGCGGTGCCAAAATGTTAAAAGCTTGTGGTTTTCAAGCAAATCTCCAGACATTTGATTCCAGTGTTTAAATCAATGATCGTCAACTCTCCTAAAACTGCCTAAAGAAAATTTCACGTAAGAATGAAAACGAACAAACAAGACTTATATTAGTTTATACTACAGACCCCAAATCAGACTTATCATTACATCAGTCTGGATCAGTAAGATAATTTCTCCTATCGCACTCAGAGGCAGTTCAGTTCTAATCTACTTCCGATCATTGCTAATCCAAAAGAAGAAGAAGAAGAGGAGGCGGAGGAGTAGGTTGAGTAGGAGGCAGAAGAGAAAGAGGAGGAGGAGGAGGAGGAGAGGGAGGAAGGAGAGGAAGGAGGAGGAGGAGGAGAGGAGGAAGGAGGAGGAGGAGTGAGGAGGAGGAGGAGGTAGGAGACCGACTTCAGAGCGTAACGTCCAATGGGAGCCGACTAATTTAACTCAGGCATAAACTTGAGTAGAGAGAAACCATAAATCCGAGAAATTCTTCAAAGGATGGCAGGTTTATGCGATCGCCTCCGAGATCACAGGAAGGGGAGAATTCCCTCCCGAAGGATTTCCATCGGAATTTCTTAGAGATCCTCATCCCTACCTGCCAGATGAAGCAGAAGTTGAGGGGAAATGAGATATACTTTTGAAGGCCACGCACGGGGAGCAGACAGAGGTTGTGTTTTCTAACTTGAATTTCCTCACAGTGTGAGAAATAACAGAGATGAGTCTTGTTTGAGGTCATTCGACCGAAGCGAAGACTAAATCATACTTGGGAATTAGGGGAAAGGCTGGAAACAGTTTTACTGAACTTGAACTGGATGTAAGAAAATTAGCCAACTTTCATAATGTTTCAAGCAGGGACAAATTCTTATGCAGAGAAGATGAGATTTGTATTTAACTTGGTGATAAAAGTAGAGTCAATAATTCAAATGTTCAAATAAAAAGCAAATGGAATATATTCCCTTGGAATAAACACATAACACATATTTCTTGCAAAACATTATCTGTTCATTATATATTTGATTTAAAACTATGCATTTACCTATACATTTTGTTTGTAAGAGAAAATGATCCAGCTGTTTTGCGCATTGGCTTCCAGAACTTACTTAGATGAAAAAAAAAAACTGTTGATAATAAGAAACGCACTATGAGCAACAAGACATGTTAAAAATGTGCTTCAGATGTTGACATCCTGAAATCTATCAGAGCATACGATATATTTTGGGTTATATCCCAAGATTCAATTGCTCTTCTAAAACACGTACAAGATTATTATGTTCATTTTCGAAGGAACTACGCATTATACTTAGTTTGAATATTACTACACACTCTATAACCCGTCCAGGATAGTTTGAGTATCCTTTTATAAGGCTCTTGTAACTTTTCGATTATTGATTAAGATTACGTATCGTTATGCAAAAAATTAAGTGTTTCTTCTCTCTTTCGATATAAATTTCTCTAAAAATATCAAGACAGCTGTCCTTTTCACCCCATCCAATTTTTAAGGGCTCTCCTTCTATAAATCCTTTGTGGAGAGAAATCTTATTTATAAAATCCTTCTTTTTGTATCCACTTCTTGGCCTTTTGTTCCCCTCGAATCTCCTTCTCTTTCCTCGTCATTTCCTCCGCGGGGAATAATGCATTCCCCCTCTGAGGGGTCCAGTCCCCGAAATCACCCTCCGTCCTGAGAACTATCAATTTTCTTCTCGATCACTCATCCAATATGTCATCGTTACACCTGACACCGCCACGGAGACGCTGATGATAGGACGTTGCTCCTTTGATTTCCGAGTTTTTTTACGGATATTAGTTTTTCTTTTTTTTTTTTCTTTTTTTTTCCGAGAAAATTATGGTCTGTGTATCTATCTATGTATGCTTGTTGGTGTTCATGTTACCTAATGTGCAATGGGCTAGCTCCATCATTGGCTTTCATGTACTGATTTTTGACAAAATTATTTTGAAAATTAGTTTAAAGTTAAACTTATTATCTTCTAAGTTACAAAAATCCAATAGAAATATAAAAAAGACTAAATGATAAAAAAAACATTAATGACAAACATATGTATAGTAAACTTACCGCTCACAAAATAAGCAGCTCAAGAAGCAAAAGCATTAACAAAAAATAAATAAGTAAATAAATAAATAAATAAACAAATATGAAAAAAAATGAAAGAAACACATCCTGCAATTCATAAATCAGTGGCCATCGTAGATGCTAGTAATGAATGATGTCTGGCTCGAGGGTCAATCAATCAAGCCTCCAGGTGAAAAATTCCCTGATTCTCCCGTTTATTGGTAAGGGATTTTTCATTCTGGCCTCCAGCCCTTCCATGGGGTGCTCGTGTAACTGGAATGTTGGGGAATTGTATAGTTAATTGTCTTGTTATTGGGCTAAGAATTTTTATTGTCTTTGTTGGTGTGTTGAGTATATTATTATTATTATTATTATTATTATCATTATTATTATTGTTATAATCATTATTATTATGGCATCTGTCTGCTTCGTCCACATACAAGCGGATGTGTAAATATGAATTCAAGTACGTATCGATACTGTCGATGTACATGAGAGAGAGAGAGAGAGAGAGAGAGAGAGAGAGAGAGAGAGAGAGAGAGAGAGAGAGAGAGTTTTATTCAAAGTTCCCTTTCTGCATGTGGATAAAGATTGAATGTGGATAATAATAATAATAATAATAATAATAATAATAATAATAATAATAATAATAATAATAATAATAATAATAATATGGATAAGTATCAAGATCTGAAAATAGAAATATGAAGAATATGGGATATGCCAGTGGAAATCGTACCCATAATCATAGGAGCACTAGGCACGATCCCAAGATCCCTGAAAAGGAATCTAGAAAAACTAGAGGCTGAAGTAGCTCCATGACTCATGCAGAAGAGTGTGATCCTAGAAACGGCGCACATAGTAAGAAAAGTGATGGACTCCTAAGGAGGCAGGATGCAACCCGGAACCCCACACTATAAATACCACCCAGTCGAATTGGAGGACTGTGATAGAGCAAAAAAAAAAAAAAAAAAAAAAACAGTAATAATATTAATAATAAGTAGTGTTCTAATTGATCACCCTATCAGTTAATGTATGTACGCATTTTTTTTATTGGAGTAAATTTGAAAGTTTAACTAATCCATAATAAAAGTCCAATCTTAAAATATTTCATGAACGCACAAACCTTTCGAAAACTCAATCATTTTACAAGCAAAATCAAAACCAAGATAAATTACATTCGAGGATTATTACCTTTTTTTTTTTACTTTGACTGCGCAAGTAGCAACATTTCAATGTTAATTTGATGAACATTTAACTGCATTAACTGCAATACCGTCATCAATTAACCTCCAACTTCTGAGCAATTATCATGAAAGCAAATGAGCAAGACTTACGAGGCTCCAAGGCATAACTAGATATATTGGACCCGAGGATCTCCAGGGGGAATCTGTGACGCATTTAGATGTGTATTAATCGTGTGAATATTCGATGTGAAATCGTCCTTATCAGGGACGGAAACGGTCTAGAAAGCAGTAAGATGTGTAATGACACGAGTGTTGATGTGGTACTTTATTAATTCTAAGAACATTAATGTGGCAATTACTGTTTATCGGAAACAGAATCTGAAACGCATTTATGTATGTATTAAGCCTCCCGTTTATAAGTCATTCTTTCTACTGTTATCAGGGCATAGACGTTGTATTCTCTCTCACTATCTGTATTAAAATGGATATATATATATATTATATATATATATATATATATCTATATATATATATATATATATATATATATATATATATATATATATATATATATATATATATATTCACGTTTTACATATATTAGTGGAACTGAATACAAGGCCCATGCCCTGATAATTAAGTTTGGTATATATATATATATATATATATATATATATATATATATATATATATATATATATATTTTATATATATATACATGTATATATATATATATATATATATATATATATGTATGTATGTATGTATGTATATGTATACATACATATATATATATGTAACGAGGATATGAACCTCGTTATTTATTTGGTAAACGTGGAACCCCGAGCATCAGGCAACCTGACACACAATCTCTCTCTCTCTCTCTCTCTCTCTCTCTCTCTCTCTCTCTCTCTCTCTCCAAGCGATCCCTTTCTCTCTCCATCTCTTTCTCTCCATTCTGTCAGGTAATCAAAATGAGAGTCAAGTTATATAAAAAATAACTATTTATTTAACAATGGAAAGATAGTGAGTCTTACTGATTAACTTAACTCAGTTAACTCCCCAACATTTAAATGTCTAAAACAGTAATTTGTCACACCAATTGTCTCTCCCATCTGGGACTCTCTGTCCCACCCTTTGCCAGAACACATAGTTCCTTGTCAGAATCGTCTGTTTCAAGACACGAGAAACACACTCGTTAGCACACATAAGTTTAAAGACAAAGTTAAAGATTAGATATTCTTACAAATGTCAAACAGACAACAAGCCACCCCTTTGGCTAAAGTAATTCAACACTCACCCATGCAGCCGGAATATCTCACTCACTGATAAATAAAAACACTTTGGCATCCGCCATCATGGCTTTGCCTTCCTCCCACGAATCTTTGTGCAAGTCTTCCCATAGACTTGGCTAGCGATACATTATCAAAGGAAGAGGTGCACACGCACATACAAATGCACACTTCGTTAACACCTCATATTACTGGCTACAACCAGTTTCCCAAAGGCACTTTGAAAAAGACCCATGAACTGACGAACATTGACTCGTATAACTATGCAGTTTCATATCACGCCACCACAGAAATCATTTATCAGCTTTTCTCGGGTCGTTGCTTCGGCTCTGTTCTCCACATTCCAAAAAGGTCACAGCGCATCACATTATGCTATTAAATATATAATTAATTATAACCCTAGGACTCACATAGCTCGGCCACGCTAAATTGCTAGCTCCCTCGTAGCAAATGGTCAAACAAAACAGCTCATATAATATAAAAACTTTGGCCGGCTTAAAATAAAATATAAGTAATAACTGCACGTCTCTGGCAGCACAAAGTAAAGTCTATCACACTTCATCTCCAATAACACTAGAATTTTCTCTCATTTTGGATTCTTGAATATCCCTCTTTGACTGCAACTTCCAGCTCAAACTGTAGCAGGCTGTAGGAAGACGGAATGCCTCCCTAATTGTAGACGACTTCTAACGGCTTCTGCAGATCCCCAAAAGCGCTGTAGAAACTCTCGTAATCACCCTGGACAAACGACAGCAACCTCTCTGCACGGCTGGTGGACGTCTTGCTAGTGTCGGGGAACAACTTTTATGGTGTGTTAGTATGTCAGTCAAGTCATCGGTCAATTAAAAAAGAATAACCCCAGACATACTACTTCTATCAAACAATGATCTCAAAACGTCAGAAATACTAACTGAACGTCTCCCAATTAATTCCATTTAATATGACCACCAAATCATAAGTCATCATCATAACTCGCAAAGGAAAAAAATATCAAGTTCTCCAACTCAATTCTCCAAACTTACACATCAGCACACACAATCCAAAAACTCACAGTAACTCCACTGACTTCTGCACTCACATTTCAAACTCGAATGCTCTCATAAGTAAAAAAAAAAGGGAAAAAAAGGCAATGAACCCAAGGAAAAAAAAAATCACGTAACAAGCCCAGACCCAAAAAATAAAAAAATGTTCTCTCAAGCTCTGATATTTGAACAACTCACAAAATCAGTAGAAATATCCAATGTTTTAATAGCAAAAACCCCTTTCCTGCTCATATAATTAATTACAATGAGACTTAATGTCAAACTCCCATTTACGTAAATAACAACCCCGATAAATTACATCTCCCGATAAATTACACCTCCCGTCCAAAAAGAATTGCTATTTAAAACTCAAACCCCAATTACATCTCTCGTAGGAAAAGGAAGAAAAAAAAAAAAAAAAAAAAAAAAAAAAAAAAAAAAGTTAATCACAAGTAGATTTCCCCTGTCACAAAACACACAATATATGCATAATATGCATAATCCCCGCATTTTTCCCCAAGAAATGCCCCATGTATAGCTACAAAATTTTTTGACATCGCAACTTTTGACATCGCAAACTCTCACACATGCGCTTTCGTGAAATGCTATTGTCAACATTTCCAGATATTGCAAAAACTGTGAACAATCACCACTAGAGGAAAAAGAACCAGCACAGCGCTCGTCAGCAGAAAATCCACCTGTGGACGTGTATGCTCGACTGCAGCATAAAAAATGTCTAGTCAGACACACAAGTTTGGAAACTCAAGAAAACGGTCTAACTGAAATCACGTAAGCACATTCCAGTAAATTAACTCCAGGATATGACTAATGTGTTCAAAGATTTGTCTCGAAGACGTATTCTCTCATGACACTGCCCAATTATAAAAATTATCACCTATTCGGGATAAAAAACTTACGATAAACTCGTAATGCAGCAATTATATGCTTCCAAAATAACACACTTGTGAACATAAACAATGCACAACATCTCCATAGGACCACAATGTAGTGATGCCACTCGCCTCCAAATAGTCACAAAACCAAAAAGAAAGAACCACAGAAATCTTCTCTTGGCTCGAAAAAACTCCATAACCACAAAAAAGGGTCACCCGCCAAAGATTAATTCCACCTCCACATTTCACCATATTAATAATAAAACCACTCCGGTTATAAAAATATTTCCTCCATTTGGTTAATAGCCACACCACTATATTCCCTCTTATTTCTCCGATAGCCACATGTTAATAAAAAACCACCACTCCAGGAATAAAAAATAGTCACCTCTATTTCGGCAAATAAAAAAATATTTACCTCTATTTCACCAATAACTCCATGCGGAATAAAACAAGGCTCCAAAAAATATATCTCCAAGCAGGAATATCAAAAATGAAATCCCATCTCCAAAAAAATGTGCACTCAAAGCATCCAGCTGACCCAATCACAAATATTGCCCCATATATCTACTCAAAAATGTCTCCATTTGCAACAAAGATGGCTGCAAAATAATTGAACTAAACATAGCTCTCACCACCATAGGCAAACATCAAATGGCCAAAATATATCTCCAATATATTATATCTCAAATTATAACTCCAAAATAATATAACTCCAATTCTCCAGGGAATAACTCAATGTTATAGTAAAAAACTATAAACTCTCTGTTAAGCATAGCTGCTGAAAAAGGGCAAAAACTCGGCAAATAAAATTGTCTAGGAAATTCTAGAAAAAATCACTAATGTGCTGCAACTCATTATAATAAAACTCCAAATTCACAGTGTCTAAGCAAAGACTTCTCCATATGCACTACGACATAGGCCACTAGAAACTTAGCCAAGTTTCCTATCTCTGGTAAAGTTGTCACAAATACAACAAATGTATTGTGCAAGAAAACTCACAATTTCTGGAACACAAATATCCAGAGAAAAAATGTAGGCCATTACGTATGCATTAAAAAAAATGCAAAAATTCTCCCATAAATCTCACTGCAGCATCAAATAGCTGAAAACACAAACACGTTCCCGAATAATGACTCTAAGTCACGAACTGAGACATTAAAAAAAATATTCACACCAACTGGAGAGAAAAAATAAATTCAAATTCACCTATGATAAAAAAAAACTTGTGTCAGCGATGGTTAACTTCCAAAAAGAGGAGAAAAGAAAGATCAACGGCATTGTTAACTGTCTCCCATGACTCACGTATGTCAAGCAATTATCTGCTGCACTCATAAAAAAGAAAAAAAAATTTGTTGTTAGTTCCTCCCAAATTCAAAAAAGATTTCACCACCCTTGATAGCATTACAGCACCCACGTATTAGTATAAAAAAAATCAGTATCAGAAGTATCATTATCAGCAGAACCACCAAAAATTGCTATCATCAAAATCACTAGTATTAGTACAAAAAACTTCACCAATGTTAATGCTTGTCCTTTCTCCAAAGATTCAGCAAAACTCAACACAATTCACAAATGACTGAAATATTCTCCAAAGTTACAAAAACTCAACAAATAATTAACCCCAAAACTTCTCCCAATAATTCATTGTAATAATTCTCCATAAATAATTATCTGTAATAATTATGAAATAATCTCCCATGAAATATCTCAAATCTCTCGTAAAATATGTCTTCCGTAATGATAATTCTACTTAAGAAACCCTCCCGTAAAATATCTCATACAATGATAACAATTATTCATAATAATAATAATAATAATTCTCCATAGTAATAATTCTCTTGCAAATATCTCAAGTAAGGGTGTAATTCCAATAGGATTCACCAGTATTGCCAAACCCACAGTATACACCACCATTGCCACACCCAAAATCAACACCAGATGCAACACCAATCACCGGCATTTTAAAGTAGTCCCTCCAACAAAATAACAAAAATAATAATAATCTGTGTCCCCATTATATTTGTGTATTCCAAAGCATAAGGAAAACATACACCACTTCCCATGCATTTCATTTACTATTCTCTTCATTCACGAGAAAGAAAATCTCTTTTCATTTCCTTTTCTAATCAATCAGCTGATGTCTTGGCATTGGAAAACCATTTTCAAGGGCAAATTCGTCTCTCAATACCCCGACAAAGAAAAAAAAAGGGAGGAGTTCACCCACACTGAGAAAAAAACACCTTTCAGTCAAGCGATAGAACACCCCCCTTGAACAGTGTCTGAGTATCCCTGAGGTATACACCAGTAGTAGTACCCTCCCGGTAAGCAATGCCCTTCTGCATTCATTAGCAGAAATTTGCTGAGCCCGCAAGAATGGGTTGGCGCTCTGTCTCCAAGCCAAATATGCAATCCAAGCTCAGTTCGCATGCATGAAAAACATTTTATACACCCTTATATGTTAAACAAAGACGAATGCGTCTATTCTCAACACGCGCCAATAAAGAAAACACTTCACTTTCTGCTACTATGGGGAGAAAAAATTTGACCTCTTAAACCAGTCCCATAACACTGAATTATTTCAAAACCCTCCCCAAGATCCCAAAATGATCTTTAACACTCACCACTTCATAATGAGAAAAAAAAAACTCGGAATTTTCGCAGGACACTCTAATAACACACGCGGATCGTCTCGGGAATGCACTCGACATCACAAGCAAAAGTCAGACTGAGTGTGACATCTGCTTTGAGGCAGACTCCCTGGGAAAAATACTGAGTCCAGTTCAATTCTCTCCTCAGCACCACATCCTCACGGATGGATATTTCTCTACCCATTCCACCCAGTCACTGAAATCTTAACAATTTAACAGTTTTCCACAATCCCACAAAGGCTTTGTCGTTCGAAAACTATCGCTAACTGGTCACCTGTATCTTCATTAGCGTACCCAGGCATAAAAAAAAACCTCTTATACCGCTCGCCACCACCTGTTAATGAGGATATGAACCTCGTTATTTCTTTGGTAAACATGGAACCCCGAGCGTCAGGCAACCCGACACACAATCTCTCTCTCTCTCTCTCTTTCTCTCTCCAAGCGATCCCTCCCTCTCTCCACCTCTTTCTCTCCATTCTGTCAGGTAATCGAATTGAGAGTCAAGTTATATAAAAAATAACTATTTATTTAACAATGGAAAGATAATGATCCAAGTCTTACTGACTAACTTAACTCAGTTAACTCCCCAACATTAAAATGTCTAAAACAGTAATTTGTCACACCAATTGTCACTCCCATCTGAGACTCTCTGTCCCCCTCTTTGCCAGAACACATAGTTCCTCGCCAGAATCGTCTGTTTCAAAGACACGAGAAACACACTCGTTAGCACACATAAGTTTAAAAAAAAAGTTAAAGACTAGATATTCTTACAAATGTCAAACGGACAACAAGCCACCCCTTTAGCTAAAGTAATTCGACACTCACCCATGCAGCCGGAATATCTCTCACTGATAAATAAAAACATTTTGGCATCCGCCATCGTGGCTTTGCCTTCCTCCCACAAATCTTTGTGCAAGTCTTCCCATAGACTTGGCTAGAAGATACATTATCAAAGGAAGAGGTGCACACGCACATACGAATGCACACTTCGTTAACGCCTCATATTACTGGCTACAACCAGTTTCCCAAAGGCACTTTGAAAAAGACCCATGAACTGACGAACATTGACTCGCCTAACTATGCAGTTTCATATCACGCCACCACAGAAATCATTTATCAGCTTTTCTCGGGTCGTTGCTTCGGCTCTGTTCTCCGCATTCCAAAAAGGTTACAGTGCATCACATTATGCTATTAAATATATCATTAATTATAAACCCTAGGACTCATATGTATATATATATAATATATATATATATATATATAATATATAATATATATATATATATATATATAATTATAATATTATATATATATACTATATATATATACACTATGGGAGGTCCTAGGTTATTAACTATATATAATAGATATATATGTATGATATATATATATATATATATATATATATATATATATACCTACTACCAAACTTAACCTAACTACAATAATCGTCGCATAAATTTGAATCTTGCTCCTTTGAACTAATCCTAAAACTTTTACGCGCATCAGCATCTAAACACGTCCTAAAAATGCATCTCATACATTTGTCCCCCCCCCCCTTGTTCTTTTTTTTGCCCCCCAGTTTTTTTAACGAGGGCAGAAAGCTCCTGAAGAAAGCTCGCAACAAAATTTGTATCATCGTTTACCCACTGTGCTTTCAAGTTGGCGAAAGTTTGTGCAACAACCTAGCAAAGTAAAGCAGCAGGTATTTCAAGGTAGGTAAAATATCGTCTGGTGACTTTTATTAAGTTATTTCATAATTTTAATGTGTTTTTATGCTTTGCGAAACTTTGAGGAAGGAGTATTCTTGAATTTTGGGAGTAGCTTATTGACTACGCCCACCTTATCAAAATATCTCGTTTTTAAAAAAAAAAAATTGAACTAAAATTTTCTCTGTCATGGATAAAATGAAAAACTATCATTGCTCTTAAAATGCTATATTCTTCGTATTAGTATCTAATAGAATTAAAATATGTTCTGTTAGAATGGCTTTAATTTCTTTGTTTTATTATATTTCTTCAATCTGTCAGAACGAAAAATTTCTTCGCGCGTCGTGATTGTAGGCATTAGAGAGAGAGAGAGAGAGAGAGAGAGAGAGAGAGAGAGAGAGAGAGGCTTACTTCATAGCTGTAACAGGTCAAAATATGTTCAGTTAGAATGGCTGAGGAGGTTACGAATTACAATCACTTCTTAGAAGGCATCCGTTATTTATAGTACTCGACATTTCATTTGCTAGGTTAACATCTTACCACTTTTCCGTCCGACCGCCCTAAGGAAACGGCCCTGACTGGCATACAGCCAGTCTAGTCTGAAACCAACCAATCCAGAGTAGTATACGCTAGAATGTGCACATGGAGCGAGCAAGATACACACACACACACACACACACACACACACACAACAATTACGCGAATTTGCAAACAGTATTCGCTCCAAAGGAGAACAGAAAGGCGTCATGCAATTAAACTGGAACACACAAGCACATGCATAATGCGCTTGCAGCTTACAAAATGATACTGATACTCCCCAGATTGTGGACTCTATGCATTCAGTTCTAATTCATGCTCAGGGCTGAATTAATTGAAAAGCGAATCTTCCATGTACTGCCTTGGTTACAATTACACATTTATTGCATTACAATGAGGGAGTTAATCTTAAAGACATTCACTAAGTAGATAAGGGAACGAGTTGTCGATTTTCCTCTATGATTAAATCTCTTCAATAGTACTGTGTTGAATATCCCCTTCCTCTAAAGAAGTTTCTGTATATATTTGTATTTATAACACAATTTGTCACACAATCAAGAACTCAATATCGGTTTTTCATATACAAATTCTAGGCAGCGATACTGCTGATTTGTGTTCACGATCTTTGTTTTGAATGATTCCATAATATACATAACAAGTCAGTAAGCCAATAGATTTATGTCTTACGCTAAAATACACATTATTACGGCAAAAAAACAACAACTTTTACCATTGAAAGGCGAATACTTAGCTGTTTATATATGTAGCTGATTTCTTCCCCAGTTAGTTCACACGGAACAAATCTAAAAGGCCATTATTTGGCAAAGCAACTTTTCAGTGTACAGACTGCAAATAATTGGGACATTGAACCAAAATTGTTTATCATTATTCTTCTTTCTGATGAATGCGCTTCTAAGCAGTGACAAGTTTCGATAGGTCTCTCGTTTGCCTTAATCTCTAATGTATTGTTAAGTACAGTGAAGGAAGAATAGTTTGGAGTACATACAGGATATCTGAAAGGCTTATATAGTTACCCATATTTGCGTTTATATGTTTCTTTATTTTTAATGAATGAAATCTTTATGTTTTCTTTATCTTGGAATTCGAATTTCAACGAACGTGGACATGCTCTCTCTCTCTCTCTCTCTCTCTCTCTCTCTCTCTCTCTCTCTCTCTCTCTCTCTCTCTCTGCCTTTTCGGACAAACTTTTTCTTTTCTGTTTGCTCTTTCCTCAGTCCCCTTTGTAGAAGCATTCTGAAGCTGCCTCTTACAATAATATCTTTGTGCCATCCTTCTGATAAAAGCTAAAAAGAGATTTTTAAAGCACCGCATTTGAAAAACACTGGAACAAGTCACGGAAAAATAAAATAAGATTTCCAGCTTTTCTGGAACTCCAGCGGGACATGGAAGAGCACTTTGCCGCTTCCAATGAAATCCAGGCCGATTGTAAAGTCCTTCCCAGTTGGACAATGGCAAATGCTGAAGTCCATCCTACAACAACCGTGAATACTTGGAGCTATCTTTTCAACGCAGAGAGAGAGAGAGAGAGAGAGAGAGAGAGAGAGAGAGAGAGAGAGAGAGAGAGAGAGAGAGAATTGTCCTAGAAGCCAGCGAGAGTAAACATCAGACACGTGTGTAAAAACGGAGGTTAGAGTTATTGATAGCCATAAGTGATACAGTGCTAATATAGCTAGTGACAGTGAAAAAAAACTGCAGATGCTACTGAAACGGTAAAAGTGATTACTTGCAAGAATAAAATTTCAAGTATAAATGAAAGCTAGGATGATTCAGCAATCAATCTTTATTTTGATGTTGTAAGGATGGGAATGGATTTTTGAAATAATGATTTCGGGAGTAAATGAATTAGATGACCTTGGAATGGAAGAAGAAGGAAATCACATGATGCGAGGATCAGGAAAGACAGCAGGATCTTGAGCAAACCGGGAGTTTGGTATCAAGAGAAGCAAGTGTTTGGATATGTGGAAGACTAGCCGAGTCAGGTCTCCTTTATGGTAATGAAGTCTGGATCAGTTTGGAGATGAAGAATAGATGAGCTCGGCATAATTCCTGACGGGATCAAATAAAATCTTATTGTTGAGAGTCAAAAGCTGCTTTATGTGAGCTGACTGCCTTACGCGTAGAATGCTTTAAATAATTTGACCTCAAGAATAAATTTCCAAAGAAGACATTGCCTGTCATATGCTTGAAATTTGATATAATACTACACGATAACACGTCGGAAATGAAATTCTTTAATCAGTTCAACGTAACAACACCGTTAACCCCTGCTTCAAGATGTGGGAGGATTACTGATTGGCACATTTTTTAATTTTAATATTATTTTACGATTTTATTCTTCCAGGGCTAATCCTTCATAGATTCATCGATTTTATTTGAGTTGCTGTCAGAGTTTAATAGATATAAATAAAAGAAAAAACTGAAATTGGATTCGGAGTCAAAAGATTGAAGCGCTGAATTTTGTTCTTATTATGGATAGGGGAAAAAATCTGCTAATTAAAATGGTTCTAGTGTCTTCTTATATTCACAGTTATACATATAAATGATTAACACAATACTGCGCTTAGCTTATGGTTGACTCTGCTATCATCTTTAGAGTGTCCTTGTGATACGATGAACTGGAAACGTCGATTTTTGTTATTAGCAATGTTTTGTTGAACTCGGTTGTTATTCTTCGCTATTATTGAAAGCTTTATTCTTACTATTAAAGGCCGGTGCAATTAGAGTTATTATTGTTTTGGCTTACTTAATTTGCGCAGAATCTAGTATTAATGAATAGCCAAAATTAAGTGCAACATCGAAGGACACACTCACACACAAACACACGAGAGAGAGAGAGAGAGAGAGAGAGAGAGAGAGGATGAGACGAGAAACAGAGAGAAAGACGAGGAACTTCAAAGGCTATGTAGTTTACTTTTTTTTAAACTGCCTGGGTAATTTATGGTCATACCCTGTCTGCCTGTCTGTCTGTCTCAATAGCAGATGTAAGTGACCATTTCTCCGTGAAAATGTGCACCATTATTGAAACGGGTATTCCTCAACCCAGTGCGATGAAATTATCCGCCATATACTTCTCTCTCTCTCTCTCTCTCTCTCTCGTTCATTCTCCAAAGGGTCCTAGCTCTTTTCAGCTTCTTGCACGCACACAAATAGTTATTCGACCGGAATATTATTGATTAATTATTCTTTAATTTTCGTTGTTTTGACACCCGTCTTAGTCATCTAGGCTGCATCAACAATGGATACAGACCAGACACTATAATATCTCTCATAATATCGGTTGATTAGATACTCATCTCACTGACAATGCAAAAAGAAAGTATCTTGAAGACATCCTTCAACAGATGGGTTGTTGCGACTGATAGGTTATGGTCTTTCCTGATTTTTTTTCTTTTTTTTTATTTCTTACTTTCGGTTTCGTACTGGGAAGGGCATGTGGTTGCTTGACCCATCTGCTGTTTACAAAAGAAAAGAAAAAGTGAAGTAGAGGAGAAAAGTTTGCTTAGATCCACCTGGTATTTTTGCACTCTCTTTTAGCCTTACCGAAGATGTTGGATTTGACACATAGTCTCTAGTTTTTTAGTTCTTATATTGACTTTAAGTAATACGACTATACATATCAATTAGGACCGATGGATAAATACACATTAAGGACCGATTGAAGCCGATGAAAGAGAGAGGAGGAGAGAGAGAGAGAGAGAAGGATAGAGAGAGGAGAGAGAGAGAGAGAGAGAGGAGAGAGAGAAGGAAAATAAAGTAAACTTATCAGATTAACAGTGTAAATCGACAAGTTAAAGATTATGCAAAATTTACTGTGGTTCTTTTGGCATTTTATTTTCATCCACACGATCCCCGATTTGAGCACTTTACCTTTTTAGAGCATCTCGAAAAATTTTGAATATGAAATATAAAGGCGAAATATCTTACTTTAAACATTTTGGAAACTGAAGAGTACTAAAACAATCCAATGCATTCAGCGTATACGTGCATATGCATTTATGATAGAGAAAGCTTAAAAAAAGCCGATCACAAAATACCTGGATGCGTCGGTATTCCTGAACCATTAAGGAAAAAACCGGGTGAGAAAAAGTCAAAACTGAAAAAGGAAGAAAAGTGCCATTTTTCTAACACGGTGGAAAAAGGGGAAAAAGACTGTCTTACAGTTCTTTCCCTTTAGCACAAAATTCGGACCAGAAAGATTTGTTCTGGACTGATGTTGCATTTTTCATATCTCTTTTCATTAGTTTTTAGTTTTGATTTGTGTGTGTGTGTGTGTGTGTGTGTGTGTGTGTATGTGTGTGTAGGTTAACGTGTAAAGCAATGCGATTTACTCGAGAATCCGAAGCATATGCAACTTCCATTTCACTTCGCTTACATACTCGTTTTTACAAGTATTTCTTTACTGTTTTAAATCTAGAGGTATTCATGGCAAATTTGATTCTAAGATATCCAGATAACGATATTCTTATTTGTAAAATGGCATTTTTCTTCTTATGAGTATCAATATATTTCTTTAAATGCCGATCTTTTATTTCTTTCTAGCTTGCAACTATTCCCTGCAAATGTAAACTTGGGCTCCGTAAGTATGGGAATATTTTTTTTACACCAATCTAAATATGAGTACTTGCTTTTTATGTTTGAATAAATAACCGTGGTGCAATTAGTAATAGTATCAGTTTAATGACTTTTTTAATGTTCTTATGCACACTTTCAAAGTATTTTGGGGGAACGCCTCAGAGTACTTGGACCAAAGGTCCACAGCGGTCCTCCTAATGAGCACCTGCCTCTGCCCAAGGGCCCGTGCTGGCTTATAACCTGCTTAATCTAGGTCTACCAACGTGAAATATTTACAAGTATCAGAGTACTGGAGTTTCGCTATTTTTTTTTTAACTTTCCTTTCATCAGACATAAGTATTTATTGTTCCTCTTTTGCGCTAAAGTTATATAATTTTATTGTTTTCTGTACATTAAAGTACTGAGTTGCAAATTGCCAAAGAAATCCTTGAAATTTCTTGCAGAGATATAAAGCATAACTGAGAGAGAGAAGAGAGAGAGAGAGAGAGAGAGAGAGAGAGAGTTTAAAGAAAAAGAGCACATATAAAAAATAAAAATTTCAGTTGTAACAGCCTCGTTTTACACTCGACAACATATGATCTAACCAGCCAGAGAGAGAGAGAGAGAGAGAGAGAGAGAGAGAGAGAGAGAGAGAGAGAGAGATGCCTCAAGGATATCACTTTCAGTTTCCTTGCAGTTACCCTTTCCCTTCATTGAAATGAGTTGTTTCGAACCGTCCCTGAGTATCCAATATTCAGACTCTGAAGAGCTTTTTCCTCATAAAAGTATGTCTGGAGTATCAATGTTAAATATTTGCCCTTTGGAATCAATTCGTGCCTTTCTAAATGGAACTAAAGGGACCTAAACTATTATTTTCAGTTTTCTGATAAACTTTGCTGGCAATCTGTTTCATCATTATCATGAAAAAAAAGTTGTTCATTTTAGTTTTATGTTAAAGAAAAGTATTGAGATGGCTTTGTCTGTCCGTCCGCACTTTTTCTGTCCACCCTCTGATCTTAGAAACTACTGAGGCTAGAGGGTTGCAATTGGTATGTTGAAGATCCACCCTCCAATTATCAAACATACCAAATTGCAGCCCTCTAGTCTCAGTAGTTTTGATTTTATTTAAGATTAAAGGTAGCCATAATCGTGCGTCTAGCAACACTATAGGAAAGGCCACCACTGGGCCGTGGTTAAAAGTTTCATGGGCCACTTCTCACAGCATTATACCCTGTACAGAAAACTCGATTGCGCCCAAGAAACATCGACGCATTTGTTACCTTTTTTTTCCTGAATTTCTAGATATTTGCGATGGCTAAAATTAAATTTGAGTGATACAAATACAAAGAGGAATCGAATACAGGACAAAAAATAAAACTGAAAAATATATAACTCAATGAAACATAAGACATGTTTTAATCTATCTCAGTAAAATCCATTCATTTATAAAGACTAGTTTTGTTCATTTCCCTTCTTTGTTATTAAAAGACTTTTTGAAAGTAGATGATCGAACTGCACATACTACAGATTAACGAACAAACATTGCCCTTACTCATCTTCAAACGATGAGTAGTTAATTAAACTAACAAGCACATTATTATGTATATAATTTTGATACAGATTGCCAGTTAATTAAATAGAAAGTGCAAAGATAAACATGAACACCGCTTGTTATGTTGAAGTACTTTCCATCTCGTCTGGATAAACTTCAGAGATAACAAAAGCAGGTCTATAAGCTGCTTCACCCCCGATTCAAATAGATCTGTTGTAATTGGTATCATTCGTCTAACATGGAGAACGCATATTCCAGTCAAGTAGTTAGGAAATTACTGCAAATGGCAATGTATAGCACACTGAGATTTGTAATTATATATATATATATATATATATATATATACATATATATATATATATATATATATATATATATATATATATATATATATATATATATATATCTTAAACGAGTTTTTAGGACCAAAGGACACTCGTTTAAACAAATTAAACAAACATGCAACTGCATCTACTTCGTTCGTTGCACATCGTTCTGGCATTAGCTAAAAATGCAAACTGGGCTAATGAATCCCCGTAGATACAAAAATATAGTTTTTATTTCCCAAATTAGCTAACATTAAATGGAACAAAATGAATACATTAAGTGGAATTAAATTAATAAATTCTGACCCCCAAAAAACCGTAAACTGTCATTTTCCTCTCCTGAACCAGGTTTAAGTAACTACCCCCTTAAATCTCACTGTCTGATTAACTATGCCATTTTAATAGTCATTAAAGTCTTAGAGAACCCATTCTCTTCTATGGTGACATTGAACCCATCTGAAATAAAGAGACATATTTATTACACCACTCCAACATGTGAAAGTTAATCAAAATGAATGTGTATGCACCACACTTCTCTTTCTCTTTTCACTTCAAAGGTTAACTTTTCCAAAGTCTCATCTTACGTTACCTTATCCTATGGGTGTTCTCAAACCTCTCGTTGGTGTGTTCTGCACACTGACACGAGCAATCAAAGAGTGCCCTCCCTTCTTTTCATTGCCTATCACCAAGCCCATACATCATATGCTACGTACACACACACAGACACGCCTTGCAAAGTGCCTAGCAACGATGGGCGCCCACATGATCCAGTCATGTGATCTCTGAGGTGTCACCAACCTCAGATCGCATAGGCCATCATTCCTGGATGTTTTTCATTTCAGCATTCTTCAAGGAGCCTAGCGCCTGTCACTAAGCGCCTGTCTCCAACCGGAAAAAGCTGAGATTAACAATTCATTACCACACCTTTTTTAAGATACATATATATATATATATATATATATATATATATATATATATATATATCATATATATACACTATATATATATATATATTATATATATATAGATATATATATATGTATGTATATATACATATATCATATATATATATATATATATATATATATATATATATATATATTATCTACATATATATATATGAGAGAGAGAGAGTTTTTATTCATGTCCTTCATTTCTGAGTTCATTTTCCTCTTCTTCATTCGAATCCCAATCCCATACAAAGCACAGAACCACAGAGAGAGAGAGAGAGAGAGCGAGAGAGAGAGAGAGAGAGATTTCCTCATTTGTATCTGCGATTTTGTGTGGTCTTTTTATTTACAGTTTTTATGCACTCCTATACAAAACAGTAACCGCACGGCACAGCAGAGATGAGTTTCCTGTTTACAGATCTGTTTTTTTCTTCTTTTTTTGCCATTGCAGGAAATAACCTGCGTATGATATCCCACGAATAAACATAAAAGGTTTGCATATTTTTATTCCAAACGCCCGAGCGGTAAAGAATGGTAAACAAGCTGACTTTTATATGCAACCTGTAGATATGTTCGTTCCACTGAAGGGTCGATATTGAATGGCGTAAATATAAAGAAATGGAAAATTTGTTACCCTAGAGAGTCGGTTATCATAAAACTCAGCTGTGCAAGGAAGGATGACTAAGTCATTGAACGTTCTCAATTCAATACTATCATTTGTAGATTAACGTTCGAATGCATACTTTTCAACATATTTTTCTCGCTCTTATGTGATAATTCCGATGATTTCTATGATCCCCTGGAAAATGTATCAATACATTCGACGTAAATTTTAACCCTAATACCGTTATAAGATATCGTTTAATATTCATAGAATACGATAGTTTTAGTATACTACGAAAGCATTTGAATTACTTTTCTATGGGTCTGACAATTTTCTTTACCCGTCTTATTTACGCTTTTATGATTGGGTTTAAAATAAAGCATTCTTCCCTCTTTTCCCTCCCCCTCCATCCTCTCAGCTTACCTTCTCCCCTGATTCTCTTTGTTATTCAGGTCTACTTTTAGCATCGAAGTTTTAATCATCTTTCTATGTAGTCCCTAGACAAGAAAATCCTAGAATACCGGACAATCAATCATTCATTTCAAGAAAGATAAAATAAAGCCGTATATAAAAAGAAGCCAAGAAGCAGATATAATTTCACACGCACTCTCTATCGCTCTCTAATACAGCTATCCAGAATATCCTTGTATCCCCAGAATATCTTTGTGTCTTCAGTATACCTCTGTGTTGTTAGTATATCATTGTATCACTCAAATATCTTAGTACTTCATTATCTTTGTATCCCGAGAATATCTTTAAATTCCCCAGAGCATCTGTATACTTTCAGTATCTTTATATCCCCCAGAATATCGTTGTATCTCCATGATATCTTGGTATCCCCCATATGTAGCCAAATTTCTCCTTATCGAAATCCCCGGTCCCAAACGCCCCCTCCCCCCACCTCTTCAGTTCCAATTATCAGCGGGATCTCTTTATCGCTCTCGGTAAATGCATTTTCCCCCTCAGTGTATTATCAAAAGTCTCTCTCTCTCTCTCTCTCTCTCTCTCTCTCTCTCCAGATAATCGCCCCTCTCTTTTGTTCTACTCAAGTGGAATTGTAATTATCTGAGTATGTTTTTGAGGTATTACTTTTACTACTATTACTAATACTTTTACTGTTTCTACTACTACTACTACTACTACTACTACTGCTATAACCACGATAAGAAATCTGCAAACAATTTAAACCAAATCTTATTAGTAATAATCAAATATTATTTTCGAACGGCAATGGGCAGAAACTGGGAAGAGAATCTCTTTAGCGCTCCTTCAATGAATAAAATAAATACTTATCAAGAATTGTTACTATCAGGCGGAGTTGGCAACAATTACTTATGAGATAACACGAATATTTCAAATGAGACATTTCTAAGGATTATATTTCCAAATATTCTATTATCATTAACGATATACTCAACGTTCGAAATCAATATGTTCATATGTATATTCCAATGCCATGTCTCAAAGGATATCACAATATTTAATTGTCATAATGAAAACTTAAAACAAAAATTTAAAAATCTGTCCCCGTTTCCAGATTTAAAAGGAAAAATCCCTCATGGCATCGAATAAATTGTATCTATACCTAAGAAATAATTAATATCGCAACCCTGAGCGAACGCAATAACATTTGAAAATTAATTAAATGAACTCTTAGCTGCATTACCTTCATCAATTAACCTGCAGCTTCTGAGTAATTAACATGAAAGCAAGTGAGCAAGACTTATGAGGTGGAGAGGCCACCGCCAGATATAATAAGCGGGCAGAACCTAAGGCGAAATCTGGAATTAAATAAATACTCTGCTTTGATAGTCAATATATATGTATATATTATTTACATATATTATATTTGTATTTATACACATATTATTTCTACACACACATACATGCATATACATACACAATATATTTATGTATATATATATATATATATATATATATATATATATATATATATATATATATCTTAATGCTATATATATATATATATATATATATATATATATATATATATATATATATATATGTATGTATGTATGTATGTATGTATGTATGTATATGTGTGTGTGTATAAATACAAATATAAATATATATGTATATATATATATATATATATATATATATATATATATATATATATTTCTCTAATTTTGTCCTTATTCCCTTTTCACATTTACCTCTTCATTATAGAATTCCTACCACTCCTAATTCAGACGTGCAGTGACATGCCTTCCTGAAGTGTTCCGTGCTTTTCATGCGAACAATGCAGTCACATTACTTTAGCAGACGAATGAAGTGAATATATATGAATTTATTAGTGAAAATATTTGCAATAATAATCGTTCCGTTCCCATCCTATTTCATTCGATTTTTATTTTCCACAGTAAATGATCAGTTGCAATTAGAGGCAACATTTGAAAGTTCAGACTCTTACAATTGATTCCTTAATTAAGATGTGTAATGAGTTGTACAGGAGGATTTTTATTCAAGACAGGTCTTTCAAATGGTGCTCTGATTTGAATTTCGGTTAATAATATCTTTAACAAAACACTCATATTTTACCTGATCTAGAGAATTAGTTAAGCTTAGGTGAGAATAATAGTTAACATTTTCATTGAACCGGGAGAAGGTGCTGGTAAGGAGGAGGAAGAGGAGAGAGAGAGAGAGAGAAAGAGAGAGAGAGAGAGAGAGAGAGAGAGAGAGAGAGAGAAACATCAGTTCTGCAATGCTGCAGAAATCATTCGCAAATATAAAAATATTTTAATCCCTGTAATAATCATATTTCATAAAATTCGATCGAAAAATTAAACGCTCGAATTATTTCAAGAAAACATAGGAAACTCGATATACGAAAGACGATATCCTCTCTCTCTCTCTCTCAACTAAGTCCTTCCTTGCTGTTGTCTCGCTAGACCCCAGAAGACGCAGCAAGTAAACCAGTTAATACACAAGACACAATTACACGGTTTCGTAGGCGCGCAAGAGAAACACTCCTAGGAGAGAGAGAGAGAGAGAGAGAGAGAGAGAGAGAGAGAGAGAGAACACACCAAGCAATTAGTGCCAAGGGGAGGACGCACACGTACATAACCTGCTTTCCAGTTTACAAAACAACGTCGATCCTCTCCTTGACTGGACTTCAAGCATTTCGGACTAACAATGCTCACGGTAGACTTCACTGGGGAAACGAGTCTCTCTCTCTCTCTCTCTCTCTCTCTCTCTCTCTCCTCTACGCTGCTTTGGTTGTAGTTACACTTCCCGCCACTCCTCGGTTGCTGCGGGGCTATTTTGGAAGTGTCTGCTGCATTGCTCGAAGATATGATATAGACGGGAAAATGGTCCATTTAATTTCCGATTGTAAGTGTTAGTGAAATATGCAGAAATCTTTCAATTTATCGTTTTATATGACGCATGAAATGAGATGAAAGCAAGCGTTCACTCGATATACTTTTTTTTATACGAATCAAATCCTGAATCGTAAATGACCCACTCCATTTATTTAGGTTACAATACAAATTTATATCTCCTCATATTCTAATTAAGGAGCACTTTCAAATGAAATTTTTAATATCGTGATACGTCTTGATTTTGCATACGAATTCATGGAAAACTTTGAAGAAGTGATTATTCAACTGAAACGTCTTTATTTATGTAAATGTTGCAGTTGAGAATTGAAAGGCACAGCAGGTTAAGATTTCCTGCCTTGCAAGCAAAGAGGCTTTTAACCACTACAAGTCTTCTTGAAGAACCGGAGTCGTGGGCCATTAACAGTCAACGAAAAATAGTGTCCTGAGACTTGAGCCGCACTGGAAGGAAGATACAACTAATACACTTGCATATAGAAAAATAAAACATTAAATGAAAGTTTAATTAAAAGTAATAAAAAAATGCTTGCTTGGGATAGACACAGATTTAGATTCGGTACAGAATTTAGAATAAGAGAAGCATGCAGAAACTAATAATTCGCGGAAGCTGCTTCAACGAAAGTAAAACTATTATTATTATTATTATTATTATTATTATTATTATTATTATTATTATTATTATTATTATTATTATTATTATTATTATTATTATTGTAGCTTTGATATTCCAAGTAGGAACTGGAACTGTGAATTAGGAATCTTACTTATAGAGAAGCTTCATGCCATTTTAAATTCATAACAGTTTAAAGGAATGCTAATAATTAGATCAGCAATAAAGATGTGAAAAAGTGACGATTCACACAACATAATTACGAAGAGAGTGTCATTGAAATAGAGGGTCCTTGACAGGTAGAATTTAAATGAAACACTATGATGTATTTGCATGTCTAAATTAAGTAAGAGGGATTTGAAATAAATGAAATATCATGCATATCATATGAAGCAGTCATGCGCATGACATTCATGAGCGCATGATTGTCATTTATTTTCGAGATTTCAGATATTCATAAAGTATCTTTTCTAGCCTTCTGTTAAGCTGAAATGGTCTGGGTCAGTCGCAACACCTGATAAAATTTCCCCTTTCTAAGAATATATTTTTAAATTTAATTTCAGCATTAATGCCAAAATCAAGTGATGATGAATGTATAGATAGATGCTGCTTCAGCGGCGAGAATCACATAGATGATGAAGCTTTTGACGTAAATAAATGTTTAAATTCAGAACTCATTCCGTCATGGAAAGTATTCATGAAGGGTAAAAGATAAGGCAGAATTTTTGGTCTAAGGTCATTTTTTCATACAGAGAATAAATCGCGATGTTTCGTAAACGATTAATATTAGATCTAGACAATTTTTCTAAATATATTCTTGCATGAGAGAGAGAAGAGAGAGAGAGAGAGAGAGAGAGAGAGAGAGAGAGAGAGAGAGAGGAACTATATACGATGGAAATTCCTTTAATACCTCTGTTTGCGAAAATATTTCGAGCAATGCCCATTACTATTCAGCCTGGGCGACAAACATCCTTAAAATGGGATGAAAAGTGAAGAGAAAAATACGAAGATTGAATTTATGTGAAATTCCCCAGTGAATCTGCCCAAAGAACGCCAGGATCTGGGTCCTTTTAGACATTTCAGTTACTGAAGAAAATAAAGGAAATAATTCAATCATTTTTCATAGTAGCTGAAGTGTGTATATTTTCAAAAATATCCTACAGCAGTAGCGGGCATGCAAAGGATTTAAAAATGATAAATTTAGTTCTGAATACATGCTCTGCGGCTAAATGGTGCAACGCTCGGCTTGCGTTTGCTTGGTCCGTGGATAGTTCCCACTGTAACGCCAGCCATTACACCCAGTTGTAAATGTAGTGCGGAAAAAGGCCTTGAGTCGAGGAACCTTGCTGCGAAACCGGTAGGATGTTCATAGTAATATATACAGTAGAGGAATTAATATATTTTTTAAATGACCCTCTAAATTTCAGACAGCATTTGGATATGAATGATATCCCTGCCGTTATAGGGGTAGGACTTCAAAAAACAGTGACAAAACGTAAAATGAAATCTACAGTGAATTATATGATTATAACCGTCAAATGTTCGTGAATATGTGACAGCCATGTTTATGTCAATAGTCCCGCCACCCTCTCAATCCAAAGAAAAGATACTATGATTTTCGTCTGACTTGTAAATTTCCGGGAGTACAGTTTCTCTCTCCTCTCTCTCTCTCTCTCTCTCTCTCTCTCTCTCTCTCTCTGATGCACACGCACACAATACCCCGTTTTGATCATATTTTTCCAATTCTTCGAACTCTTTTGTGACAGTGTATCGAAGATGGTCCGAACAGTACCCTGGAGCCATCATCTTCGGAGAGCTTGAATGGAGAATTTTAATGTAATGCAGATAAAGAGCGCTGGAACACGTCTCAAGTAAAGACAGATATCCAGCCTTTTTGGAACTCTAGCGGGACATGGAAGAGCACTTTGCCGCTTCCAATGGAATCCGGCAGGATTGTAAAGTCCTTCCCAGCTGGACAATGGCAAAGGCAAAAGTTCATCCTATGACAACCGTGAATTTTTGAGCAACCCTTCCAGAAAGCTTACGTACACATACTCGGGAAAAGATGAGGTACAATAAAACTCTGTGCATAATTTTCTCTCTGTCTCTCTCTGTCAGTGCTCTGTCAGTCAATCCTTTACGCTCTCTCTCTCTCTCTCTCTCTCTCTCTCTCTCTCTCTAAAGAGCCAGTCATTTTATAGATGCTGAGGTTCTTTTGAACTTTGACAAATTCTACGATTTACAGCTTCAACATCATACGCGAAATTCTTGGTATCATAACTTTTGTCATATGTCCCCAATATTATCTCTACTCACTTATTCTTCGCATGTCTTAACTCACTAGTAGGAGTAATTATGCGTCGTATTTCTGAAAAAAAAAATATGGATAGCCAGTAGGTATATGACAAGTGAATCCAGTTAAAAAGAAGCGTAAAACTGGCTGTACCAACAAAGACATTGGATGTTATTTATTATTTACTATACCTTGTCATGAGACCCTTACACTAACAACTTATTTTCTATCAGTAAAGTAATGGGATAAAAGACTTTGGTCGGAATTATCACCTGATGATTAAACATGATGTGTGTTATATTAAGTAAAGAATATTTCTCATGCAAATTATATCTAAGAACAATAGCTACGTGTTTGATGCTTGCTGGAACAATTACCCCATGAGTCTTCATTCATTTATTTCGAAGAAAGAAAATGCCTGTTTAGAATTTCATAATACCAGTGCATATAACGACTAATGATGACAGGTAATGGTAGGTATTCAAATGAACAGTTTTCCCGGCATTACAAAATCAGTCATTATAAACATGTATACATAATTTTCAATGGAGAAACGTCATTTGTTATTTTTCGTACCTTTCTCTCATTGTCATTGATCACGCTCTTAGGAACTCATGTTCTTAATTGAAATGATTGAATTCCTGAAAAAATAGCTATGGAAATATGGTTTTATATTTATCGAATGTTCATTTTACCAAACCTTCA
>NC_061089.1:51941745-51951745 GCF_015104395.2 Macrobrachium nipponense
ATTTTATTCAAACTAACCTATCTTCGTTTGGTTTATATGTTAAAAGATTGTCTTGCATCTTTCTTTCTACTCTTCTTTCTCAAATAGATAAAAAATAAGTAGAAAAGTAAAAATAAGTAATAGAAATAGATAAGAATAAATGAAATATAAAATGAATAAATAGATAAATAAATATATAAATAAAAGTAAATAGAAATAAAATCTGACATCATCTTGGCACATTAAAGTTCTAAGCAGGGAGGCTCAAATATCGTTGTAATTCTTCTGAGTAGGGAAGCTAGCATATTTTCCAAGTTCCCCCTTGTGTGGAAGCTCATAAAATTTTTCAAGTTCCTTTGATTAGGGAAGCTTACATATTATCCTAATTCTTCTGAGTACGAAAGCTTCCATATTTCCTAAGATCTCCTCAGCACGGAAGCTCACGTATTTTCCAAGTTCTTCTGAGCAGGGAAAATTGCATTTTTGCGAGATTATTTTGAGTACTGACGCGCACACATAATCAAAGTTCTATTGAACAGGAAGCTCACAGACTTCTCAGTCTCAGGAATTTGAGCGCACAATCTTTTTGCAATGAATCTGGAACAGAGTATAAATAACTCGATGTTTGTTTTAGACTATCCAGGAAATGCGGGTCAGACTTTTCCATAAAGCCATCGATCCAGAAGGCAGTATTTTGAGCAGCTCGGTAAAGAGAATGCTTTAGTGCTAAAAAGACTTACGTAAAATCATAAGTATGATTCGTTGAGGCCGTTGCACTCATCATTAAAGTTTCCCAATAATTATTACACCGGATACAAAAGCCATACAAGGCTTCTGTCTGGTCATTGATTTTGAAGGCTGCTGCTAGAATCTTGGATTGTCTTCTCGTCTAAGTCGCTTGTGGGATGGGGAGATGGCTTGGTCGGTCGCCTAATTTGGGATTAAGAGATTTTTCCTTCATCCCCCAGTTCTTGGATTTTATTTATGTATTCATTTTTTTAATAACATCACTCTGCTTCACTTCCCGTTGCCTTGTATTATTATTATTATTATTATTATTATTATTATTATTATTATTATTATTATTATTATTATTATTATTATTATTATTATTATTATTATTATTATTATTATTATCATTATTATTCAGCAGACGACCCCTATTTGTATGGAATAGGTCCTTAAGGGCCATTGACTTGAAATGGAAGTTCGAAAAAATATGATGTTCATTAGAAAGAAGTAAAAGAAAGTAAAAGGAAATACAGAAAGAAGAGATGCCATATCGAAAGCGAAAAAATAAATTAACAAATTGATAAATAGATAGAAAAAATGTTAAGTAAATTATTGAAATATATAAAGTGAATTGTTTTAGGGTAATAGTGCTCTGCATATTCGCTTGAACTTCTGAAATTCTGTAGAGTAAAATTCCAAGCAATGTTGTTCTTGTGCGAATGATAGTTTTATTTATTTAGGAAAACCATTCAGCTCGATTTACAGGCCAAATTCTGGCAAGAGGAAACAGAGCGAAAAGACCTAAGTTCTTGAGCGAGTATATTGCTGCCCTGGGAACCTGGGAAACCAGCATGATTGATTTGACAGCTCAAATTAATATGGCAACTTGCGCACAAAGGGCCAACAATCACAGGAATCTATTTTCGAAGTCTTGTTCAATACCAATTACCAAAGTTACCAGCCACATCAACTTCCACATCAACTATCAAATGTCTGGTGACAACTTCAAATGAAAGTTCTTGTGGGATCACCAGCCTTCCTAGTTTATGCTTTCATCTACAGCTGTATATACTTGGCTTTCTGTCATTCTATTTATCTATTTATCAGCACACACACACATACACATTATATTTATGCAGAGAGAGAGAGAGAGAGAGAGAGAGAGAGGAGAGAGAGATATTTATAAAGAAATAAGGAGAATTGTGCATTTTTCCAGATCACTTTCATAAAACGCGCATAAGCTCCTCAAACGCGCGCACACATACGCACAAACATATCAGCACAAACATACAACTATATATGTATTTATATATAATATAATATATTTGTGTGTGTATGTAGTGTTTGTGTCTGTTTGTGTGTTAAGTAATCACTCTAAGATAAGGCAAAGAAACTGGATAATAATAATAATAATAATAATAATAATAATAATAATAATAATAATAATAATAATAACAATAATAATAATAATAATAACAATAATAATAATAATAATAATAATAATAATAATGATATGAAACCACATGATTTACTATTAATTTACGTATATAATAATGATAACATCGATTAACGGGAAAAATCACAAAAATGATGAATAAGAAAATGAACGAGAAAGATGACAGAGTTTGTACATAAAGCTTTATTCACCGATCCGATATTCATAATTCTCATAATGACGAAATCTATGAGTCCCAGCAAAAGAAAAAGATGGAAGCACAGAAACGATAATAAATTCATAATTCCATTATGCAGATCTTCTCTAAACACAGATAAGGAGTTCGCACGTAGGACCTTATTTGCCTAAGTAATCTATTCATTTGTGAGTCTCTCTCTCTCTCTCTCTCTCTCTCTCTCTCTCTCTCTCTCTCAAACGGAAAGGAGAGACAAATGGTGAGGTGCGCATTGCACCATTCTCCCGTCATGCCATCACATGAGCTTCTATAATTTAGTTGTTTTCTTTTCACGGCAAACTGTGGAAAGGAATGAATGTTGTTCCTAAATTTTTCATGGTTACAGAGGCACGCTGACTTCTATTAATGCAGTGGGTGGTGTTGTACGAAAACTGTTTATAGTATTTAGCGGTAATAATAATAATAATAATAATAAATAATAATAATAATAATAATAATAATGATAATAATACCATGTGTAAAATTCTAATATATATATTGATACGCTACCGTTGTGGATTTTATTCATCTTAGTACACCTCACAATTCAGTATTTATGAACAGTAAAAACCACATCCTCTAGCATTATTATTACTATTATTATCTAACACTTAGCTTATAACCCCCATATAAACGACACACGTGTGAAAACGCTGCTAATCAGCATAAGCCATCTTACTTAAGGTGACTGGAGAAGAGACTAAAAAAATGCGCTCAAGTAGCCTTGGTGGTAAGCACACATTTGGCTTCTCTTAATAATATGACCTCAGGGGAAGGGGCTAGCTACTATGCTACATGTCCAGCAGGGATGGGTGATGGGCTAGGTGGTTGGATGGTGATGGTCAGGGGTTGATGGGCAGGAGCTAAAGGGCAGGGGGTTACGATGTAAACTAACCCCGCTACTGGTGTTACTTGGGAACGCCGCCCGCGGCCCTGCGGTCCAGGTGAGAAGAGGGAGGGACGTCTCAAATAAACCCGACTTCGAGAAAAGTCCTCCTGGGTTAGGTTACTCTTGGGGGGAGGGGGTGGGAGACTCCCAAGCATATAATGACTCGCCCTTCGGTTAGCTTACGTCATGAGGATTTCTTCTCTCACTTTGTGGAGCGCTTTCTCTCTCCATCTCATTACGATGTTTTGATCTTATCTTCATTATGTTTTCTTAATGACAAAACTGGAGGCCCAGAACGTAAGCCTAAGATCATTTCAGGCTTATGAAGATTAAGAAAAAAACTGGATGTACTCTTCTGTCTTCTTCAGTAATATATGAAAGATTTTTAATTAAAACGTGATGAAAACGATTCAGTTCTTAGTTGATTCCGGATACCGTGCTTGAATAGCATCCAATTTTTTTTCTTAAATGTTATTTTGTTTAGTAGGCCTAACAGAATTCAGCTCACACGATGAAAAGGTCTTGATCATTTCTATCCTCTGAAAATATAATATAGAATAATTTTGCTGTATGTTGACCAGTCTCTACCTATAACTGTACCGACGAAGTATTGTACAATTTTTTATCTGATAGAGAAAAGAATAACTTATTTATATAATTATAATTATATTCGTATATTTTTTCCTCAGTTTTTTGTATTTTCCATTATGAGGAATATAATTTTTGGATTCTTGATTTGCAAGTCAATGGCATTTGTGTTTTTTCATTAGAACTTTTATATGTCTTGATCAATAATAATAATAATAATAATAATAATAATAATAATAATAATAATAATAATAATAATAATAATAATAATAATATTAGAAGATGGATGCCGGGTACCAACTCAAGAAAAGAGGCAACAGAATCAACCATCTGATGTTCATGGACGACATCAAGCTGTATGGTAAAAGCATCAAGGAAATAGATACCCTAATCCAGACTGTAAGGATTGTATCTGGGGACATCAGGATGGAGTTTGGAATAGAAAAATGCGCCTTAGTCAACATACAAAAAGGCAAAGTAACGAGAACTGAAGGGATAAAGCTACCAGATGGGAGCAACATCAAACACATAGATGAGACAGGATACAAATACCTGGGAATAATGGAAGGAGGGGATATAAAACACCAAGAGATGAAGGACACGATCAGGAAAGAATATATGCAGAGACTCAAGGCGATACTCAAGTCAAAACTCAACGCCGGAAATATGATAAAAGCCATAAACACATGGGCAGTGCCAGTAATCAAATACAGCGCAGGAATAGTGGAATGGACGAAGGCAGAACTCCGCAGCATAGATCAGAAAACCAGGAAACATATGACAATACACAAAGCACTACACCCAAGAGCAAATACGGACAGACTATACATAAACACGAAAGGAAGGAGGGAGAGGACTACTAAGTATAGAGGACTGCGTCAACACCGAGAACAGCACTGGGGCAATATCTGAAAACCAGTGAAGACGAGTGGCTAAAGAGTGCATGGAAGAAGGACTAATAAAAGTAGACGAAGACCCAGAAATATACAGAGACAGGAGAATGACAGACAGAACAGAGGACTGGCACAACAAACCAATGCACGGACAATACATGAGACAGACTAAAGAACTAGCCAGCGATGACACATGGCAATGGCTACAGAGGGGAGAGCTAAAGAAGGAAACTGAAGGAATGATAACAGCGGCACAAGATCAGGCCCTAAGAACCAGATATGTCCAAAGAACGATAGATGGAAATACCATCTCTCCAATATGTAGAAAGTGCAATACGAAAAATGAAACCATAAACCACATAGCAAGCGAATGCCCGGCACTTGCACAGAACCAGTACAAAAAGAGGCATGATTCAGTAGCAAAAGCCCTCCACTGGAGCCTGTGCAAGAAACATCAGCTACCTTGCAGTAATAAGTGGTACGAGCACCAACCTGAGGGAGTGATAGAAACGATCATGCAAAGATCCTCTGGGACTATGGTATCAGGACGGATAGGGTGATACGTGCAAAACAGACCAGACGTGACGTTGATTGACAAATTCAAGAAGAAAGTATCACTCATTGATGTCGCAATACCATGGGACACCAGAGTTGAAGAGAAAGAGAGGGAAAAAATGGATAAGTATCAAGATCTGAAAATAGAAATAAGAAGGATATGGGATATGCCAGTGGAAATCGTACCCATAATCATAGGAGCACTAGGCACGATCCCAAGATCCCTGAAAAGGAATCTAGAAAAACTAGAGGCTGAAGTAGCTCCGGGCATCATGCAGAAGAGTGTGATCCTAGAAACGGCACACATAGTAAGAGAAGTGATGGACTCCTAAGGAGGCAGGATGCAACCCGGAACCCCACACTATAAATACCACCCAGTCGAATTGGAGGACTGTGATAGAACAAAAAAAAAAAAAAAAAAAAAAAAAAATAATAATAATAATAATAATACAGCGTAATACATGGCAACTGTAACGTGAAAAGTGAATATCTTAAAAATTGATCTCATTCCTTTTCACTCGTTTCTTTTCATCTTTCTCTTTTCCTTCTTCCATGCCACTTACCATCTCCCTTTCACTAATTTCATTTCGCCCCTCTTTTCTCTCTATAGTCTTTTTTTCTTTTCTTTATTGACTTCCTGTAATTCTTGAAACCTTGTATCTACTTCCTTTCCATTTCCTTTTTACGTTTCTCTCCATTAATTCTTTCCTTCTTACGAGTTCTTCCCTCCCTTTCCTTGTCATCTATTTTAATGGGCATTCTTCTTCCTTTCTTTTGCTTTGAGCGTAATAAAAACCATTTATTTAACACAATACAATTATTTTATTGGGTGTTGCAACGTCTCATATATATATATATATATATATATATATATATATATATATATATATATATATATATATATATATATATAATGAAATGAATTTACTGAAAGTAGATGAGACAAAAACGGATGCATTATAGCGACTGCCATTGATATTGATTATTATGTCTTGGTAAGAATTTGTCTGATGTTCGTACAGTGATATGAGACCATACAGTTTGCAGTACGAAAGCTTAATTTTTGGAAAAGAGCCTGGTTCGATTTTTTGAAACAAAGTTGAATGTTTGTATTACAATGTTAGTTACATACAGACACAAACCACCACGCACATACACACACGTACACACGCGCGCAAAGCACACACACACACTCTCACACACACACACACACACACACACACACACATATATATATAAATATATAATATATATATATATATATATATATATATATATATATATAGTTCATGTGTATATATGTGTGTATGTATATTTATACGTATATATTTATTAAAGAACATTTTCCTTCATTTTTCAGATACGAACCTTGCTCTTTATTGTATTTAGACTTGAGCATTTGATACAAATACATCGCTTTTTATCATTTTGATAATAAATTTACATTTATTTTATATATACTTTAACATTTCCTACTGTCCTTCCCATCAGAATAATTTCATTTGACAATATTTTGCAACATTTTTCACTACTTCTCATGTTTTAATGAACTGTAACCTCGTATCGCCTGTATGCAGCAGAGATTATATTTGTTGATAATATGGTTAAAATTACCACTAAGAAAACCTACCAGGAAGTCTCTCAATTATAAGAGAGGCTTTCGACGGCAATGGAATGAAAATAATGTTGTCCGGAAAACTTAGTCGTCGAAGAATTGTTTCTCCTGAGCGCCTTCCTTGGGCTTATGGTGTGCTGTTGGGGAGACTCGGGTAAAATGGGAAGAAATGTTCACGAATCGCATATTTTCCTCCTCCTCCTCCTCCGCCTCCTCCTCCTCTCTTCATTCTCTCTCATCCCCGTCTCCCCCTCTTTCTCCCCCTCCCATCCTCCGCTCCTCGCCGCCTCTCTCCTCCATCGCATCTTCATTCTTCTCTCCTTTGCCTTTTGCTGTTAATTTACTATATATATGAACACGTTTTGGCCATTATTAAGCATGGATATGTGGTAAAGTTTTGACAATTACCTATACATACACATTTATATATATATATATATATATATATATATATATATATATATATATGTGTGTGTGTGTGTGTGTGTGAGCGTTTGGATTAGTCACTAACATAGCATTATTAATTTGTCCATTTATGTTCATTAATGAAAACCGTAATAACGACGATTATTAGGATAATAATCGGCGATGTGGGAAACTGGTCAGTCTTTTTAATTCATCTTTGTAACAGATGACTATGAATAAAACGTTGTGGCACAGATTTGTGATACTTAAAAATATGAGTAACAATTCTTTATTGACTGACAAACGGACGTTCTGACTGGAACAACTCGGAGCATAATCCTTTCTCCATCTGCGTAAGTAACTCGTCACATATCCAAATGCAGCGAAAGCTGTTTTACAAGCTGTTTCAAAAGCTGTTGCAAAATGCAGCAGCATCAAAGGAGCTCGAGAAGAAAACAGATGCGATTGTCGAAATTGCATTGTGAGTCACTCAGTGAGAATCTGCAAACGCAATGTCCCTCAATCGCGAATTGTAGTGATTTTGCACGTCGGTACAATTCCGCCATTCTTTTCGGCTCTGAATTTTTCATAGTCTTCGGAGTATTTCTGATTGCGTGTTCGGGTCGCTGCAATCGACTGTGCCGGGTAGACTGGCAGTATTGGAAAGCTTTTGTAATAGACATCGATTTCGTAAGCAAAGTCGTTTGGTCCACAATCAGAATACCGTTCTGTCTTCGGGGTAGAAGCGATTGTCATATTTTCTTTGCTGTCTTCAGGTATTCATAAAAAAATTGCTTTTTATGATGAATTCATTGTTACTTAAGTATTTACAAGCACTCAGTATTTGTTTTATCTCTGAATTTACTTGAACTGACATTTACGACTTCCTGAATATAAAATTGACCACCGACATTTTGCATATATGAAGATGACATCACTACAAGCGATATTGCTGTTCAATTGATGTTGCACAAGCGATATTGCAATATTGCATAATCGACAATCTTTTAGTGCTGGGTGAACGCAATATCCTTTCTTCCTCTAATTTTTTGCGCTCATAATGCTTTTGCCTTTCAGTTATTGTATTGGATTATAGTCTGGCTGAATCTTTCAACACTGCAGAGTGTTATTTGTTAATTTTGAATTCTAAATTTTTCACAAATACCATATTATTCATGTTATATGACTGACTTTTCATTTTCCCTTATCCATACTTTCTTGGTGCACTCAAAAGTGTGGTCTCAATGAATTTTTTTGTTACAAAATATAACTCAAGACAAATTTAAAGACATAGCAAATATATCTTTAACAGTTTAGAGAGAGAGAGAGAGAGAGGAGAGAGAGATGAGAGAAGATGGGGATAGAGAGAGAGAGAGAGAGAGAGAGAGAGAGAGAGAGAGACTTACCAATAAAAAGTGGTTTTGTTCACTTAACAGTGCAATGTAAATAATGAAAAGAAACTAATACCTTATTAAACTGCAGTTTGCCACATTTATTCATGGAAACATGTCTTCTTAGTCAACTTAAGAAATAAAGCGGAGTGCACTCACACACATGTATACAGAAATATGTATGTATGCAAATGTTAGTTTTTATATAACAGGATCATTATCAGCACATGTAAACCACCTCCCCAGACACAATAAACAAAAAATACCCAAATGATCAAATACACCACGTTTAGTTCAGACATAACCTGGAGGAAAAAAGAAAAATAAAGGCTCTTATCAGGAAAATGTCGATTTATTGTCAATATCGCGGAAGATGGATGTGGGGGAAAGATCAATAAGCTATTAGCAAGAAAACCTTAGTGTTTATTGGAAAATATCGAGAGCTACTGAATATTCCGCGAAACTTCATTTTCCAGAGGGGAGATATGGAGGTAATAGGGAAAGGGGAAAACAATGAATGGAGATTACGTGTGAATGATAAGTCCAATGCGTAAAATAGATTTCTGAACGGGGATGAAAAGGGAAGTAGTGAAATTTCAAATAAAAAAAGTAGCGAATAATGTTTATAACAGGACATTTGTTGACCAAGTTAAAAAAAAAAAAAGGCAATAAAAGCAAAGAAGGCTCATAATGAATAATTCAGAAAAAGGAAGAAGAGAGAGGCGAAAATGCCGCTCTCTAAACGTGAGAGCAGTTTAGAAAGGGGGAAAAGAAAATGTGGTAGATTCGGCGCTTCACTACATATACTGGAAATGGAATAACCGATTAAGTAAGACTAGATATATAAATAGTTTATTACCTAATAAATAAGTAATTATGAAGGATTTTAGAATTCTCATAAAAAAATGTTTGTGATGTATTTAACCAGTTACTATGGTATTCCAGAATTAAAAAAAGGTAAAAATCTATTGAGATTACTGGGAGAGTTGCGGATAATTAAAACGAATTAAATAAATAAGAATTCTATTTATAAAGAGGTATGTAAAAGAAGGCTGCAGGAAACTAAACTACAAGAACTTGAGGCAACAAGGACTGAGCATGAAATAGACAATTTAAAGTCGTTCCACCTGATATATAAGAAAAAATACGTTGAAAAATTATTGTTTTAGACAGCGCCTCCAGCCGGCAAATGAGCCAACTCGCATTATAAAAAAATCATTAATGTGAATATTTTACACATCTTATATGATCTTCGATACATCTTAAAGTCAATATCTGAAGTA
>NC_061089.1:51956745-51976745 GCF_015104395.2 Macrobrachium nipponense
TATATATATATATATATATATATATATATATATATATATATGTGTGTGTGTGTGTGTGTGTGTGTGTGCGTGTGTGTGTGTGTGTACATGTGAATCTCCAAGAAACACATACTGGCTAATCCATTCTCAAGCCAAGAAGAATTGATGGTGTCTTTTTTTGAATGTATAGAACTATGCAACATTTGCAAACATTTTCTTAAGAACATAATTCTTTTTTTTCAACTAGTTCGTTGTGCGTCATAAGAGAAATTCAGTGCTGAAGAAAGATGTAAGAGAATGAGTTGTTTTGAACCCGTGGTATTATATTGCGTTTTCCAGTTGATGAAGTTTAGTTTTAGCCACTTATTTGCTTTTTTCCCGTTGGGTTTCTAATAATAATAATAATAATAATAATAATAATAATAATAATAATAATAATAATAATAATAATAATAATATTATTTTATTATTATTATTATTACTGGTACATTTATTTTTTTTAAAGTTTTCATTCAACAGACATTCTCCTATTTCTGGTTACTCACGTGTATAATATAATGACATAAAATCAATAGTTATTTTATAGGATACCATTTCTGTATCACTGTAGGAATGTTTTATAAAAAATAACCAATATATATATGTATATATATATATATACATCATATATATATATAATATATATATATATATATATATATATATATATATATATATATATGTATGTATATATATATACCCGATAGAATAGATGATGAACGTTGTGGGGAGGAGGCCAATTGTGTCTGGGTATGTGATTGATTCGATGAAAAGGCCTGTGGGGAATCCAAACCAATCAGAATAGGCTTAGTTTTTTTTTTTTTTTTTTATTTCCTGGTAATAATTCCCTGACCATGAAGCTTCTCCTGTGTTTTGCTATTTACAAATTTCCTTCGCAATTCGTGGTTTATTACACCGCAATGCACGGAAGCGTTGGAATTAATTTTCCTGTGGGTTAATAATAATAGTAATAATAATAATAATAATGATAATAATAATAATAATAATAATTATAATAATAATAATGAATAATAATAATAATAATAATAATAATAATTATTATTATTATTATTAATATTATTATTATTATTATTATTATTATTATTATTATTTTTATTATTATTATTATTATTACTATAGGACAAAATTTAACAACTGTAGTCAAATTATAAAAATTTAGGTACTAATGATTACTATAAAAATAGTATACCACTGAAATACAAAGGAAGCGACGGATTTATAAAAATTAGTTTTATCATCTAAGGTCATGAATTCCGTGTTATTCATTTTATTGTGATTCTTTCGGAGTGAGGGATTTATCAGTCATTCGCTGTAAATTACAGATGGCCTTATGCTTTGGTGGCATAAGAATTATTGTGAAGCTTTAATGGGAAATAGTTGAAATAGTAATTCAGTGCAGTTCAATCAGAATATGAAAGTTCAAAGTTAATAAAACAATTGCTAATTGTTCTTCTGAATTATTTGACACTGAATAACAGGTAATGTTTTAAGAATATATAAAAGGTATTTTTTACTCGAACACATTTTAGAAGGCACATTACTAATCATTCAGCTGTACATTCTCTCATACATGTTTGCTAGGAAAAAAGATTCCAATATTAAAGAATATGTTATAAAGCTAGCTCTAGTTGGCTTAGAAAATATTCTTGCACATGTGCAACGCATTTTTGTGTTGCTGCACATAGAAACAGGGAATGACGTTTGGTGCTATGGGGGTGGGGGGAGGGGGGGAATTAGAGATTTTGGACGGGGGTTAAGCCACATGCTGAGCATGCAGTATCTTTGTCAGTTTACTTCCAAAATCTTTTGGCTAATGTTTCTAGAAATTTCATGCTAGAACTTTCATTATAGACCATAAGGTCAAGTCCTCTCGTTATCACACTGCCATCTGCTTCCATCCTGTCGTTAAGATGACCTTTGGACCTTTATATTTACTCCTCCCATTAGGAGGTAGTACTTTTGCGTCCCACAGCCATCGTTGTCTGGATACAACTGCTACTCAGTCTGCATTATGCTTCCTTTAAGCATTTCAGTGACGTTTGCTGGAAGTCTACAGCCTTGAGTCACCCACCTCCCCCTGCCCCTCCTCTGAAAGCTACGTAGAAGGACAATCATATAATTTTGTTGCAATTTACATATGGCACACGACATTGTCACATACTTCAGGCTGTTTGTTTGTCTTTCATTCCTTGTATTTACTGACGTGCTCAGACTGTCAGAATAAATGACAGACAGAAATGACTCATAATTATTTCCATAATGGATATAGTGATTACTTGGATTAATTTTAACCTTGTATATTACACCACTTAGCACAATCTTATTGTAACCCCCTCCCCCACCCAAAAAAAGGGTAGATGCAAACGCAATTAATTAATCATAATTTGGAGGAAAATTTACCTACACAACTGTAATTATACCCTTGTTTACCTTGGTCTTAATTGCTGCCTTTCTTCAGTAATATGGTTATACTGTATCCGTATTAAGTTTATATCTCCTTTTTTCCCATACTGAGTAATTGATAATCAAAATAGTTCAAAATAGCTCTCTCTCTCTCTCTCTCTCTCTCTCTCTCTCTCTCTCTCTCATAAAGGCAATCGAGGAAACACCAGTCACCTAAAATGCAGATCAACCACCGTCATGAATTCTGGGTCCCTGCTTCCGGCACACTCATTATTAGCTCGGTATTCCCAAGTCTTCGGAGACATTCTCCATGCATGGCGACGGTTCTTAAAATCTTGTGGTCATTCCTGACCTTTTCTAATACAAATCCAAAGCCCCAAAAAACCTTTCCGAGGGCTTTTCCAATGGTTCCTCCATTCTCCCATGCCATATAAATTTCCATTGTTTCGGGTCTTAAAAGTCAAGAGAGTGACGGAGAAAATTGCTAATGCAGAAAGTGGTCCTGATGTTTCCAGTCCTCAACCCCCCTCCCCCCCCCCCCCCCCCACTATTCCTCCTACCTTCACCTTTTTTTTTCCTTCCGTTATTTTTTTTTCTTCAACTTTCATTGGATTTTTTGGGAGAAGGGGAATGGGAGGAAGAGTGGGAGGGAGGCTCTTCTCTCCTATATACACTTTCATCCCCAACCCCCCTTTTTTTTCAAAGCTCTGGAAGTGACACTCAGCATACATATAAGAGACTCGGGGGGAAACTTTGGCAATAGTCTTAGACACACACACACACACACACATACACACACACGCACAGAGAGAGAGAGAGAGAGAGAGAGAGAGAGAGGGATAAATTTCCTACTCGCTTAGAGAAAGCCAAGTAGCCTCTAGATTAACAGTGAAATATTTCACTTGAAATAAGCATTCATTCATAAACTACAATTATCGCAGCTTGTTTACCTTAGAAATATTGAATGTGAGATCAGATAAGTAAAAATAAAAATTCTGTTACTTAAAGGCTTCCTTTAAGTAAAATACTGAATGTAAATATTTTTAACCAACGAAAAGTGAAAATAGAAAATAGAATGTTTAAAATCATATTAACTGATATCAGATAAACTTATGACCAAATAGATTTGAAAAATTTAGTTAGAGATAATGAATGTCCATACAAAAATAATACAAGAATATAATTAGGCTGAAATAAAAATAAATGCATAAATAAAGCAAAAGTTATGCAAATAAACGTACTTTGGATATTGTTCTTAAATGGTAAAAAAAACTTTAAAGAATTAGTATGTTTTATTTCTTTTATTTGTCCTGATTTTTTTACTAAATTCACCCAGCTCTTTTTAAATTAAAAAAATATTTACCAGAACAAGATCCTAATCTTTCGGATACCCAGAAGCGAATTGAAAATCGAATTTTGAAGCTGACAGTATTCCATTTCCATTACTATGTCAGCAGCAGTTGAAATTCTTTAAGGCTGTTTCAGTTGGTCGTCTTGCAGTGCCTGGAAATCGATGGGTATCTTTGGCTGTATACAAATTAGAAATTTTCCGATTCTCAGTCAGTTCTTTATGATACACATTGCACATGAAAACTTCACTTCAGTTCGAATTTGAGTAATTATATTGGTAACTCATAATAACATAGTGGTTTCGTTATTTAATATATCGTGTAGTTCTGCCTACTTTGCTGACATAAGTAAAAAAAAAAAAAAAAAAAAAAAAACTTCAAAAGAACACTCCAAAGAGAACATACTTTTGCAAAGTCAAACTTCCTGGAACGATTATTTATCGTGTTTATTTTTTTCTGGTTTAACAGAAGTTATTTTCTCTAAAATTTCGACATTGGCAGAGTATCTTAGTAAACTAATGAAAAAATAGCACACACACACACACGCACTCAATCTCAAACATAATATGTGAAATAATGCCATGCAGAATATATACATATTTTTATATATACATTATATATGTATATAGTACATATATATGCAAATGTAAATATAATCCGCAGGAATGAAATGGTTTATCGAAGAATCACCCTCGAGAATTATAACGGAATAGATTCTAATTTCACAATAAACCGGGAGGAAAGTACTGACGTACACCAAAATCACCGAACAGATGCAAACCAGTACCGAAGTTCTCATGCCTTGAAAGGGTAATAGTACTAGTTATAAGTCGATGATGATGATGGAGTGAGAGACCCAGAAAGTGATGAAGTCAGGAGAGAGAGAGAGAGAGAGAGAGAGAGAGAGAGAGAGAGAGAGAGAGAGAGAGAGAGATAGAGAGAGAGAGACTACTACGCATTTCAATCTTCTAGACGTCGTAAAAGAAATTTCCCAGAGAACAAAGGCGAAAGTTTTATGACGGCTCCGATAGATGGACGAGGCTGCGGAGCTGGAGTAACGATGTTATTTTTCTATTCTTAGGTAATTCCTTCCTAATGGAGCTGACACTACGGATAACGCCTTTCTTTGTTCTGGTGTTTTGGACGTTAATTTCTCGTTCTGGTCGGTATTTTTGTATATATTTCAATGTGAAAATGATGATGAATTGCTAAATGTTTTTATACAGTAAATATATTCAATGATTTTAAGAAGTATATACATAGTATATCTTTATATATATATATATATATATATATATATATATATATATATATATATATATATATATATGTGTGTGTGTGTGTGTGTGTGTGTATATATATATATATATATATATATATATATATATATATCACACAAAAAAACAAGGAATTGGAGTAAATAACATTGATACATTCATGAAAACATCATTATTAATGTGTCTTCTGAAGAATAGGATCAAGTAAACACATTGGAAAGTATAGCTTTGCAAGAATATGCATTCAGAAATATTTGCTACATTATCATTAAGGCAAATGTAAAAGAAAATTTAAAGTTTTCATGAAACCGAAAGTAGAATATTAAATGAAAGTTGTTGTAAAGAAAGTCACTTGAAATTTAGATATCGAAAAGGCATCGTTATGAAATTTACAATTTAATAAAGATACCGAAAATCAGCGTCAATTTCCGGAACAGACGTTCTTTTGTCACCATCTTTAAAACATAAATCGATTAAATTTTAAGTACCTCAAAATCTGTCACATATTATTTACGATGAGATCAACAAAATCCAGAAAATTTAATGACGGAGTGGAAAATTCGAGGAAACCCGGAGACAAAAGCAGGAAAATACAAATAGGATTCCTTTCTTCAGATTACAACTTCGCACTTTTCTTGGCCACTCGAGGTGGTGGACACAGCAGCCTTCCACAGACACAAAAGAACTTTGGTCTGGGAATCGAAACAGGTGGGGGGCTGAGGGAGGGGGATAGTTGGAAGGGGTCATGCATCTCCATCCTTCCCCCCCTTTCTCCCCCCCCTACCTGCCCTCCCTCGGTGAAATGGTCGACCAAGAGAAAGAACCTTTAACAACTCGTTCGGTTTCCTGAGAGCCAAGACTCATTCAGAGGATGAAACGGGAAAAGGGTTTCAATTACGTTATTCCTGTAGTTTGCTAAATCGATAATATATATATATATATATATATATATATATATATATATATATATATATATATATATATATATATATACAGACACATATGCATATAAGTATATACTTACACACACACACACATACACACACACACACACACTACACACACACACACCACACACACACACACACCAACACAAACACACACACATATATATATATATATATATATATATATATATATATAGATATATATATATATCTATATAAGAGAGACAACCTCAAGCTAGTAGAATTTTCATGCGTACGGGGAAACAAGTGTCAATTGCTTTCTTTGATGGCGAAAAAGAAAATGGAGATTTTAAAGAAAATGCACTGAAGAAATGGAAATATATATTGAAAATGCTGAAATAATGTGAACGTAGTTAAGTCAAAGCTCATTAGGACAGGAGAGAGAGAGAGAGAGAGAGAGAGAGAGACGAGGAGATAGAGAGAGAAGAGAGAGAGAGAGCGAGAGAGAGAAGAGAGAGAGAGAGAGAGAGAGAGAGAGAGAGAGAGAGAATTGTTTAGTATACAAGTTCAGCACAGTATATGTACAATGAAATTCAAGAAACATTTTTATTATCGCCAGGCAACGAATAATTTCTAATAGGAGTCATTTATTTGAGAGTCTTACTGTCGAAGCATGATATTTATCACCTTTACAAAATGAATTATGTATGATGAATCTGTTTATTACTTTTTATTTTTCTCTTGTTCTGCTTTGGTCAAATTAACCAAGGTTTTAATCAGAATTAAGAACGAAATTTACCATAACAAAACCGTGATATTCTGTTCTTATAACGAAAAACAACATTCGCCACAACGATTAAACTAGTATCAGTTGATGTTACCTCTCTCCTGTCTTTCTTATCTGTTAACTCCAAACCCCGACCCCAACGCCATCTTTTGTCGTTGTATTTTTCCTTGTCCAAACTCCCTCCTCCCACTTGTATCATTTGGTAAGTTAGAATGAAGGGAAGTGCGGAATAATTTACATGCATTGGCATTTAAAAGCATTGGTTGAACTCCCTCCGTCCTTTTGCTTCAGTAATGGTTGCATGTGTACCAGTTGGCAGATTTGCTTACCATGAAACAAACATACTACTGAAAATTAATTAAGATTCACTGCCGCTGTAAAGCCACATTTGAATCGTGGTAAACAGGAGCTGATGTTATTTAAAGGCAAAGAGATAAATAGAGATCAAGAGGAAAGACAATTTGTTCATTTTGCCGAAGTCAATTTCTCGTGGTTTTAAAACATTTGATCAGAACGGAAATAAAAATGGAATTACTCCACATGAGATGAACAGTTTTAAAAAAATCATACCCATAAAAAATGATTGTTGAAATGAGTATTGCTTTTGACTTCTAAGAGCTTTTTACTCCGCAAAGATCAACATATTTTGATTATGAAAATATAATCAAATTGATCGTTACTATTTCTCGAAGGAAAATGGGATAAATACAAGGAACATACACTTATTAAAATTAAATTTTTCCTTGAGAATATGAAACTCGTAATTTAAACCACTGACAGAGATTAGCTCTCTTTATGAGAGGTTAAACGAAACAATTATGTTATTGAATAAAACCATTATTATCGTAAAGTATCGTATAACCATTTATGCAAAGAGTTGGTCATCTAGAATCTAACAATAAAACTAGTATATGTATTTAACAAAAGATGATTTGAGGTTTTCTGTACAAGACGAAAAATTTGCTCCGGAATATGAATGCCAATACCTTATATTATATAGATTAATTATAAGAGCTGATATGAGCGAACGGCAAAATAAATACGAATAAAGAAATCGTTATAAGGTATCCACATTATTTTATTTAATGACATTGTACATCAGGCATCTTTTAAACACCATATTTAACGACATCCCTAGAGTCTGCCAGCGAATACCAATGAAAGATCGTATGTTGGAGAGAACAAACTTGGTGTGCATACCTTCAATGAAAGCAAGAAAAAAAATTTAATAATACAAAAAAAAATCAACCATTTCCTAAATTAGTAATTTTCCCCACGATTCAGTGACTTCTTCCGAGAGTGAAACAACGGAAAATTAGGTGGCAGAAGATCAGAAAAGAGCTTTTGGGAAAGGTCTTTGAAAGGCTTTGGATCTGCATTAGCAAATGCGTGGGAAGAACCCTGAGATTCTGAAAGGTATTGGAATGCGCGGAAAATGCCTCCGCGGATTAGGGAATACGAGCGAATTAGTACTCTTGCGCAATATCAATGAATTCATTTTCGAATCTGCTATTTGCATAATGGGTGACAAGGATTATATGGCTTTCCTTAATGAAGATGCAGGGCTAAGAAAGAAAGAAATGGAGAGAGAGAGAGAGAGAGAGAGAGAGAGAGAGAGAGAGAGAAGGATGGCGTGCTTTTCACATAGGATCTTTACAGTTTTCGACTTTCTTAGGTGTAAAATATGATTAGCGTTATTATGTCGGTCTTTGAGGTATTCGGGTATTGGATGTAGTTATATATAAAGAAAACTAACCTGTATTATGTATTAACGGCCTCATTTTTCAATGAGGTGAAAAAACAAACAATATGTTTGTGGAATTCTGTAATAGTTTTTAAATCGTTTTCCTATAGTATATATAGCTTATATATATAGTATATATATATATATATATATATGTATATATATATATATATATATATATATATATATATATATATATATATATATATATATATATATATATATATATGTGTGTGTGTGTGTGTGTGTGTGTGAATTTTATCACATCACCGTGATTTATACATAGGCATTAAGCAACAAATGTTCTTTAATACGCAATTCCCTCTACCTCGGAAATAGTATACTTTCATGTATGTTAACCGAAGGGGATTTATTTAGAAGATGATAAGTTCGTCATCATCTCGTGGGATCGATCCAGCGACAGATTAGAAGCTGTAGGTCCCGTTGCTAGGTAACCATCCAGTTCCTAGCCACGTAAAAAAAATCTAATCCTTCGGGCCAGCCCTAGGAGATCTGTTAATCAACTCAGTGGCCTGGTTAAACTAAGATATACTCAACTTAGATTAGAACTCAGGAATACAGTGACGCGCCTTAGACCACACGGCTAACAAGGCGTGGTTTATGGCGCGTCACTGCAGTCCTGATTTCTAGTCTGTCGCTGGATCGATCCCACGAGACGACGAACTTATCTTCAACTAAAATTTCTCCTTCGGTTAACATATATGAAGATAAATTATTTCCGAGGTAGAGCAAATTCGATATTAAAGAAGATTTGTAGCTTAATGCTTATATATATATATATATATTTATATATATATATTATATATTATATATATATATATATATATATCTATATATACATATATGATATAATATATATATATGTTTATATATATATCTATTATATATATATATATAATATATATATTATATGTATGTATAACACAACTCACATTTTTAGCTTACAAATACGACAAATTAGAATTAGAAACGAGAAGAATCGAAGAGAAAACATAAAAAGGGAGAGAAGACGAAACAACTGATAGAAATTTATCTAGAAAATTTTTTTTATCATGATCGTATGAAGAAACTATGAGGAGGAGGAATAAGGTATAGGAAATGAACGAGATATTTAAGAATAAACGTGGAAAATAAATGGTAATGAAAAATAATGAACTCCGAAAAACTCGATTTCACTCTTCAGGAAGAACCAAGAGGAAACGAGACAGACGAGGAGAGAAAGGAAAGAGAAAGAAAAAAAAGGGGTGACAAAAAGTAAGAAAAATTCGAAAATGAGAGAAAGGAAAGGGATAATAATAGGCAGGAAAAATCGAGAAGTGCCCAAATGTTTGATGAAAAAGAACAATTTATAAGAGGAAGAGGAGAATGGATAGAAGAATGACAAAAATCAATAGTAAAGATGAAATAAAAGAATAGTCACAGGAGAAGAAGAGAATACAATGGAGAAAGAGGACGATGAACCAGATGATGAAATAAAAATTCTTAGAAAGAAGACACCAGAAGAAATGAATGTGTAAAAAAGATTAAAGGGGAAGCAAGAACTAAAAGAAATTTACAATTACACAAACTCTTCAGTAAACGAACGAGAAAAATGGAAGGCGAGAAAAAGAATTAAACAGAGAAAGAAGAAGAGGAAACCAATTAATGAAAAAAAATGTAAAAAAAAAAAAAAAAAAAAAACGCGGAGCAGTGAGTGGCGAGAGGAGGAGCAGCTGTGTTGGGCAGTTAAGAGGCGCGCGGAGAAGGATTAAATCTGTCGGTCGATGGATACTGCAGATTAAACGATAGTTTTCGGTAACCAGTTCATTCGGCTCTCTCTCTCTCTCTCTCTCTCCTCTCTCTCTCTCTCTCTCTCTCTCTCTCTCTTCCTGTGTCGAACTAGGAAGAATTTACTTTTGGGGTATGACCGTATGGGTACTTTTATATCGAATATACACTCTCTCTCTCTCTCTCTCTCTCTCTCTCTCTCTCTCTCTCTCTCTCTCTCTCTCTCTCATATCTGTGGCTAGCTAGATGGCTAATATTCAGTCTTGTCTTTATGTCTTTTCATTTTGGACCCATCCCCATTTGAGGGACAAAACTATATAATGAAGAAATATACAATATAACTAAGTATTATATTGTTTTGGCTGTTTTCGTTCTCATAAGTAAATATAATAAATGAGATAAAAACTAATGTAATTATTCAGTGTATATACTGAATTCATATTTCTTTTCCTGTATAAAGAAACCTATTTGCTTGCTTTCGGAGGTAGAAGTGAGTACTTCAGTAATTACGTTTTTCGAGATACTTGACAACAAGTATCTCCGCTTTATCTTTACAAGTCCCAGATCTCTTTTAGAATATTTTCCGTTAACCTTTAAATGACACATCTTACATGAATGATTATTGCTGATCTAAAATGAAGACAAGAAAGACACTGAGTAGCATCAGACATATATAAATGCATCTTTGAAGTCCATCCACGTTGGTGGCTTTTTCGCAGTTAGGAGTGTTAAGAGATCATTCCCAGCATTATGCCCTTGGTGCGACTACTTCAGTTCCTCTTCGTTAGTTAAACCTTTACATTAAACTCCTTAATTGCTCTAAGTCTGTCTTCGAATGTGGAAAGTGGGGCCAAATCCCCGGTGACCTCGTCCCATAAAGAGAAACAACAGTTGTGACATTTTTTACTAGGTATTCTATATTAGAATATTAGACCCACTCTGTTTCTTTTTCAGACTGCTTACTTTCGTTTCTTGGCATTTTTCTTTCTTTTCTTAACTCTACCTTCTTTTCTTGACGAATTACTTTTTTCTCAACTCTTACATTTCCAATTTAGCATTTCCCTCCTAGATACCTTTCGTTTGTTTTTGATCTCTTATCCTGGTTTACAGATTTCCCGCTGTCATCACACCCTTTGCCAGCTAAACTCCTGATATCAGGTTATTCTCGATCGTATTTTACCTCGATAACTTGAAGAATATTTACACGAATAGCTGTGTGTTTCCTTCAGCAAATACCCATTGATTCAGTTGCCTCGAAACAACATAGACCATTTCAGCCATGCATGGCTTTCTCCTCTTGTTTCATCTTCCATTAATGCTGTAATATTATAAAATTCAATTGATTCTTATTTTATCCAACACTTTGCCCTTCCTGTTACTGTCTTTCCTTACAGGTTACCTTGTCGCTTCACTAAGGTCAAATCTAATATGGTTATAGGAGGCTGTTGTACTGTCGCTTCTGCAAAGTCTAGTCTAGTTTAGTGACAGGTACCTTCGTTGCTCTAATAGGTTCAAGTCTAGTAGGCTCACTGGTCAAATCTAGTTGAGTGATAGGTCTCTTTGCTACTTTGTTAAAATCTGGAAAATGCTTAGCTATAAGTAGTGATTTAAGCCATCGACTTACTTAGTCTGTTCCGCACAACCTGCTGATGACTTCACGCCTACAACTCTCCAAACTTATTACGATGATTCATTCATGTGCTTTGTATTTGTTTCTATCGGTGTTTGGCAGGGTTTCATTTTTCATCTGTCCTTTTTTAACTCTAAACATTCTTCCTTTTATTTCTGCACTCAGCATTTCACATTTTATTTATATAGTTCTTTGTCTTTATCCATAGTTCAAACTTCACTTATCACACCAAAATGGGAAACATATTTTAGCTAAGGTCAATGACGATACAATGTAGTCTCTGTCTGTTTCTGGATTCTCTTTCTAAACTAACACTATCTAGTTTATCTCTTCGACCAAGATTCTTGGTACTATGAATGTCTTCAAAACCTACTCTATTTTCAGATGTTTTTCTGATAGAACTGAATCAAAGGCAATTTAGTTCAACAGTTGCTTTGACTATGCATAATTCTTCCACCGGCCACATGATCGCTTCGCAATTCCATATTATCGACATGCATTGTTTTGGTCAGTGTTCTTTTATTTTTCTGAAAGCACCGATAGCTAGTCTATAACACTGCATCATATATCCATTCTAAGATCTATATTCTCTGCTTAATAAATATTACCCCCACTCTACCATCCTTTTCGTTTTCTAATTTCCTGAGTAGCCCCAAATATAGGAATGACAAGCCTATTAAAGCAGGGATTTTTCTAATAGTAAATAAGATAGAGTAAGATATCGAACGCTGCGAATCTTACATTCTTTTTTCACTTGCCTACTACGTGACGGCTGAAGACAATGACGAAGCTCAAACAATTTAACCCTGGGAGAAGCGAAGAGAGAGAGAGAGAGAGAGAGAGAGAGAGAGAGAGAGAGAGAGAGAGAGAGAGAGAGAGAGAGAGACGTCAATTGTCGGCTTATAGAACTGACTCAATATTCTCTAGGGATTTACCGATGACCAAAACTTAGAGCGCTTCGTAAAATAGTTGAGGTTAAATGATCATCCCCGCAATCTTTAACCCGGAGAAGAACAGGAACTATTTTTCAGTTCTGTTGAGAGAGAGAGAGAGAGAGAGAAGAGAGAGAGGAGAGCAGAGGAGAGAGAGAGAGAGAGAGAGAGAGAGGAGAGAGAGAGAGCATTACCTTCGTATGTGGGATTAAGATATTAATTGGATTTAATTTGAAAATGTTTTTTTATATTACCTAAATAGCGGACATGAAAATATAAAATTTACTTTAGATAGGGAGGTGAATAATATGCCATTTTTAGATATTTTCTTTGATAAATCCAAGAATTCATTCTCTCTTTACAGGAAACCAATTTTTTAAGGATTAGGTTTGAGTTTTTCCGTCACTGTCCAAACATTTTCAGAGTATTAAATGCAATTAATACTTTAATCTACAGGGCTTATAATTTGTGCTCCAATTGCCTTACATTGGTAAATCAGTTAAGCAACTTGTGAAGGAATTGAAATACTGTTCTAGTAGATCTTATATACAGATGACTTTTAAATTAATTTTTATAATAAAATGCTTGCTACCTTTCAAAGGCAAACTGCCTGATTTGTTGCGTTCTGGTATTGTTTTCTATGATACATGCCCCAACTGCCAAGTGGGGCATTTAGGTAGTTCCATAAAGGCGATCAAAACGAGGTACTGCCAGTATGAAGGGATCAGTGACAGGACAGGTAGAGACTCAGCATTCAAGTACTATTAGTCTTCCATCCGTGAACACTGCAGTAGATGCAATCAGGTAAGACTAAATATAAAGGATTTTAATATTGTAGAATCTTGTTCAAAATTGTCTGATTTAAGGATTTTAGAATCTATATATATCTACAAACTAAAGTCACAACTCAACCAAGCTCGGTCTTCCTTCCTGTTATTCATAACCTACTGATTTTCGATCAGCATTCGCTTTCCAGTCATCAAGCTTATTTATCTATTGTCTAATTTTGCTTTTCTTGCGTTACTTCTGTTTTTTATGGTTTTTAGTCCTGTGTTTTGTTTGATGATTTTTATTTCTCTCGTTTTGAGTTTGTTTTTCTTAGTTTTATTGGCTATTGTAATTCACTGAGTTGCATTATTAGTTTTAAGTCAGTGGTTTCTTTTCTGAGTAATGTCTGTGTGTGTGTGTGTGTGAGAGAGAGAGTGAGTGAGTGAGTGTGTGAGTGTGTGTGTGTGTGTGTGTGTGTTTATAGCGACGTAGTTTATAAAAATCATTATCCACCGTTATTTTGTAAATTTCTCGGACACCATGTCAAAGTGCCACGGATCCCACCTTGAGAACCGCTGCCCTAAGAATCAATCTCTAGCAACCATTTCTTTGTATATCAATAGTGTATCATCAGTGATCATAATGTGCCCAAGTTTTTAGGAAGAGAGAGGGTGTGGCGGGGGATGGCTGGCTTCAAGGAGTGACCCAGTTTCTTTTTTTTCTTTTTTCTTATAAGAAAGGATGAGTTCCCAGGGTGACTCAGTCCTTTTTCTGCGATTGTTACGAGAGTTCATGACTCACAATCCTTGACTGGAGCTTTGATGTCCTTGATCCCTGAGCAGTACTATTAATCTTTATCTTTCTTTCTTCGTATCCATCCTCGATCCATTTTATCATAACCATGTGAAGTAGTTGAAAACGAGAAAAGGAAAGAACTCTTCGGATATTTCATTCCAAACTTGTTTTCTTCTCCCACGAGTCTTTCTAAAGAGGGTAATTAGAAAATGGCCAGTTTATCTGCTCACTAATTAGAAGCTGCTCCGGGGAAAACTTGAGGCATTCGTCGATGTCAGAAGTATGATTTGGGGATTTATTTTTAGTTGCTATATAAAGCGAATCCAACGGCATAGTTTTTTTTTCCCGTTAGTATGACATAAAGGCAGGGTTAAGTTGAAGATAGACATAAAATAAATAAAGTTTCGTAATAAAGACAGGGAAAGTGGGAGTAAGGACGAAAGGAAACTAGATTTTCATATTTTCTGCAAAGCACTAATTATGTCCAGAACAGATTTCTGGGTTATTTTGAGTACCACGAATGAAAATGGGTAAAAAGTTAAAAAGGTTATCTCTATACATTTAGGATATAACACGTGATTCTTGCAAATGGAAGGATTTTGTAGTCTGATAATTTCTGTAGTTTTAGTTTGCAGTGCTGAACCAGTTTTCTAAGTAAATGAATATCTTAAATAAAAATAAAGAAATTACAATCAAGCTGGGCAAATAGAGAATGAAAACATTTTTTAACAAGGTTGATGCTGGTAGAAAACTATAAATTAAGAACTGTTAGGTTAGCAATTATGTATTTCATTCAGAGTTGAGCGAAAATAATAATTTTACATCGAACTAAACAGCCATATAAAACGCTTGGCTGAATGAAAGGTAGAATTCGGTAACCATTGATTCTACATATATGTGTGTGTGTGTTTGTGTGTGTGCAATTTCCTTCCGCTTGACCTTCGGAAAGAAATCCTCACAAGAAATAGAAGGAAATGACCCATTTATTCCGGGCAAGATTTGACAGCCAGTAAGGGAACCCTTCAACAGGAGAGAGAACTTTCCCGTGACGTCATTTGTTTTTGTTTCCTTTCAGAATATGAGCCTCTTTGTGGGGACAAAAAAGATGGCCTTCATAAGAAGCCCCAGAAAAAGGAAGGAAGTCATTCTCTGGCGTGTCGTCCGCTCTGACAGCAATAGAATTTCGAAGTGGCGTTACGTGTTCGGAGAAGGAGCCATGACATCTCCTACTAAAGGTCGGTTTTGACGCTTTTTTTTTTTAGCCTTTAAATGGAAGTGATGACATCATTTCTCCGTGAGATGTCGCATAAGAGTCATTATAATGACAGTAGCATTATCTTCAAATGAGACAGTGACGTGATCGCTCTCGTAGACCATAAACTCTAAGGGATATTGTTTATAGATGTTTTCCGTGAAAAAATTACTTTTTATTTCATCTCCTTTTATTTAGTTGATGAGGCCTACACATATCATGGAAATGTTATTTTAACAACCAGAAAAATTAGAAAATCTTGGGAAGGTTATTATTTGTATTATATTGGCATATGATAACTATAATCATTCAGATTAGTTACCAAAACATATTTCTTTCTAGTCGCGAATAACCCATATAATATTTTGTGTAGTTGCTTAAAATAGTGTTCGTTACGATTTCGTCAATAAACAGACGAGAAGCTTGGTTGTACTTATACATTTTGTGTACATAAGAGCATTTACCCATTATGGCACTAGAGCTAAGTCAAACTGTGAAGGAAATCCTCTTTCAAGTAAGCACTTTTCGAAAAAGTGAAATGTTCAAATCTTACCCACAGGATGGAAACAGACTTGTTAAGCTCTGGATATTTTAGTTTATTTCACCAACCTATATTGCAAGAGAAATTCATGTATGTACTTGAGAAGATACGTTTGTCATTATCAAAATGTTAACCTTATATGTGTGTGTGTGTTTGAAATGTATTATGTATGTAGGTTATTTTGCCTTAAAGAAATCTGATTATAAAATTACTATTCTGTACATGTGCTAAACCCCGCTGATTTACTAAAGATTGGGCGAAGTTGTTTGTGTAATTCATTCATTACACCTTTAAGATTTTTTTTATATATAAATACGGTAACGATCTGAATGATCTGTTTTGGGAGAGGAAGGATGTTAAAATTGTTTTTTCCTTTTTTAAAGAATAAAATCTGATAGACATATTCAGGTATCATTTGCGACTTACAGAAGAAGATATTCATAATAACAAAAAGTAGCTTGTCTTGTTATTTCAGAAATAATTCTTAACTACTGAGCAATATTATCCGGGTTGCAGTTTGTTTTAATTGACTCCTCAAAAGTAACACGATGAAGACAGTATAAAATTATAGAGGAATAAAGAGATTCCCTGCTTTAAAAAATGTCTGTATCTATTAATACGACAATAACAGCATTTTTGAGAGAAGGTACGGGGCTTCAACCCAGTAATGAGTTTCCTACCCCCCCCCCTCCACCTTTTTTGTTGTTGTTGTTGTTGTTGTTGGAAAAGTGAGACTAGCAATCTTCTGTGACATCAGCGGTGACATTTAAAATTATGATATTACAGTATTTCAAAGATATAATGTTATCCCATGCACGTGAGGAAACCCCACATGAGGAATTATAATTCTTTAAAAGAAAGATTTCACAACTGTCTTATGAGGATTATTTTATTCAAAATATACAGTAGGATTAGTTCACCTAAGAGAAAAACGTCTCCGTCTATAATTATACACGTACGACATAAAAACTGTCGACTTTGACTAAATTATCATCAACGAATTCAAAACAAAACGCATATGCAGTACATCTCATTTTTCTTGTGTGAAACGACGCAAGCTGTAGTTCAGAGGTGGACACAATTTTCGTAAAGTGGAGATGCTACTTGTATGGCCAATTTTATGTATTAGTCTAATACTGAATAGGAAACAGTTTTATTATATATATATATATATATATATATATATATATATATATATATATATATATATATATATATATATATATATATATATATGCATACATATTATATGTATGTATGTATGTACTTATGATGCATATATCGACAAAAACTATATTAGACGAGCGCACGCACGTATAAATACCAAATGTGAATTAATACATGAAGTAATAAAATTTTGAAAAATTCATGGATAATCAAAGAATCTTTTCGTCTAGCTCATGTCATAATAGTTTAACAACACAATGAGAGCGGGAACCCTTCGTTAATTCTTACTCTGAAATCTGGAATCTGGGACATGGAATTTCAGACGGGGTTGAAAGCCCCTGCTTTTATAACTGACTGTCTGGAAGCGCTGAGAGTGCTTTTAAAATTAGCCACTTCCATTGTCATTTCAATAACAGCTTATTTTCTTAATGTCTTTTTTTTCTTTTCTTTTGGGTCGTGCTGGGAAAGAGAAGAGACTTGGAATGTCTTTTTAACCAGGTAGATTGTCTGAGGCACTTTGAGTGCTCCGGAAAAAAATCATGAATTGTTGGGGAATTTTATATGATTCCGGTAAATGTGGCAAATAATAATAATATAATAATAATAATAAATTTCCAAGTTCTCAGCCTCTAGATATTAGTAATGTCATGAGAAAGGAAGGCATTAACAAAGCCTGAAAAATAGATGCAGAAGAAATGGAAGAAAGAAAAGTATCAGATAAAATGAACGGCGTAGGCATCTCGAGAAAGCTAAAATCAAAAGGTGAAAAATTCTAAACAGAAAACAATTGTTATTCCCCCCCAAAAAAACATAAACGTGCGAGCAACAAACGAAGGAAGAATTGGGTGAATAACTATATCCCGGGAGTCCAGAAAGAAAGAGAATATGGATGAGAACTGATGTAAACATTAACGAACAGCAAACGAGGAGGTGCAAACGAACAGTTCCTCGAACATGATGCGATGATGATGATGGTGATGATGAGAGAGAGAGAGAGAGAGAGAGAGAGAGAGAGAGAGAGAGAGAGAGAGAGAAAAGAAACTCTTCTTCTCTTTTCAATCTGCAAGACATCGTAAAAGACATCTCACGGAACACGCTGCAAAAAGTTTTATGACTGATTTCGATAGACGGACGAGACAACGAAGCTGGGAGAAGTAATTTTATTTCATCTGTACCTGAATATCACGTGATTTTGTTTTTTACTGATCGGAAGTAATTCTTGATATTTCAGATAACATTCTGTTTGCATCATATAATTTTATTGACAGAATCAACTCTCTTATATTACTTGGATGTTAATTGAATTTTTGTTTTTAGAAATGGAAGTTTAGCTATTAATTTTGTTTTTTTTATCCCCGTATTTATGTTTTAAATTATCAGTGCTGACTGCCTATATTGAGAAAATGGCTGTTGCGCAATTGTTTTTCTTGAAAAAGTAGGAAATGTTTAAGACATGAATATTGACATCACAAAAAAAAAAAAGAATATTCAAGAGCTTTAAAGCACCCTTTGAAAATAATTCCACAAAGCCAATAGGACAAGTGGGATATAATCGGAAGAAAGCAACGCTTACTTTCCCATTTAAATTAAAGAACAGATTGATATAAATATTTATAATTCAGTAAAGAAGGCTAGTAAATTCCATCATCAGCAAGGGAAAACGAAACCAAAAACACAGGAAAAAGTGGGCCAAACTCACTAAGAAATCTTTTCTAAGGTGGTCACACTCACACCCCCCCCCCCCCTTCCAACATGCCAAACACTCCCTCCCCACGCCCCCAAAGTCTCCCACAGCCGCAAAGAGAATAGAACTTGGCTTGGGAATCGAAGCAGGCGGGGGTCTGTAGCCCCCTGTCCCCGCTCCCCCGGACACATGCCCCAAAATTGTGTGCAGAGAGAGAGAGAGAGAGAGAGAGAGAGAGAGAGAGAACCTCTGCACTCGTTTCCTTTTCTGGAGACGGAGACTCATTTAAAGACTGTCGTTTCCCGATGGACGAAAGAGGAAAGGTTTTATCCAAATTATTTTTCGCTTTATCGGACTTCTCCTCTCTGCTTTGGGTACTTTGTTGGCTTGATAATTCTTTCCTTAGCTCGTTGTTTGGCTTAAGAGAGAGAGAGAGAGAGAGAGAGAGAGAGAGAGAGAGAGAGAGAGAGAGAGAGCCATTTAAAAAATTTGCAATTGTCACTTGAGTATTAAAAGTTTAAGAACATGTTCGATTTACGAAGATGAAGATTAGAATATGAAATTACAAACAGTGAATTCATTTGAATAAAGTAAAATGAACTATGGATCTCAGAGTCACGAAGGAAAACCAATGAGGTATATTTGTACCATTGTACCAATAACGAAATAATATTTTCCTGGAAGCTTTCGGAACAAAAAAGAACGAAAGGTGAAAATGATTTCATTATTATGATAGCTTTTAGACTGCTAAGTAATTCCAGGCTACTTTAAAGGATATTGAGAAGCTAGATTAGGATAATTTGTCGCAAAATGGTTGGAGAGAGAAGCAAACAGGTCTACTTAGGCAAATAATCCAATATTGTGGCTGTGGTTTTAAACTTTTCATGGTACAGCATTTACTTGATTTTTCTAAATATTTAGGGGCATGGGAATCAT
>NC_061089.1:51981745-52046745 GCF_015104395.2 Macrobrachium nipponense
TTAATAACTGTCTGAAAGAGAACGTAATTTTTACTTTTCTTAAATTTGTAAATGTTAGTCTATTGTAACTGTATAAATTACCTTTTATTATTATTATTATTATTATTATTATTATTATTATTATTATTATTATTATTAATCGGCAAACAAGTTCTTCTTTTCTTCTTCTCTCTCTCCCTCGACGTCAGTTGCCGCTGCAGCTGGGTTTTCAGGAAGCTCCTCATGCCTTGATCTAGCTGGGCAGTAGGGTCTTGTAGCCTGAGTGTTGTATATAAAGGGAGCAGACCTTTGATACAAGTTTTTTTTTAAATAATGGCAGTTTTTAACGAATTAATCTTATACAGGGTATTTTCAATTCTTCTGTTAATTCGTTTTTCTGACTCAGCTAGGTTGTTGAGTAGAATTCCAATATTCATATTTGTCATAATTAGGATATTTGTCAAAAATATTTTATCAAAAATATTTCATTATATATTTTGCTTACAGAATGGGTATAGAAACCAAGGCCAGTGACTTCAACGGAATCTTGGTAGCTATCTGGTGTTTTTTGGTAGTTTTTGGATACGGGTATTATGTATCGTTGTACTGCTGGTAAGACTCCTTCAGGGGCTGGTGTAGTCTACATGATTCGACCATCTCCGTGGTCTTCATCAGGACGTTGTTGAGGACGAACTGGATGAATGGCACGGGCTCTTGCTCCATAGCATCCCGTAACTGGTGATGGATGAAGTGTTCTCTGCAACATATCATTCCGCTCCAATTTAACAACTTGGCCAGAAGCGGAATGATTTAGTGGGAGATAGTGCTATAGAAGCTAGTCCCAGTAAGGAGGGGAACGTGGGAAGGAAAGGATAAAACATGAGTCACAGAAAAACTTTTGGAACCAAAGTTCCCTTGGGATGTGATGAATGATGATAATGCAGTGAATGGATGAATTTGATCTTATACAGTGGATGGTTGTATGATATTAGGTATTGCTCACATGAGAGTAGCTAAGATGAGGTGTTGCTCTTCTCAGCTCCGCTCATTGAGATACTGGCGAAGAGGAACAAGGAAGGGATGATTAGGTGAAGCAGCTGCTGTTCGGATTGAACAACGGATGCTGGGGTTTGAAGGTTGGGATGGGGTGAGGTTGTATGCAGTTTAGCAGTGTCTCTCTTTCTACAGGTTTCCCTGTAAGAAGTTCGAAGAGAACGATGATTCCTTCGACTGTAAGTGCTATTGAGCTTTCACTTTTTGCTTTAGAAACTGGTTGACACTGTCTAAGCTGTCAGAAGGGGAAGGAGAAGGTTGTGAGGGATGGGTCTTGGAAGGAGGGCTGTCAACCTTAGAAGTGGACGGGGGCTTAGGATTGGAAGGAAGGGAAGAGCAAGGCTCTGTAGAACATGGGATTATTTCCCTGGGCGTCGACTTGTCACTGGCAATTTTGTGTGATGCTGCTTTGACTACATTTTGCAGGCTTGATCAATAATTTCAATATTCGGGATAATATCCCGATGTAACTGCCAAGGCATCCTTGGACGGGACATAAATAACGGTAAATCACGTTGGTTTACTTAGGAGGTTTCTGCTGAGGGTCGGCTGGATTGTTCTCCATCATCAAACTGCTTGTTTTTCTGTTTCTTTTTGGTGTTGGTGGCGCTGATGTTCTCCTCGATGCTTTTTCGGAGGGCGCGCTCGTTATCTTTGTACTTCCTGTGGAAGAAACCTCTATAGAAGAGATCTATATGCTCAGGGACGTCGGGGCGCGGCTCCTGTTGATACCAGTTCTCGACATTCCTGCGCATAGATTCTTCTATGACATTATTAGGGTGTCCATTAACAACGAGGACCTAGGCAACACGCTCGAGTTCGTCATGGGTGTTGTTCCATAAGGAGCAGTGCGAGAGGACCCTCTTGACGTAAAGCACTTATACCTCTCGGGGCACTCACTCTCACAGTTGAGACACATACCCAGGTTTGTAATTTTAGTGTAGACCTTAGTGGAGAAATGGGCCTCTTTGTCTTCAACTAGGACGTCGAGAAAAGGGAGGCGGCGGTTTTGGCTATGTTCGATCGTAAAGGTATTATCTTTCGAATAGGAAGACAAACAGGGAGCTAGAATAAGCTTCTGTGAATAGCCAGTTTACACACAGGAAATAGTCTTGATATTACAAAAATTCAATGTAATTTTCGAAATATATTCACCAGTTACTGAATCGAAACCCTAACAACATACGCAGAGTATAATATATTTCAAAAATATCTTTTATCCCAAAGGAATCACCCAATTCGGTCTGTTTGATATGTCGCATCCTATTTTTAGGTTGTTTACAGTATTTTGATTTTTTTCCTTTTTAGCTGTTCACCGATATTGGATGAGCATCGAGAGGAAGGGAGATGAAAGTTGTGGGAAAGAGACCAATCAGGTCTGGGTATGGGATTGATTCGATGGGAACGGTCCGGTCTGCAGGGAATCCAAGCCAATCAGATAAGGCTTAGATTCTTTCGTGGTTGCGAGAGACCTATTCTCGCTGCAAGTATTTCAGTGTCTTTAGACGCATTTATATTACGAAGTACGTCGTACATGGCGATAAATGTTACATGTTTGTCTTCGTGCTCCCAGTGTTTGAAAAATGAAGATAAAAAGAACAGAGAAAACAAGTGAGAATCCAGTGTTAGAAATTTATTAGAACATAGAAGTTAGTGACATAACGATAATTGTTAATTAGTGTTGATTTCAAATCCTTTTAAACTTAAGAGAGGATAAAGAGCCTCTATGGCTCTAAAATGGATGAAAATGTCAATTTTACAAAAATGAATTAAAAATCTCCGGTCTTTCGAATTCATAAAAGTGCAAATAACAGCCTTTCAGATGAAATTGCAATAATTACAATTCCTTGTGATACCTTACGGCTTATAGCTGGAGCGTATTATTTTGTAGATAGTAATATCAAAATAAAATTGTCTTCTAAACGGAATTATCCGAGATCGGACCTTTTGCCATGTAGAAGTTTTTTTATGATATCATATCCTCCATATTTCAGCCAATTTTGTGGTTAAACATTTAGTTAGTTTCCACCGAAAACAATAATAAGTTAGCTTTATTAGGACCGGACCTTCGATAAGCTTAAAGAATTATTCAATGTTTGTTGTACAGGTAAACATAGCTTTACTGTAAAACAAGACATTATTGGAGGTTTTATTTAAATACGTATTACGAAAATTAGGAATGTTACTTTCCTGCAGGAATCAACAGTAAGTCTGATATTCAACCGATAGTATTTTGATATAAAAAGAATGACTCCTTTCATATATTTGACATTTAAATGACAGCGAGTTTGATAATCAAGATCATTGTTCTGATATATTTTGCATTGCGGCAACATGGACAGGTAACGGTTCCACAAAAAAAAAAGAAAAAAAAACATATTTTAGTGCTGGCCAAATGATTTCATGTGGTAAATGATTTAAATGGAATTTCAGTCAACAAACCACATATGATTATTTCTGACCAAGAGTTGCGATGCAACAATTCATCGTTGTCATGCCTTTTTCTTTTTTATGTAATTTCTGTTATCGGTTTAAAAGATTATGTATTATGCATTTCGCGTAATCATCACTGTAAAAATTTGTTTTCTATCCGGAAACATTGCAAATATTGATTTTTTTTCTCGTTTTCCTCGCACGCTCAACTACTTTTTGTATTACGTTGATGGGGAAATAACAGTCAGAAGCATCGTGTAAATATGTATTTTAATCTCTCTCTCTCTCTCTCTCTCTCTCTCTCTCTCTCTCGTCTCTCTCCGCTCTCTCTCTCTCTCTCCTCTCTCTATGAAAAAAGTGGCTCGGATCCCCTTTTTCCGCCTCTCTCTCGTCTCTCCTCTAAAATGAAGTGGCCTTCGAAATGAAAAAAGTGGCTTCGATTACAGCAATACTGACATTTTTGCACAATATTTATGTCTAAGAGAATAGTGATTATTATTATTATTATTATTATTATTATTATTATTATTATTATTATTATTATTATTATTATTATTATTATTATTAACATTATTATTATTATTATTAATACAGAGGGGTCAATATAAATGTCTGTAAGTCAAATCGGATCTTTTGGCACTTACAGAGCCAGAATAGAAATAATTATTTATGAACGCGTAGCGGTGCAAGAGGAATCCAGTTTTAATCACTAGTTGCGTACACTGGAAATTATTTCGTCATAATGAGGGATAAAATAAATCTAATTCTTTTTGCAAATGTATTTGAAATAGAGAATACATTATGTATTACCGACATCATACCCACTTTGATATCAAAACTAAACGTGATTATAACTCTACAGCCTACAGTAATATGTCCGCTGGAAACATGCTATTTTGTTTTTTATTTATTTATATATATAGATATATTTTTTTTGCTGATGGGGTGAGGGGGATGGGAGGGTGGAGGTGAATGCGAAGGGAATGGTGGTGGGTAGAGTTTAGGGTAGTTGCTGACCACGTACTGTGTAATGGTAGGAATGCTGCCTCATAAAATGATTATTTTAAAAGTATTGGAGGCACAGCCATGAGAGGTATTTCGATTTTATAAATGGAGATGCCATCAACGTTTCAGGTGATATAGTTTCTCATTTTTTCCTACCCAAAACACGTGTGCCTCTCTCCACACACACACACACACACACACACACACACACACACACACACACACACACTTACAAATAACAGTCAAAACCGTGACAAATAGAAAATATACTTAGACTAGTTTCAGATGAGCTTCATCAAATCTCATCGATTTGTTTACCAGTTGAAATGAGTCTTTTTCCGAGACTGATAAATGTAATTTTCCGAGGCTGATAGATGTAATAGATTAGTAAACTTTGATAATTATAAGTAACAGAAGAATAAAAGAAAGGACATTTTCATTGAAAGGTATTGGGAAAGCTTTGCAAGTAACGTGTCTTGTTCGTGTTTTGCAATAATTCCCATTTTACGATCATGGTTTTAATTTCTCAAATAATAATAATTTCAGAATTAATATAGTCTGATGTAAATGGATTAAAAAAGAAGAAATGGAAGGATTGTAGTATTATAATATATATATATATATATATATATTATATATATATATATATATTTATATATATATATTATATATAATAATAATATATATATATATACAATATAATATATATATATAATATATAGGGTTAAATAATACTATATATGTATATATATATGTATATATTATATAATATATATATATATATATGATATATATATATATATATATATATATTATATTAATTATAGTATTAATAATATAGTTATGATATTTATGTCTATATATATATTAATATTATACGTATAAATATATATAGATAGATATTTGGGGGTTACTACTCTTTGGATTAGAAAACTTCCCTTTAACATTAAAAACACAAACTGGCAACCATTTGATGGCCGAAAACAAAAACAAATCATTATCTAAAAGCATTTCTTTATTTCAAATGGTGGTTTGGTGATTATGGCCACTTATCTGTACTGGATCACCTCGGTATCCTGCCATTAAACCGTCTCGTAAGGTGAAATAGCTTCACCTATGAAGCTTTTTCACCTCTCTAGACAGAATCTCTTCAGCATGCTTTTAAATGTCTGATTCAATAGTTCAAGGATACCCTGAGACTCATAACCATAGACTCCGAATACGAAAGAGTGCATACCCAATTCCATCAGTACACAACTAAACCAGATTTCTAACAAAATTTGTACCAGGGTTTGCTTGAGCTGAAAGATTTCCTCTTTCTAATGTACATCATTTTTGTATCCAGCTCTCTACCAGTTTCCTATTTTTTCATTTTGTTTTTATTTTATCTCTCCTTTTATCCAGTATATTTTTCCATTTCTTTAGGCTCTCCTGTTAAAAATTCATAAGTTTATTCTTCAAACGCGGCAGGAAAAAGTGCTGAAGTATTATCAATGTTAAGAAAAAATGGAGAATACTGTGGACTCTTTCCACTAAAATTTAAGTTAAAGACGACAACAAAAGTAAATAATCAAGTGAGTGGAAAATTTTACCTCAGATATTATTATTATTGTTTTATCACACTCCTCCAATTCGACTGTATAATGCCTCCATAAGAGTCTATCACTTTTCTTACTAAGTGCGCTGTTTCTAGGAGCACACTCTTCTGCATGAGCTCTGGAGCTACTTCAGCCTCTAGTTTTTCCAGATTCCTTATCAGAGATCTTTGAATCATGCCTAGTGTTCCAATGATTATGGGTACAATTTCCACTGGCATATCCCATACCCTTCCTATTTCTATGATCAAGCCTTGATACTTATCCATTTTTTCCTTTTCTTTCTCTTTGGTGTCCCATGGTATTGCGACATCAATGAGTGACACTTTCTTCTTGATTTTGTCAACCACGTCACGTCTGGTCTATTTACACGTATCACCCTATCTGTTCTGAACCATAGTCCCAAAGGATCTCTCATGACGTCACAAAAGGAACAGTTAATGACATCATTGACTGCCAATCATAGGACAGCAAATTTCCCGCCTAAACAGGAGGAACTATGTGGGATTCTCAAGTTTATTATGCGTTGCTGTTTACTACTTTTTCAAAATGCTCCATTCTGTCTTTTTTTTTTTGTCAGCTTTATTTTTCTTCCTTCCGCTTAACACACACACACACACGCACACACACACACACAACACACACACACATACACACACACACACACACATATATATATATATATATATATATATATATATATATATATATATATATATATATATATATATATATATATATATATATATATATATATATATATATATATATATATATATGTTTATAGATACGAGTGCTATCAATAACGTTTCTATAAAAATAATTAAATTAGTCAGTATAAAATAAATGTGAATACAAATAAATATTCTCATTATAGTTAGTGATAGGAAGCGTCATGTCATTTTTAGTTTAGCACATGTATGTATACTATTATTTTTTTGAGAGAGGGAGAGGATTACAAAAAGGTGGTTATATGTATGAAATGGTAATATAATCAAGCTGATAGTCAGATTCATTAGGAACCTTTTTTATTTTTCGTTTCTAATTAGTTCCTAATTTTTAAATAAATTTCATTTCTCTAAGTCTCGTTAAATTTTCCAATACTTTCTCTCATATGAAATACTTTTTTTTATTGTTTACGTATTCCTAGGGCATTTATTCGTTTTTAGGTACAACCGGTTGGCATTAATACTGTAGCTACACAGAAGGAAGATATACAACATGTGTAAAAATAGCATAATCCTAAGCCTTATTTGTCAATTAAGGTAATAATTACCTAAATGAATATGTAGGCAGAATTCATGTTTTCTAACCGTTTTTTTATGAATATTTTTATTGATAAGTGTGAGCAAGTATTTGTCAGTCTGTGTATAGAACTTGGAATTACTTCACATAGAATAAATAGAAACCAGCAATAGACAGAGGTGGTTGATAATGTTCTTAATCGTTATTTTTTTTATTTATTTATTTTTTTCAATGAAAACTGCAGACTCGCTTCCATTCTCTGTTTATTTAGAGAAGTTTGAAATGTCGACAAATATTACGGTAGGGGTATCTGTACTTATAACTTGTAAACTATGAAACATAGAGAATCTCTGGAGGTTTAATGGAATATGAACTTGATTCCATATGCAGTATATTTATGTATTCCTCAAACCATGAGGGAAACAAGTTAGTTTTTTCGTTATCAGCTGAGGCTAATTCCTCCAGTGTAGCCAATTGTGTGAACATTAGTGCCTATAAAAAACTGGTTTTACTTTGATGTTCCTTGTCACAACCGCATTATAACTATGTCTGATTAAATATATTCTGGCATAAAGACATTAAAGATTAATGATATTATTTTGCTTAAATTTTGTGATAATTTTAAGTAGTTTTTATTATTATTACTCCAGATTCCTTGGACAATATTGAAACTAAAAACTGCAACTCTTGATGAAAAGAAATCTCGAATAATTGGTATTCAAATAGCACATTTTATTGTCAAATCTTTATGAAAACATGGAATATAGAATTTAGGACTTTGTGAGGATAGACTTATATAGAAAGAAAATATATATTTAAATGAATGACGGTTTAGAGTTAGATTCGTAGGGCTTACAGTAACTATTCGATGACATCACCGCAGGAACAGATAAGGATGTCATCGATAACCAATCACAGGACAGCAAATTTCCCGCCAAAAAGAAGGAACTTTGTCGAGTCTCTCCAGTTTATGCATTACTGTTTGCTGTTTTTTATCAGCTTTATTTTTTATTTTTTTAAATCTTTTTTAATAGATTAGCCAGCTTTTGTTGAAAATAATTTAATTACTAAATATAAAAATAAAGACTTAATAAGAATTCTTTTATCATAACTAATTAATAAGAAGAATCTGTCATTTTTTGTTGTGTGAATGCTCTCATCGTATTATATTTTGAAGACACAGAGAACATTAAATAACCTAATCTCAAGTTAATAATAGTCACTATTAACTTTTTATATTTCTCTTTTCAGATACTTTCCTATTATTATTATTTTTTGAGAAAGGATTATTCATGAAATCATCAAGCTGGTAATACTATATTTACTAAGGAATTTTTGCTTTTATTTCTCTTTCCAGATCACGTAAATGATCAAGTGTCCAGGATTCCTACATAACAGAAATCTGTATAAACACACAAGACAAAAACGCGTGTGTACAAACTCTGTTTTCCATATCTATATATATATATATATATATATATATATATATATATATATATATATATATATATATATATATATATATATATATATATATATACTGTTATGTGAACGCGTTTTTGTAGTCGCAATTTAAGCCTGGAAAATGTAGCTAGCAGATACGAAACGATGGCACTTAATAAATAAAGGAGAGGATGTGTCTCCATACTCCAATATGGTTTATATATATATATATATATATATATATATATATATATATATATATGTATATATATACATATATATATATCTGTACACACACACACACTACATACTTTAGTAGATTCACATTAACCGTGCATCTGATTGGCTATCAACAGGCATACATGAGCGTCGTAAGGGACGGGCCTAGACATCAGATGCGTGCTTGATGTGAATCTACTATAGGCACATAGATATATATATATATATATATATATATATATATATATATATATATATATATATATATATATATATATATATATCTTGAAAATAATTTGTAAGAAAAAGTACAGGTAAACAATAAGTAGGGGAATAATATGTATATTTAAGAAATAACAGTAAAAGATCGTTAAACATCTGTACAAGCAGCACGTTTACGATGACTGATGACGTCATCAATCGTTTTTATGAATGGGGGTTGCAGGCGCTCTTCCTCACTCGTTGTTGACGTAGTGATTCATTTCACTGGTGTCACTTATCGAAAGCAATAATAACATTTTAAATTATGACAAATATTACGTTGGACTCTACACTTACTCCGTGCTGTCTAATAAATATATGTAATCATTGAAAGTCTAGTGGAATATGAACTTAATCTCCATATGCCTTATTTTATGCATTTCTCAAACCATTAAGGTAAACAATTAGTCTTTTTCGTTATCAATTCAAACTGACTCCTCTGGGTTATGTTATTCTCAATTTTCAGTTTATATCAGTAGTGCAATCGGCCCCACATGGTGTCTATTGTTGCACCTGTATATTTCCGAGGGCTCTTTTCTTTTCTTCTTTTGAGAGAAATATTAGGAATCTGTGAGACTATTGACGTTAAACGTCTCGTTGTGGTGACTGCAACCTTTTCAGCTGGTAAATCCACTTCCATTATTTTTTCCTCGAATATTAGATTCTTACATCTGCCCCAACCCTCATACATGAGTACGTGAAGCAGAAGAGGAGGATTTTCTTTGCCTTAAGGGACCATTTAACACATTGGTATTGTCTTTATTTTTTATTTTTTGGTCGCTCGCCTTAATGGTTGCTGGGTCGCAGCACCAGGGCTGTGCTGGTCTGGTGGGGATCCCTGCTGAGTGGTAGAAGTTGCATCGTTATCAACAACCTTCCTGGTACAGAAACGAGTCGAGGAGACCGTTTTATCCTGGTCGGCACCTTTCCAGCATTTTTGTTCAGTATTTACCATTTTCCATGTACTTCCTCACTGTCCGCTGCTTCTTACTGGTTATTCGAACCTGCCCTCACCTTGAATACTCAGAGTGAAGGGATGGCCCCATTCGCAACTTGAGGGACGCGCTGGATGGCCTAAGGAGGAGGCACCCCTCTTCTCTGTAGCTTATGATATTGTTAGTTTTTATTTTATATCAGGAGTACAATGTACCCCAGCCTGGGGTCTATGGTTGCACCTCTATATTCCACCAGCCTTATATCCGAGGGCTCTTTTCAAGATGTTTACCGTTACTTTGAGGGCAGCAATCTGCACCAGAGTAGCCAATTGTGTGAACAAGAAGTTCCTAAAATACATTGGTATTGCGTCGATATGCATTGTTAGTATCGCTTTATGATTATTTCTAAATAGATTTAGTCTGGGATAAATTCATTAAATTCTGCCATAATTTTATTTTTATTTTTATTTTTTTATTTGGTTATCACTCCAGACTCCTTGGTTAACATCATGCCTCCAACAGCATTAAAACCAAAACCTGGCAACTCTTTGATGAAGAGTAATCTCGAATGATTAGTATGTAAAGAACATTTGTACAAATCAGATCTATATGAAAGTATTTTATACAGTGTTTAGGACTGTGAGAATAGACTTGTACACAAAAAAAGAGATATATTTAAAGAAATGACAGGTTACATTTAGATCCCTAGAGTTACAAGGCACCTCGCTCTTGAGGTTACAGAAGGAACAGTTAATACATCATCGACAGCCAATCATGGGACAGTAAATTTCAAGCCTAAACAGGAGGAACTATGTGGGATTCCTTCAGTTTGTACGTTGCTGTTTACTAAGGCCCAAAAATTCCTATTTTTATCTTTTTGTCAGCTCTATTTTTCCTTCCTTCCTCTTGTCAGCAGGAGAAGATACCTGACGCCTGGAGAAACAGCCACTTAGTCCCCATTTTCAAAGATAGGGGCGATATCCAGATTGTGCTAACTATCGGGGCATAAACCTGATGGCTCATACCTTGAAAATTTATGAAAGAATAATAGAGGCAAGGCTGAGATATGAAACATCTATAAGTGAAGAACAGTTTGGGTTCATGCCTGGAAAAGGAAAAATAGATGCCATCTTTGTATTGCGACAAGTCATGGTGAAATATAGAGAAAAAGGAAAGGAACTACATCTAGTATTTATAGATCTTGAAAAAGCATATGATCGAGTGCCTAGGCAAGAAGTCTGGAGGTGTATGAGGGAAAAAGGTGTTATGTGAGGATTGTAAATTATATGTATAGAGGAGCAACAACACATGTAAGAAGCTCAGTGGGAACAACATAGAAGTTTGAGATGAAAGTTGGTCTCCACCAAGGCTCTGCCATGAGTCCTTATGTTTTTGATATGGTAATGGATGTAATAGCAAAAGATCAGGTGCTTTGGAGTGTACTCTTTGCAGGCATAGTGTTAGTAACCACCAGTAAGGAAGAAGCAGACAGGAAATTGGAGTTGTGGAGAAGTGCGTTGGAGGACCGAGGCCTAAAAATAAGCAGAGCAAAAACTGAATATATGTGGATGAATGGAGGAGACCAAGGGGGAAGCATCAACTTTGAGCAGGAAGAAGTAAAAAGCGCTACATCCTTTAAGTACCTTGGGTCATGTGTCACTGATTGTGGAGGGATGGAGGAGGAAGTGACCACAGAGTGCAATCAGCTTGGTGCAATTGGAGGAAAACATCAGGTGTGCTATGTGACAAAAGATTTTATGTAAAGCTGAAGAGGAAATTGTACGAAAGCACTGCCAGATCTGCGTTGATGTATAGTTGTGAAACATGGGCCATGAAGAAAGCACAGGAGAGAAGGACAGAAGTGGCAGAAATGAGAATGTTACGTTGGATGTGCGGAGTGACAAGGAGAGACAGGATAAGGAATGACTTCATAAGAGGGATGGTGAAAAGTTACAGAAGTATCAAAGAAGCTGCGACAGAGACAATTAAAATGGTTTGAGCATGTTTTGAGAGGAGAGGAGGATTCTGTATGTAAAAGAATCATGAACATGGACGGACCCGGAACAAGGAGAGGTAGACCAAAAATGAGATGGAGAGACACAGTTAGCAGGGACATGCGGCAGAGGAATGTGAGTGAGGTAATGGTGCATGATCACAGAAGACGGAGAAGACTGATAAACAGCGACCTCATATAAGGATGGGAAAAGCTGAAAATAAAGAAGATATATATATATATATATATATATATATATATATATATATATATATATATATATAAATAGTATATTTTTGTATTTATGTGAGCTTGATAGCCTAATGAATTGTTTGCAGATAGAGAGCGCCCGTTGTCAACAGGTAAGGGTTTCCACTTTGTGTAGTTCTGTCAAAAGGGTGTAAGACATATATATATATATATATATATATATATATATATATATATATATATATATATATATATATATATATAACTACACAAACTGGAAACCCTTACCTGTTGACAACGGGCGCCCTCTATCTGCAAACATGTCATTAGGCTATTAAGCTCACATAAATACAAAAATATACAATTTATTACTCAAAGCAGATGAACATAAAATAGAACAAATGATTAATAAGTTATAGTGATAAAAACCCAAGTCTGCCCCACAAAGAAAACTACTAAGTTATCATTCCACTTTCCTGGCTAAGTATTCACTCCCAGACCCAAAATGTCAATTGTTTCATTGTATTAGTCAAGATAGAGAGAATCCCGTCTCTAATATCATGGAATAGAGCCCATCTGTAATAAAGATACATAACATAATATTAAGTAAAGAGATACACTTCACACTTCCCTCTTTCAAAAGAAATACTAAGTAAAGAGATACATTTCACACATCTCTCTTTTCAAAGCAATATTAAGTAAAGAGATACATTTCACACTTCTCTCTTTTCAAAGGCAACTGTTTCTAAGTCAATTAAAATATGTGCCATACCTTTAAGATGGGTTTTTCTCCCAACACCTGGCGTTTACTAAACCGCCTTCTTTCCTATCACAAAATGAATGTGTCTTTCCCCAAGCGCCTCGGTAGGTTAGACCTGTGACATTCGTACAAACGAATGTACATACTCGACACACCCCAAACTGCCTCTGGCAACAGTACGGACAGCCTCCAGATTAAAAATGCATACAAATCAGATTCCATCATTCAAGAAGGCTGTCTCTACAGCTCAATCTGTCTCCAAGCAAGACACGATATGTAATTCACTAACACATCACACACTTGTAAGATATATATATATATATATATATATATATATATATATATATATATATATATATATATACATACATACATATGTATATATATATATATATATATATATATATATATATATATATATATGTGTGTGTGTGTGTGTGTGTGTGTGTGTGGTGTGTGGTGCGCGCGTGTGTGTATAAATATGGAAGCTTTTGAGCACGTTACATACAGAAAATAAATCATAACATTATATATATGTATATATATATAATTTTTGGGGGAGAGAGGAGAGTTACAGATATATATATATATATATATATATATATATATATATATATATATATATATATATATATATATATATGAAACGGTAATATAATCTAGCTGATAGTCAGATTCATTAAGAACCTTTTTTATTTTTCGTTTCGTTAAATTTTCTAATACTTTCTCTCATATGAAATACTTATTCTATTGTTTACATATTCCTAGCGAATTTATTCGTTTGCAGGTACAGGTACAACCGTTGACATTACTACTGTGCACAGAGGAGAAAATCAATTTGTGTAAACGTGGCACATTCCTAAGCCTTATTTGTAAATAAAGGTAGTAATTACCTAAATGAATATATTTTTAGTAATAAGTCTGATTGCTATGCATAACAGAAGTCAAGTATAGTATGTCGATCTGTTTATAGAACTTGAAATTAATGTACATGGAATAAAATAGACACCAACAATAGACAAAACGGAGTATAATTAATGTTAAGAATAATTTACACCCTCGTAATGTCCGTGCAAGCAGGGATGGTTTTGTTTACGATAGTTGATGAAGTTCTTAATCGTTTTTTTAATGAGAACTACTGACTCGCTTCCATTCTCTATGTTTATTAGTGAATTAGCTGCCAGGTGTCACATCTTAAGAAAATGCGAAGTTTGAAATGTCGATGAATATGACGTTAGGGATACCTGTTCTTGCACTTGTAAGCTATGAAACATAGAGAATCTCTGGAGGTTTAATGGACTATGAGCTTGATCTCCACAAGCGGTATTTTGTCTTTATCAAACCATGAAGGTAACCTGTTATTTTTTTCGTTATCAATTGAGGCTAATTCCTCCAGTGTAACCAATTGTGTGAAAATTAGTTCCTATAAAAAAACTGGTCTTACTTTGATATTCCTTGTACCACATTACAACTATTTCTAAGTAAATATATTCTGGAATAAAGACTTTAAATAACTAAGATTTTTTTCCCTTTAAGTATTGCGCCAATATTAGTTAGTATTTTTTATTACTCCAGACTCCTTGTTAAGATCACGCCCCTGACAGTGCTGAAATCAAAAACTGACAAATCTTTGGTGAAGAGAAACCTCGAATAATTGGCATGGAAACAGCATGTTACAATGTCAAATCTATATGAAAACATGAAGTATAGAATTTAGGACTTACTGAAAATACATATACTAAAAAAAGAGATATATGTTTAAATAAATGGCAGTTTAGAGATAGATTCCTAGGGACTAACGGTAGCTACTTCATGACGTAACCGCAGGAACAGTTGATGACATCATCGACATCCAATCATAGGACAGCAAATTTCCAGCCAAAAAGATGGAACTCTGTAGGATTCCTCCAGTTTATGCGTTGCTGTTTGCTGTTTTTTCGAAATGCTCAAAATTTCTTGGGTTTTTTATTCATCGATATTTTTTTTATTTTTTTCTCGTCTTTTTTACTTTATGTTTAATATATTTATTTAGCAAGCTTCAGTTGAAATGAATGTAATTATTGAATATGAAAATAGAAAGTGAATGAGTAATTTCGTATTTTTAACTATGTGATAAGAAGAGTACTGTCATTATATAATATATTTTGGGAGAGACACAGAGAGCATTAAATGATAACATAAGTTATTCAATATGAACTTTTTATATTAGTTTTTTCAAATTATATACTCGTTTTTAATATATTTTTCATCTTGAATCATCAATCTCTCTAGCAGTTCTGTTAAGCTTTCAAACATTTTCTCTCATATAACATAGTCTATATGTATTTCTAATATATTAAATTGGGAAACTAATTTATTAAGTACCGGTAGTCATTATTACCATACACAGAATTGGAAAATTCCACAATCTTAATCCCTTTTTATGAATTAAGGTAATAATTACGTAAATTGTCACGTGGGCAGAATTCTTGCTTTATATTATTAGTTTTAGCATTACATATTCATTGATAAGCAAGCGTAACGTATTATAAATTCATTTGCCAAGCAACTTAACAGAATTCCAAAATATGCCAATGTCTTCATGGAACTTGAAATTTATTTATAAAGAACATAGCGAAACTAGTAAGAGACAAAATTGAATTATAGAAATAAACACATTCGTAATATCCGTGCAAGCAGAACGTATTTGTTTGCCATGGAAGATGATGCTCTTAATCGTTTTTTCTAATTTGAACTGCAGACGATCTTCCATTCTCTTTGTTTATGTAGTGAATTAGTTGCTATGAATCACAGCTTAAAAAATAACACATTCGAAATTTCGACAAATATTGCTTTAATAATTTCATCTGCTTGTACACCGTTTTAGCTGGGGAATATATATAATCATTGGAGGTGAAATGTAATACGAACTTGATCTCCACAAGCAGTATTTAATGTGTTTCTCAAGCCAGAAGACAACCAGTTAATCTTTTTCGTTATCAATTCATTCCACCGGTGTGGCCAATTGTGTGAACATTAGTTTCTATAAAAAAAAACTGGTTATACTTTGATATTCTTTGTCAGTACCACATTATAACTATTTCTAATTAAATATATTCTGGAAGAAAGGCATTCAAAATTAATTTTTTGGGGGGTTAAATTTTGCGCTAATTTTATTTAGTTTTTTTTTTATTACTCCAGACTCCTTGGGTAAGACCACGCCCCTGACAGTACTGAAAAAAAAAACTGGCAACTCTTTGGTGAAAAGAAATCTAGAACAATTCGCACATAATAGTGTTTCATTGTCAAATCTATATAAAACGTGAAATATAGAATTTAGGACTTAGTGGAAATAGACATGTACACTCGGTAAGGAAAGTTAAGATACAGTTTTTTTAAATCTTCGGACATATATTATTCAATAATGCCACACCTGGCAACTCTTGAAAGGGGGCGGAGCTTCAAAATCATAGCGTTTGTTGCTTTCTAGATTTCCATCAACTTTGCACCATAAACATACTGTTGAGGTCCTATAATCATTTATACTTGAATGTAGAAACAGGCTCTATATTATTCGTTAATGTTGGTTTGGTAACGTCAGTTCAAGGTAGAATATCGATCATCCTTTTTTAAAACATGCTGTGAAACCTTATTTATTAGTAATGTTTAACACTAAACTGATGTAAAATTCATACGTAATAAAAGACGGATCTTAAAAAATGAGAGAAAGGGTTTTAAAATTTGGGCAGTACTTGTGGAAATCGTGAGGAACAATACAATAAAGAATGAAATATTATGACGATAGAGATACTTAATTCATTATATTTACTTTGGGAGATTAAGTGATAGTATTTTTTCCAATGTTTCAAAGTGAGAGAGAGAGAGAGAGAGAGAGAGAGAGAGAGCGCGCAAGCATAGACCTATCGATAGAGATACTTAATTCATTATATTTACTTTGAGAGATTAAGTCATAGTATTTTTTCCAATGTTTCAAAAGTGAGAGAGAGAGAGAGAGAGAGAGAGAGAGAGAGCGCGCAAGCATAGGCCTATCTTTTGGGAATACTTAATTCATTATATTTACTTTGAGAGATTGAGTGATAATATTTTTTCAAATGTGTTTTAAGAGTGGAGAGAGAGAGAGAGAGAGAGAGAGAGAGAGAGAGAGAGAGAGAGAAGCAAAATCTGTTCATGTGAAAGCTTAGGCCTATTTATAACTACTTAATTTCATTATATTTTCTTTCGGAGATTGAGTGGTAATATATATATATTTTTAAAGTGTGTTTTCGAAGTGGAGAGAGAGAGAGAGAGAGAGAGAGAGAGAGAGAGAGAGAGAGAGAGAGAGAGAGAGAGAGAGAGAATTATAGTACTGGTGGCGGACTAGTGACGGGGAAAGGCAGAAGAAAATATAATGAATTAAGTATCTCTATCGATAGGCCTATGCTTGCGCGATATGATATGACTGCCAAGATCGTGCTGCACTATGCTAGATAAAATTTGAAGGATCATAATAATCAAGTTAATTCTCTAAGAAATTCATACCCTAATCTTGATTACATTCGACAGTTGCCGTAGGTAGCATTCAAAGACGGGGGAAATTTTATTTTAGACACAGGGTGCGGTCATTCTTGCTCTCTTGATATAGTCTTTACTTTTGAAAATCGGGTTTCATCCACAAATCATTCACGAAAAAAGCTGTGTTAAGTAAAAATATGTATTACCACAAATAACTCAATATGTATTGCACAGGCAATTAAAGTTTTATATCGTGGGAGATCTTTCAGCCTCGCGGCAAAGAAATGCAGTCGTGTAGGGCTGTAGGCTACTACGAACTGCTTTGTAATGGGAGCATATAGCCAGAAAATCTTTGAGCTGACATGCTACTTTAACCTTGATTAAGATTTATGTTTAAAGACAGTAGCTTTGTAAACAGCAACTAGCATTCGATCCATGTCAACGTCAAAGTAATCAAAGTGTGAAATCCGTTACGTTAGCCAGTATCCAGTGACTTGCGCTTTCCCGCTCGAAGTTCTAGGGCTCCTCCTCACATCATAGAAAACACTCTTGCGGATGCAACTAGATTTGTTCAAACTACCTTAGCCGTCGCAACATTGACTGCCATTGACGTCAGCTAACTTTAATCGCTTTGGAATACAAACATAAGTTTGTAGAAACTAAAATAATTGCATTCACCACTTATGATCATGCAATATATCCCTGCTCATGAAGCAAGACGAGTAAATATTGTCGTCGTGATACATAGTACTAAAATCAGAAATTCACATTCTATCTACCAGATCTCTATGAACGAATCCATCTGAGAAATTCCAATTACTTGGGACATATATCGTGTTTTTAAGTATCTGAACGGTTTTGTTTTGCAGTTTTAACTTATATGATATCATTTGCAGTATATTTTCATATTCTAGAGTAAATTTAGCGATATTATGTCTTTTCAGTAAAAACAAATGGGAAATTGGATGAACGAAAGCTAATGAAAACTGTATCTTCAGTTTTCTTGTCGAGTGTACAGAAAAAATATATATATTTAAATAAATGACGGTCTAGAGTTAGATCACTAGGGACTTATGGTAACTGTTTCATGACGTCACAGTAGGACTAGATAATGACGTCATCGACAGCCAATCACAGGACAGCAAATTTCCCGCCAAAAAGAAGGAACTTCGTAGGGTTCCTCTAGTTTATGCGTCGCTGTTTGCTGTTTTGTATTTTTTTCATATTTTTTACTTCATGTTAATTAAATATATATTTGTTGAAATTTCATTGAATATAAAAATTAAAAATGATAAGCAGAGCACTGTCATTTTCTTGTTCTCATTAATATACTTTGTGAGAGACACAGAGAGCATTAAATGATAGCATAAGTTAATAGTGTTATTCAATATGAACTTCTTATATTTGTGTTTTCAAATAACTCGTTTTTAATATATATTTCATCTTGGATCATCAATCTCTCTAGCAGTTCTGTTAAGCTTTCAAACATTTTCTCTCATATAACATACTTTATATGTATTGCTTACATATTAAATTGAGAAACTAATTAATTAATTACCAGTAGTCATCAAATTCCACAGTCTTAATCCATTTTTATGAATTAAGGTAATAATTACGTAAATTGTCACGTGGGCAGAATTCTTGCTTTATATCTGTTTTAGCATTGAATATTCATTGTTTAGCAAGCATACCTCCTGTAAATTCATTTGCCAAGCAACATAACAGAAGTCCAAATATGCCAATGTCTTCATGGAACTTGAAATTTATTTACAAAGAACATAAGCGAAACTTGTAAGAGACAAAACTGAATTATAGAAATAATAAACACATTCGTAATATCCGTGCAAGCAGGAATGTATATGTTTGCCATGGACGATGATGTTCTTAATCGTTTTTTTAATGGGAACTGCAGATGCTCTTCCATTCTCTTTGTTTATGTAGTGAATTAGTTGCCAGGTATCACATCTTAGAAAATAACACATTCGAAATTTCGACAAATATTGCTTTAATAATTTCATCTGCTTGTACACCGTTTTAGCTGGGGAATATATATAATCATTGGAGGTGTAATGGAGTATGAACTTGATCTCAACAAGCAGTATTTAATGTATTTCTCAAACCATGAAGACATCCAGTTAGTCTTTTTTTTATCAATTCATTCCTCCAGTGTGGCCAATTGTGTGACCATTTATTAGTTCCTAAAAAACTGGTTTACTTTGATATTCCTTGTCAGTACCACGCCCCTGACAGTACTAAAATAAAAAACTTGCAACTCTTTGGTGAAGAAAAATCTCGAAGAACTAGCATGTAAATAACATGTTTCATTGTCAAATCTATATAAAAACATGAAATATAGAATTTAGGACTTAGTGGAAATAGACATGTACAGAAAAAAATATATATATTTAAATAAATGACCATTTAGCATTAGATCACAAAAATAAGAAACTTCGCAGGGTTCCTCCAGTTTCTGCGTTGCTGTTTGCTGTTTTTACAAAATGCCCAAAATTTCTGTTTTTTGGGGGGGGTTATCGATATTTTTTTTCATCTTTCTTACTTCATTTTTAATATTTAGGAACCTTTTGTTGAAATTAATGTAATTATTGAATTTGAAAATAAAAAAATGATAAGAAGAGTATTGTACATTTTCTTGTTCTCAGAGAACATTAAATGATAACTTTAGTTGTTAATCAATATGAACTTTTTATATTTGTGTTTGCAAATCACTTACTCGTTTTTAATATATATTTCATCTTGGATCATCAATCTCTCTAGCAGTTCCGATAAGCTTTCAAACATTTTCTCTCATATAAATATTTATGTGTATTGCTAACATATTAAATTGAGAAACTAATTAAATTAAGCACCGGTAGTCATTCTTACCGTACACAGAGACTGGGAAAATTCAATTTGTGTAAACAAGACACAATCTTAATCCCTTATTATGAATTAAGGTAATAATTACGTAAATAGTCACATGGGCAGAATTCTTGCTTTATCATTAAATATTCATTTTTTTAAAACGCCCATTTTTTGTGATATTTTCCTGTTTCGTCGGTTTAATTTTTTTTCTTTTTTATATTTTTCAATACATTAGCAAGTTTTTCTTGAAAATAATGTAATTATTTAAAGTAAAAATAAAAAGTTAATAAGTATTCCCTAAGTAACAAGGAGCATGTCATTTTTGTGTACATATGTGTGAATGCTCTCATTATTTTGAGAGAAACAGATCATTAAATGATAATATAAATTGATAATGTTATTCAATTTGAACTTTTTATATTTCTGTTTTTAAATTACTTTCCTGTTTTTTTTGTTAGCTTTATTTATTATTTTCTTCTGTTTTTCATTTTGTATATATATAGAGTATATACATATATAGTATATGATATATATATTTCTATATCTATTATATATAATATAATGAATATGTAGTATGTATGATATGTATGTAATATATAATAATATAATATATATATATATATATATATATATATATATATATATATATAGATATATATATATATATAATGTATATATATATATATATATATATATATATATATATATATCTATATATATATTATATATATATATATATATATATATATATATATATTAATTTGCAGGGGAAAAATACAAGTAAACAATAAAGTAAAAATATGTATATTTAGGAAACAACAATAAAAGATTGTTTAACACCTGTTTACGATGGCCGATGACGTCAGCAATCGTTCTTATGAATGGGAATTGCAGGAGCGTTTCCGCACTCGTTGTTGACGTAGTAATCCAGTTCACAGGTGTCACTTCTGAAAAAAAAAATAGCATTTAAAATTATGACAAATATGACGTTAGAGGAGTCAGCACCTAAACTGTGCTGGCTAAAATATACGGAATCCTTGGAGGTTTAGTGGAATATGACTTCATCACCAAATGCACTATTCTTTTACTTCTCGGTCCTTGAAGGTTACCAATTAGTCTTTTTCGCCACGTATTCATATGCCACCTGCCTTCCATTGTTGCAGTTCTGTGAATACTAGCTCTTCCAAAAGTTGGGGTTTATGTTAACATTTATCGTCAATGCCGCATCATAAGTATTTAGATATGAATATATCTTGATATGAGAAATTTAAATAGTTCTTTGGTTAGTACTACAGATTCCTTGGACAAAACTATTCCCTTTAAACCATTTAAAACAATGTTTGGACCCCCCCCCCCCCACTCTCCCCTTGGCCAATATGGCCGGGTTGCAATCAATTGTCAAATTGTGGGCATTTCCATGCAATTTTGATGTTGCAGAGTTAAAACGTAGATTTTCCCCGTTCCCTTCTTTTGTTTAATTTTCAGTAGGATTCTCGTTACGAAGAGAGGTTTTCTTCCATCTGCCCAAAAGGAATGTTGCTTTTAGTTTTTCCTAGTTATTCATTCATTTTCTGACGGGTGCTTGTTCACGAATGTTGACTTGGTAAATGGTAGGATGTAGCTGGCTTTTACTGAATACGGACCTGAGCACTGAGCTAAAAAAAAACTAGTGCAATTTGCACTGAATACAAGAGGAAATACTAGTGATTACATACCAAGATGCTAAAAAAGCAATATATATATATATATATATATATATATATATATATATATATAATATATATATATCTAATAAAAGGAGCCCATAAAAACACCAAAATGTAGAGAGAAAAGTACCATATTTCAGAGACTGCTGTCTCTCTCTTCAGGTATATGAATGAGAAAAGTTCACAGAAAAGGTGGTATTTATACCAAGAGATCCGTCCACAAGTAAGCCAATTTAGGTCACCCCCGCTGATAATCTTCCTTTAATCTTCTTAAGCGTTGGTTGAATGAAAACTTGGTCGACAACATCTGAGATCCACGCCCCTTTTGAGATGTTCATTATTAAGGCCGATTCCATCATTTGACTCTTGTACTGGCAGTTGCTGCTATAAATTACACGTGACAAATTCCAGTTTATTCTATGGTTATGTTCATTTATATGGTTGAAAATAGCCGAGTTCTGTTGTCCATACCTAACTGACCGTTTGTGTTGTATTAATCTCTGGGAAGTGATTTACCTGTAAATCCGAGTAAGATTGGTCACAGTCCTGGCATGGATCTCATAGACCCCAGAGTCTTTGGGAGATGTCTTTTGTTGGACGTTAATCAGGGATTTGGCTAAGGTATTTGGGTAGGTAAATGCAAAAGGGTTGGATTTCCCAAGGGTGTGGGTTATTCTCTTAATCGTCTCCAGGTGAGGAATTTTTATTTTATTGTTGGGTGTGTCTCTGGTCTTGTCTTTAGGGGGTCGGTAGAAAATTACATTTGCTTTTGAATTGCTTTCTCAATTATATGGTCAGGATACTTTAAAGATGAAAGTTGCTTGCGAATTAGTTCAAATTCTTTTTCCAGGAAATCTGGGGAACAAATTCGTAAGGCTCTTAAGAATAGGTTGCTAGCTACACCTATCTTGATAGTAATGTCGTGATAGCTAAAGTAGTGAATATATGAAAGTGAGAACGTTGGTTTTCTGTATATGGTAAATTTGTATTCTGTCGTGTCTCTGATTATTAAAACATCAAGAAAAGGAATTTTGTTGTCTGTTTCCCATTCAACTTTAAATTTGATGCTGGGCACTAATGCGTTTAATTTTGAGAGGAATTCATTAAAATTACCCCACTTATTATCCCAAAATGTTAGGATGTCATCCACGTAATCTCATCCACAGCATGTTTTTGGGTTTTATTGCATTTATTACTGTAGTTTCAAAGTATTCCATGTACAGATTGGCTAAAACAGGACTTAAAGGACTGCCCATACTACACCCGAATTTTTGCTTGTAGAATGATTCCCCGAATGAAAATACGTTATTAGATGCACATAATTCAACTAACTTTATTATTTTGTCAAGCGCCAATGGGAAATGATCTGAATAAGGGGATAATTTTTCCCTTAAAAACTGAAGAACGTCCTGTACTGGTACTTTTGTGAATAGGGAGTCTACGTCGAGGCTTAAAAGTTTTATGTTGTGAAGTGGTATATGTGCTTCTCTGAATTTGTGACAAAAATCTTCCGAATGTTTAATGTGACTGGGAGAGAAAGTGCCTAAAAAAGGAGAAAGGAGGCCAGCTAACCATTTAGAAATTTTGTAGTTGAAAGCTCCGGCGCATGAAACGCTTAAGAAGATTAAAGGAAGATTATCAGCGGGGGTGACCTAAATTGGCTTACTTGTGGACGGATCTCTTGGTATAAATACCACCTTTTCTGTAAACTTTTCTCATTCATATACCTGAAGAGAGAGACAGCAGTCTCTGAAATATAGTACTTTTCTCTCTACATTTTGGTATTTTTATGGGCTCCTTTTATTAGATGGAATTCTGTTGTTACAGAACATTTTTACCAGTCATATATATATATATATATATATATATATATATATATATATATATATAGACATAAAACTGATGGTAATTAGTATACCTACTCCAGTTATATATATATTTTTCTCATAAACCTAAACTACATCTTTTTATGTGGTAGGAACTACGTAGAGCACAACAGTTCGTCCCTTTTACAAATTCCACTGCCGAAGTAAAGTACAAGCTAAGACTATCTCTCTAGACAATCTCAGATCTGAAAACTTTCAAATGACTGTAAAAAAAATAAAAAAAAATAAAAAAACTCACAGTTTAGTACCTTATCACAACTTCATCCCAAAAATACACCTTAGTGGTCTTGCAACTAACCCCCAGCTTTTTGAGATTTAAGAAAGACTCTCTCTCTCTCTCTCTCTCTCTCTCTCTCTCTCTCTCTCTCTCTCTCTATATATATATATATATATATATATATATATATATATATATATATATATATGTATGTATATAGTATATATATATATATATATATATATGTGTGTGTGCTTTTGTAGGCATATACGTGTTTATATATATATATATATATATACTATATATATATATATATATATATATATATATATATATATATATATATATATATACACTTGTGTGTGTGTGTGTGTAAGAGAAATGCTTCATTCTTTTCACATCGGAAACCACATGCTTATACAATTACATATTCAAACTTTTGTTACTTCAACAGCTCTGTATATAATATGATCGATTACCTTTACCGCAAAAAAAATATTTTATGTTGTTCAGCGACAATGAAATTGCTCTGCATTGTTCGCGGAGTATAAAAGGCTTCGATGAATAATACAAATGATCATAGGTAAACCTTGCATTCTTGGGTAAATGAAATGTTGATACACAGAACGAAAAAACATTATTGCATAAAAATAACGTCGACTATCCGAATGCCGGCCAGTACCTGAACTGACAAAGAAGGCGGTTATTGCGACTTCTTTTTGTTAAATAACTTGTATATATCATCCTTTCTTCCTATTTATATAAAAAAAGAGGTATCGTGAAACGATTGGAAAGCTAAAGAAAGGTTTGAAAAATACGTCATTAGTAGGAATGTAAAACTTTAGATCAGTTGCGGTTTTTGAAAAATCAGCAGGCGAAATGGTATCAAATTGTTGGTATACAAGCATGCCAAAAATATATAAAGAATGACATTATTTATTTATTTGTGAGTTTACTTATTTATGTATTTTGGAAAAGGAGATTCAAAATAACTGAGAGAAACAAAAAAACTGAAGCGCACCTTACTCGTAACCAAATACTTATTCTTAGTTGGTTATTCTTAGTCTCACTGAGATGTTTAATGTTTTCTGTAATAATAATAATGATTTCATAAAAACTGTAAACTATTATCGATTAATTTTAAATTCAGATTTACACTCATTTATGAGTACATAGTATCTACTCAAGATCTAACTGAAAAGATAATGCATTAAATAATATCGATCAACATTCATACGCAAAGGAATCAAAACTCATACAAATGCTAAGAGAGAAGGAAAATGCATCACGTTAAAATGGCATCCAAATTAAATTATCTGAATTTCCTATCTGAGGGCAACATGAATACACGCGAAAGTTAAATATGAATTTTATTTCACATTTAAATTGCTAGTTTGAGGTCAACGCACTTGCAAGTACGAAATCAAGCAGGACCCCACCGGAAAATAAAAATGCTAAAGAGAAACAATATGATGTTAATGTTTTGAATAATTTAAAGCACCAAGAGACAGTCCGCCGTCGTCCATGTTGCTAACAAAAATCCATCCGGTGAAAGAGAACGACGAAGAAACAAAAATAGAAAAATAACTCCTTTCGCTTAAAGAATTTTCGTAGCATTTTCGAGTTCCCTGGAATTTTATGCGCATGCGATGTAAGTGGCAAGAACTTTTCCTCCTCACTCAACGAGATAATGCTGGGTCACGAGATCGGTCCTGGAATACTCAATGAAGAAGAGTCGACTGACTGGGAGGAGGAGGAGGAGGAGGAGGAGGAGGAAGAGGAGGAGGAGGAGGGGAGGAGGAGGAGGTGGTGGTGGTGGTGGTGGTGGGAGAGGCATCGTTCCTTTACCAAAATCTTCGCTTGGGCCCAAAACTTTTATCACTGGGAAAATCCGCTTCTTTTCTTCGTGTTGTCGTGTTTTTTTGTTATTTCAGTCAGAGAATGACGGATTTAATACGTTCTGGTTTTATTGTTACATATTACTCACCGGTCCGAGATTGTGAATACACAGTAAGTAAATGCAAAGATGATTTATATTAACATATTTTTCGATAATGGATAAATCGAGAACAGGGAGGATTACAGAAAATTTTGCTAATGAGAGAGAGGACATAGCTATTCATATAAAACCTTAAGTTTCTTTCCACCTCTTATATGAAACATCCGCTGCAGGCAACGAAGGTAAATGTACTTCCTAACCATTCATATGCAATTAGTCGTCAAGGTTCATTTTCTGTCCTTTCTCTTTGCTATCTCAGTCAAATGACACTTCAGAACATCATTTATCTCTTCGGCTAGTTCTTCCTTGTCGTTAACTTCTTACCCATTCTCCACTGCCTTTCACTGAAAAACTTGATTATAACTGACAATCTTGTCTGAAGTTTCTTACGCAGACCTAAGAACTTCTCCCGACAAAGGACGCCAGTGCTCGGTTATCAGATGCTACCTTGTTTTATTCCTTATTTTTCGTTTACTGACTATACTTAATTTTTTCCCTTATTTCATTAACAAATGTATCAAAGTTGAGGAGATTGCTAGGAATACTGTAAGGATTTTTCCAAGCCGTTTAATATTTGTCAGAAATTTCTGAACATAATAAGAAAATGAAAATAATTTTCATTTAATGAGAAAATGTCTAAATGATAAACTATTAAAGGAAAGTGCTTGATACTTATATTTGGTTGTGTTCGGTCTTAAATAATGCAACAGATAGTTAAAGTGATAAGGGAAGAGCAGATTGAGGCTTCATGAAAAGCACGTGCACATTTGGAAGCATGTGTGAGCCATATGAAGGCATCAAACATGTCGCAAAAACACGCTGTAAGATGCTCATTTAATTAGGGCAGGAAAAGAGAAATAACTGTCTCGGTTTAAAGTTAACATTTGGAGTGATGCCTTTTTTAAAGTTTTATGAAGAGAGTGAACAGAGTGGGTCTGAAATAATCTAAATATTTGTTATGCTCATTCCCCTGTTAATGAGACAAGGCTATATACATATATGTATAACTGAATCACGAAAGTTTGGAACGTGATATATATATATATATATATATATATATATATATATATATATATATATATATATATATATATATATATATATATATATATATATATAAAAGAGAGAGAGAGAGAGAGAGAGAGAGAGAGAGAGAGAGGGCATAAATAAAGATTTTTTTATTCATCTCCAAATACCGAAACACATACATGAGCACGCACATATATATACATACATAGCTATGTATGTGTATGTATGAATGTATGTATACCTAGGTTTTGATTAATAATCTGATGGAAGCCGATGGTTAAGCATGGAGGGATTATCAAATCTAAATGCGTAGAGATGAAACTCTGGTTCAATAACCAATCAAAACCCTTCATTGTAGTTCAAGAACCAATCGAAAATCGATAAGGGTACTTACGGAGAAATAAATGCAGAGGCCAGCCAATCATGAAACACGGAGTAGTATGCTGCTCGTGACGTCATTATACGAGAACGTAATTCCTGGGAGGGTTACGTCCTTTTATACCCTTCCTGGCTCACAAATTTTATGGTTTGCGGAATTACCCTATTAACATAAAGAACACCACATTAAATCTCCCTAAGGGATAAAGTATTTTTTTATCAAATATTTTACCATGACAATTTTTAATATATTTTATATACTTTCTTATTGATTGAAGGAATTTGTGGATCTAATTGCATATCTGTCAATGATTAATAGAAAGAATTAATGGCTAGAAATGACTGCAATTGAAACTGCAGTGTCTAGATAATTATCGTCGTTGATATGATGGAAATTTTTATGACAAGAGCCCTGACTATTTATACCACATACCTGATTTAGGACCCTGCAATTTAGTGACAATTTCCTCACAGTCGGTCATACAGACCCCAACGCTGCCTGCAAATTTTGACGGACGTACCAAACATCACGATCATCTTTTAGGCACTCTCTCGTGGACGAAATTAGTGCCAGTCGGAAGGTTGTGAGTTTGTTCACCTCTCCTGTGGAAGCATAAATTAAAACATCAATGAAATTCTTGCATATAATGTGCCGAAAGCAGGTATGTTAGTATTGTTATTTAAATTGCAAACTTCTAAAACTCCAGGATGACGCTCTGTAAGGTTTGTTAAAGTAATGTTTCATAAAAAAAAAAAAGTTGAAAAGTCAGAAACCTATTCTCTCTCTCTCTCTCTCTCTCTTCTTGAGGACACCAGAGTTCTGATATTAATCTCCCCGTGTTTTTCTCCACTAAAGCTCACGATAATGATAATTTAATCCGGACCAATTTACTAGTGTTTCAAACTTTGGGAATTTAGTAAATCCGCCTGAATAGGTTCACCTCACTCTCTCTCTCTCTCTCTCTCTCTCTCTCTCTCTCTCTCTCTCTCTCTCTCTCTCTCTCTCTCTCTACAATTGCCGAACATTTTTACTAAAACTGTATGACACTGGCGATGTCTTCTATAATTGCTATCCTATTTAGGAATGAAGAAAATTGTAAGGTCGAAAATTTTTCATGAAAATGGCTAAAAATTATAGCTAGAGCGTGACGGTGAAGAGTCAAAGGCATTTATATCCAGACACGTTGTATCTTATGTATTGAAGGAAGGCTATTTCACTGCTTTAATAACATGAATGAAAGAATTTGCAATTCGCCTTTATTGTGACAGCCTACAATCGAAGGGATTAGGTATTCTGTCATGAATCTATACTCTGAAGAATATCATGTAGAGTTGTTCTTAGCCCCAGCCAAAAATAAATAAAGACTTTTACTTTATAACCACAGCATATTTACTGGTTAATCCTTTTGGTTTAAATCTTTATTGTCTAGTATTGATGCAATTGTCTCCCGCCATGGAAAATATTAATGAATAAACGAAATTACCTATTCGCATAAACAACTGCTACTTTGGCAAGTCCCATGACCTGTTTTAATCAAAATAGTCCTATCAGTGACCCGTTTAATGAAAATAATTCTATTAATGACTAAACTGCTCAGTAATCATAGCGTGAATATTATATAAAAAACCCATGAATGCAAATGAAAAAGAGGAAAAAACATACCTCTGTGTTCTTATGATACAAGCGGCCATCACCGCCTTTCAAACGACTACGATCTCCTGCATATTTACATAATGCAAAAGAGCCTGCAAAATGGCTGCATAGTCACCGTGTTGCGAACTCTTCCTCCCGTATTAATTACATGCAAATCTGGAATACTCTCACGGTGCCGGCTTGTTACTTTGAGTTATCTTTGTTAAAGGTAAATATCCGGTGAAAATGAGATCTCGAAAAGTTAGTGGTTACTTAGTCGTCTCTTAGGAGTAAATTTTATTTGCATAGAAGATGAAACTCTCGCTCTCTCTCTCATGTCCGTGTGTTCTCCATGTGTGTCAATGTAGGCCTGGCCTCTACGCCATGCCATGTTGGTAGTCTCTCTCTCTCTCTCTCTCTCTCTCTCTCTCTCTCTCTCTTAGCAGCTGAGTCACGAAAATGAGCTTCTGTGCTTTTTCTCAGTCAAGGCACACGGCGATGATCATTTAATCCTGGCCATTTTATGAGGGTCTCCAACTTTGAGCTACCAGTAAATCCTCCCGAGAAGATTGAGTCGGTCCTGTAACACAGCGATTGACGATCCTCTTGCTCTCTCTCTCTCTCTCTCTCTCTCTCTCTCTCTCTCTCTCTCTCTCCCTCCGTGTGTGTGTGTGTGTGTGTAGAACTTCAATACCTTTTAGTGTTCTTTTCTATATCTTATTTGCTATCTATCAAAAAGTTATATACATCCTATTGCCTAACAGTATGTATCTTCATAAAAGTTTTACGCTGTAATGAATTACTGACCTATATTTTTTTAATTCGCTTGGATGGTTGCTCCATCGTGCATTAAAATAAATAAGATGTATTGCGGTACCATTGCCAGGTCAGAACCAAAACACTAGAAAAAATTATGGCATTCACTCATGACATTCTAACTAGGAGTACCCAGCATGAAATAATTATTTATAATGTTCTGTGAAAAGAATCCTTTTCCTCTTGAATTAAACTTCGTCGCTTTACTGAGATTGGTACTTTTTTAACGACACACTTTTATATTGTCTTATAAAACATGGAAAGCACAAAAAATTATATACAAAATTATATACAAATATATATATATATATATATATTATTCTATATAATGTATATCTATATATACCCGATATATATAGATAAATTGCGACATTTGGTGAGAGCATTTCAAAACACACACACACACACACACACACACACACACACACATATATATATTATATATATATACTATATATATATATATATATATATATATATATTATCTATATATATATGATATATATATAATTATATAATAATTTATGCGAGTGTGCGTGTGTTTTGAAATACTCTCACCAAATGTCGAATAACCAATATGAATTTATAGTTTGGGAGGGCATACCATATCGTTACCATTTGACTTACTGACTTATATGTTGGTTAACCATTGTAATTTAATACCTATACAATAAAATGAATGAGTAAAGTAAAAGACATGAATAAAAAAACAAGTAAGGGCATCTAAAAGAATAAATAAAAAGAATGGTCCCCCGTAAGCTTAAGATATAATTGTCCACTACATCCTTGCTTGCCTCGCAAACTAGTACAAAATTTTATGAACGGCTCAGAGACAGCAGGCTATTGCACCGTAGTCTAAGAACTCGTATTCCTCATTAACTGTAAGCAAATCTTGCAAATTTTACCACGCCACGAGGGTACTTCTAGGCACTGTTTTTACTAGATGAATCCACTTGGCTCAGATACCGCAGTGTGGCTTATCGCATAAGAAAAATCTGTCTGTCTGTCTGATTACCAGCTCCTTTGACCGTTGAACCTTCCTTCTAGGCATGTTTTCTACTGTTTTCCCTCTTCCAGTATTGTTAATAATTAATTACAAATAATCTTATAATTCCCACTTCCTCCATGATCGATATCAATCCTTGCTTCGAATAAATAATACGAATGAAAGCAAAGGTACAATTAGGGCATTAATTTTAAGTGTTTGTTAGTGTTACGTTTTTTATGTGCAACGCGTTACTTTTTACGATATATAATTTTCATGTAATGAAATACCACAGATGTTTTGGTAATACCAAGATAAAAAAAATCCTGATAATACTATTTTGGTCGTCTCTTCGAGTTATATGTCCATAAAAGTTACTGAAGAGGAAACAAACGAGGAACCAAGATTTATTTTTTGTAAAGGAAAGGTGCATCTTTCTTTCTCCATTGAGAAGTGGGGAAAACTGCTTCCCAGATATTCGAAAATAAAGCGAGCGAGGAGGAAGATGGAATGGACGTCGGGACAGAGATTTGCATGCTGTGAAGAGAGGATTGAAAGCATCCTGGCCGAGGCGCGAGAGAGCCGAAGACGTGGAGGAGCAATGGACGCTGATGGTAGCCAAAAGCGATCCAGAACTTCCCTCGGAAATGGAAGTTGAGGACAAAGGGACGATGATGCATCTGCTGCAGTCCAATCAGGAAATGGAGGAACAACGGAAAAACAGAGATATTCCTCAGCTGTTTTCGAGTTCTTCAATGACGCAGGCTTGTTTGTGTTTTGGGAGGTGACGTGTGTTTACCTCGTTGTTTGGTTCGGTTGTATGGTTTCATTTATGGTATCCTTTCGATTTACTATATAGATATAATCTTAACTACATTGTCCGTCAACGATATATAAACTCAACTATATTGTCCGTCAACGGTATATAATCTCAACTATATTGTCCGTCAACGATATATAAACTTAACTATATTGTCCGTCAACGATAAATAAACTTTACAATATCGTCCGTCAACGATATCTAAATTTTACTATATTGTCCGTCAACGATAAAAGTTATTTAAAAATGCACCTAAAAAATTTATCTATACTCACTTATATAAATTTATCAGTTGCTTTACCCTTGTTAAAAAAATTACATAATGCGTATATAATGGGAAGGAAGGATTTAAGTTACCCTATTTATCTGCAACATCATATGTTTACCCAAAAACCTCAATGCATGTAATTATGAAAGCATAAACGTATAGAAGAAAAGAATTATTATTCAACGGCTCAATTTAATTGCCAGAAGGAAAATAGTCTGTCTCAGTACCTAATATCTACCTACTGGTGTCAAATGTATCAGGCATAATCTCTTCAATAAATAGGTTATATATATTTTTTCCTTTTCCAGACAGTTATTCGTGGCAAAGACAGTTTCACGAGTGCATTAATGGCATTCACTTGTTCCACGACGAGTGACCGATATGAGCTCATCCCTTAGAAGAAAAATTGTTTTGAGGGGATCGCATACATTACACTATCGCTATTCTTATCATATTTGTCTGTATGATATTTTTCATTTTTCGCCTTATTTACTTTCAATTGCAGGATATATAATAATGTAATATGTATAATATAATATATAATATATAATATATATATATATATATATGTATATATATATATATATATATATATATACGTACTATGTACATGTATATGTATAGTATATATATACATATATATATGTGTATATATATATATATAAATATATATATATATATTATATATATATATATATATATATATATATAGTATATATAGTATATTTATCATTCATTATGCATTCTCTCTCTCTCTCTCATCTGCACACACACACTCACACAACACATTTTACAATTTATATGTATATATACATATATATACATACCAGGCAACAACGCAAGATACCAAGCAAATATCAGAATTCTCAAGAGTCCAGACGAAAGTAGGTCGCTTTGTATGCACGAGGGAACAATTGGCCATAATCGGCTTCCTTCCATTTGCATTCTCCTGCATATTTACTCCTCCTGGAAGAGATTAAGCTAAAAATTGCAACAAGTTAAACCGCCTTGGCAACTCGTTTTCCCATATTAATTATATGCAAGAGTATGAATAAATTCATAGTACCCCGAGGTTACTAGCGCATAATAAGTAAATCCACTGGCAATGAGAACTGTAAAAGTTAAACGCTTGATATTGCTTCTGAATGATTTTATGCATAAGTAACCTTGCCCTCTGTCTGTCTGTCTGTAGGTCTGCCTCTCGCTTGAACAAATAGACAGAAAATTGAACTTTCGTGCTTTGTTTTCAGCCAAGGCTCGTGATGATGATCGCTTAATCCTAACCATTTTACGAGACGCTCAAACTTTGGCCTTACGGTGAATCCGCCAAAGGAGACTGAGTTGGCTGTGTAAGCTGACGATTGACGTATCTCTCTCTCTCTCTCTCTCTCTCTCTCTCTCTCTCTCTCTGTGCTACTTAAGCAGTACCTACTTGTGATGGCCGAATATTAGTTCTGGACTTTTCTTTCTTCATGTATTTCACGATAATTAATTCTATTTTCATCTTAATTTCTCTTAAATTAAGAGGTGAACTTAATTCCATTATATAGAGATTTGCATATTTGCATAACGCAATTTATTTAGAGAGATATTACAATTAAATATTTTGCTTAGGACAAAGATCTCGTCGCTTGATTGGAGGCAAGAAAATAGTAAATATCAAAGTGTTCACAAAATATAATAGTAAGTATTATTAGGTCTTTTCTGATTATCCTTCAATACAGTGCAATATATTCATAAAAACAATGCACAAAAATAAAAGAACAGATTCACAAATTAGATTACAACTATATACGGGAATTCTTCGCTCCGCTGAGAGAAGAAAACTTCATCGAAACTGATGGGTTCGACGATGATGGAATGGACGTCGGGACAGAGATTTGCGTGTTGTGAAGAGGAGATGGAAAGTATCCTCGCAAGGATGCGAGAACCTTAGACGAGAAGCAATGGATGCTGATGGGGGCCAAAGGAGATGCGAAACCACCAAGGAAATGGAAGTTGAGGGCAAAGGCACCATGGTGTCCTTGCTAACAGATCAAGAAATGGGGAAATAAATAAAATCGATTTATTTGCCAGTCGTTTCAGAAATTCATTAGTGAACCAGAACCATTTACCTTTATTCAAGTCATTATGATTTTTATTATAAAGACAAGTATAACATGAAAGTAGGTTCCTTTATATTCCTCCTACAGTATGCTACTTAATTGTTTGCACTAGCGGAAATATCATTATTTTCAGAATTTATTTTCAGATCAATTGTAATCTTGAGGTTGTCTGGACTGAAAAAAGGTTATTACCGCAATTAGGTTTTTTACGTTCTCAAAAATGTTGGATAGCAATTTTTCTTTCTTCCAAAATGCATCATACTCTCTTTCTCTCTCTTTCTCTCTCTCTTCTTTGCCTCTGCATTACTGCGATCTTAGAAATCCTGGACACACATTATTATGCAAATAAAAGCTTTGGAATTATTCATTGTTACTGTTCCTTAGAATGGGATTAGTTTGACCTCTTTAACTCCAAAGGATATCTTCCATTTTGACAGTCTTAACATGTTTCAACTATTCATGGGAATATCCAAGAGAAATCCTGAGTAGAAAATAAAAGAAATATGAGAGGAATGGGAAAATAATAATAAGTGCGAAAAAAAAGCAAGGGTAATTTTCATTCTTGCTTACTTTATCGCCTGAATTTGTTTTTACAGTCAATATTTTTTCTTCTGTTCCATAGAGTGGGTCAAACACTTGAAGAGTCTTCTCTTGATCAGTTTTATTGCTCATTTTCTTTGATTCATTTATTTTCTGTTTTTTTTATTTCTCAGAGTGAGTGAAAAATATGGCAGGTCACATTTCAATCTCTTTTTACTGGGTATTGCATTCTTCTTTTCCATTCTGCATAATGAATGAACACTTGAAAGGCTTTTCAGGCTACATTTACTGGTTATTTCTTTCTCCTTTGTCTTTCAGAATAAGCAAAACACCCGAGGATTTTGTTAAAAATAGCTTTTACTGGACATTACCTATCTTTATATCTCGGAATGAACAAAAACACTTGGATGATTTTATCTTAACTAGCATTTAACCGGACACCTCTTGCCCTCCTAATAATTTCTATAATGTCTAAAACATTTCGATATCTCCCCCCCTCCAACCTCAACCCCATGCATATTTTCATCGCTCTTCCTTCCCAGACCTCTGAAAATGACACTGTTCGGCGTTAAAAAGCAATTTGGAGAAAGTTATGAAGCTCCTCGATGGGAGGCTGGGGAGATTCCAAGGTAGAAGTGGGAGGGAGATCTAAATGAAAATGACGGAAATTTTACCCCTTTTTTGAAAGAGTTTGTTAAGGAGTCTTCCTTCGCCTAGTCATTGTTTTGGATATATCATGTCAATTAACTTTTAGTTCGTGGCGAGGAAATAAATCAGTAAATTAACACAGTTTAGATACTGCTTTTAAACTAACTTAATTTGAAGCCTGGAGATTTGTAATCTTAAGATAACGAAGCTAAATTGGCAGTTTATACTATTGGTAGTTCGCATATAACCAATAAATAAAATATAATTTAAAAACAAACTGATGATTTTACGCAGTAGGTTTCTAACATAACGAATTTAACATTTATGTATATGACTTTTTTTACACATAATAAATTTAACATCGATGTATATGACATTTTTATGCCTAACAAATATAACCTCGATGAATACGAGGTTTACCTTTGACTAAGAAACGTTCAGGAAAAAATGAAGTAAAAGAAGACCAAACTACGACTCTTTCTCTGTTTATGAAAACAAAAAGAAAGATTAAAACTTCAGACTTTTCCTAGACACCGGATGTGGACAGAGCCTTTCCCTGCCACAGTAAAAGAGGAATTTGGCCTGGGAATTAAACAGGTGGGAGACTGAATCACCACCCACCTCCAACCCCTGTTCCAGCCGAAACCCTGTCCCCCTCAATGACTACCCCATCCCTACCCATGCAGTTGAAGGGGCTGCTGAGAGAACCTTCACTTTCTCGTTTGCTTTTCTGAAATCCTACTCATTTAAAAGGTGTCGCCACTTTTCGTTGAACGAGAGAGAAAAAGTTTCTCTTTGTATCCGCTAGTTTTATCAAGTTGTTATAAAAGACTAATCAGTAGCAGACAGATATTTGAGGTTATGTACTACGGTTTAAACCCGCTAAAGGTAGAAGCGATGTTTACGGATATGATATCAGATATCGATGCAGGGAGAATATTCAATATAGAAGGTATGGAGGTGTTGCAAGCAGAAAATACATATAAAAAACTTATGTCAGAATCTGAGATAGAGAGAGACCATGAACCAGAATAAAGTTAAGAGGAGAAGTTAAATAAAAGAGGACAATGGTCTGCTATCATCGTGCAAATAACTTCTGTATTTTATATATATAGTAATATATATATATATATTATATATATTATTATAATATTATATAATATATATATTAATATATACATATATATATAAATTCACAGAAGTTATTTGCACGATGATAGCAGACCATTGTCCTCTTTTATTTAACTTCTCCTCTTAACTTTATTCTGGTTCATGGTCTCTCTCTATCTCAGATTCTGACATAAGTTTTTTATATGTATTTTCTGCTTGTAACACCTCCATACCTTCTATATTGAATATTCTCCCTGCATCGATATCTGATATCATATCCGTAAACATCGCTTCTACCTTTAGCTGATCGCATCACTTACTAAAAGAAAAACTTCTTACATACTCACTGGGGTTTAAACCGTAGTACATAACCTCAAATATCTGTCTGCTACTGATTAGTCTTTTATAAAAACTTGATAAAATTAGCGGATACAAAGAGAAACTTTTTCTCTCTCGTTCAACGAAAAGTGGCGACACCTTTTAAATGAGTAGGATTTCAGAAAAGCAAACGAGAAAGTGAAGGTTCTCTTCACTTATATATATATATATATATATATATATATATATATATATATATATATATATATATATATATATATATATATATATATACAAAAATATATACATATATATTGTATATATATTTACACACAAATACATACATACATACATTTCCTTCCACTTTGTAACTTCCCAAACGATCTTGTAGCAAAGAAAAAAAAGTGTCAGCTCCCTCATTATCTCACGTTTAATGCCTAACAAGGGACTGCTTGGACATGAAAGAAATTTCGAGTGCCATACTCCACATCTTTCTTTTTATTCCCAAGAATAAAACACCTTCGGCATAATAATCTTTTTATTCCCAAGAATAAAAGACCTTCGGCATAATAATCTTTTTATTCCCAAGAATAAATGACCTTTGGTATAATAAGTAAAATACGTCTACTAAAAGAAAAAACCGTAGAAAGAAGTGACACAAGTCCATCGAACAAAGAAAAAAAAATTACTGAAAATTTCCGTCGTGTCGTACACTCTGACAACAATGGCATTTTGAAGAGAAGTTACGGGATTTAACGGCCAGCCACAATGTCTCCGCAGAGATCCTGGGACATTAGCAGCTTTATCAAGGGGGAGTTTGATGTCCTTTTTTTCTCTCCTAACGGAAAACAAGGACATCAATCGCTCCGTGGGACGTCACAATTGACATACTGCAATGAGAAAAACAATAGTTTTTAATGGTACACTAACTTGGTAGGGGGGCCCTTTTATCACGTACAGGGGTACAGTTTTTTTCTATCTTTTTTATTGGGAGCCTTCAGATAATGACCACCGTAATAATTAGGCTATAATTTCTTGCAATAAGCAAGCAATCCTTTCACCATATATATTAAAGCAGAAACAAGTTTATTCACATAAGTGAATGTCATTATCTAAAAAAAAAAATATTGAATATTTTTTTGCCCTTTCATAAGTCTGCTTACTCAGCAGAGAGGAAAAGTAAATACTCATACTAACATAAGGAGGTGAAACCATTTCCTGGCTAAAAGCATCTTGAAATCCCAGCCAAAAAAGTCCCCTTTCTGTGATGACTTTTACGAAGAAATACAATGGTGACATAACTATTACACGAAATCAAATGAGCTTCGTAATTCCAGTGTCGCATTACTGATGATAAGTGTCTTTTCCTGCTTATTCAGCTACTAAATATCATTCGTTGGTGGAAATTATATACTATTTTGTTAAGTAATTATCAATAAAGTTTTTGTTTTTTTATTTTTAGCATAATGTTTTTATAACTGACAGTTTCAAAGATTCTAAAAGCATAATTAGTAAAAAAATATGCTGATAAATTTAAATGTTAAAACAACAAAAAAGTTTGTAAAAAACTAATGGATCGACTGAAATAGGCCTATTTACATCATATACAAATAAATATCTAAATGCATAGAATTCATACATACATATATACATACATTTACACATACATATGAAACAAGAATATCATTTAATACGATGAAATATTGAATCCTACTGCACAAATCCCAATGTGCATTCAAACATTTTCGTTATAAAACACATAGTCTACGGGCAGTGAACCCACTTTTAATTATCACACAAAAGACAATAAGAAAGTAGACTCATACTCATACATTCACACACACACACGCATATATATATATATATATATATATATATATATATATATATGTATATATATATATATATATGTGTGTATATATATATATAAATTCCATATATATATATATATATATCTATATATATATATATATATATATATATTATTAAGAACATGGTAAGAGTAATTAGTGAGGTTCTGTAGTCTGTCGGCCATTCAAAATAAAGTTCCAATCAAAGTCCATATAACTATAACAAACTGTTCGAAAGTATTCCTAAAAGAAATTGCCCACATCACTTTTACATGAAGTCCATTAATTTCTTTTACTTTATCGCAAAAACAAATGTCTCCCATTTTTCATAGAAACTGCGCTGGGGATTTTACTCTATTTTTAGTAAAGTTTCCCTTTTCAATCATGATCAAAACCTTTAATTTGTCATGATATTTCTGATAAAGCTTTTAGTTTTTTTTCAGTGCTGAAAATGACCTCTCCTAAAGTGTTGTAGCTGATATTGTTCGAATCCCTTCCAGCACCTCCACAGCGTCAAGGGACGTTTGCGTCACCCCATTTTGAAAAACAAAAGAATTAATTCTTTGAAAGAATAGTTCCGAAACACTTATGCATTGTAAAATCCAGCTAGAGAGCTTTCGATTATTAAGGCATCGAAGAAGTTGCCCCAGTTCTTCTCTGAACTTTCTAATGCGCCTTAATACTTTAACAGGAAAGCTTTTGGAAGTTTTTGACATCAACTAACGAAAGAAATGATAAATTCTTGCTGTCACTTTATCTCGCTTCTGTGTGCTTCGGGATAACATTCAGTATTAAACTTAATATTCTTTTCCTTTTTTCTTTTACTAAATCTTTTCATGGTTCATTCAATATTCTTCAAACTGCTCGCTAGTACCATCAGTTATTTTGCTCAGATCTTCAATTAAAAGGATAATTTCGTTTATTCTTTCAGAGCAATATGGAATATCTATAATTTTGTTGGGTGCGATATTGAAGAGAAAGTCGCTTTTAATATAAATTTCATGTCAAACCCAAAAAAAGAAAGTGTGCTGAATCTTTCGTCTAATAAGAATGAAAACAATTGCTCCTCACAAGAGTAAATATATTGCATATTAAAGGACTGCTGTGAATGCTGTTGGAAATCTCGAAATATCAACCATGATATTGTGAAATAGTTTGGATTGGTTCCGAGGTAGAACGTCATCTCAGTGGCGTGGCCTTTAGAATACATTTCTATGTCATTTCATCAATCAATTGCCTTCGGTTGTATTTACTGAAAAATAAGAATAAGAATTACAGGTCTCTTGAAAAAAAGGATGCACGTATATTTCGGTACAAATTTTGTATGTGTATGTGAATACACACACACATATATATATGTGTGCGTGTGTGTGTGTGAATTATGTGTGTATTTGTAAGATTTCAATCTAACCCAAGTAGTAAGTATGTGTTGTCAGGAACAGTATCCAACTATCCAAATGAACAGTCTGAACATACGAGATGATATTCCACCTTTGCGATAGGTTGAAACACTAAACATGCTATTCCTTCGTAAGTCATAAAAGCATACTGTTTTAAGCATAAAAAGATTAATATCAAGAAACAATATCCTTATCATTCCGATGTCATAAGACAAACTGCATACATATTAAAACTTAAGACTTCATGAGGCCGGGTTAATGTTATATAAAGATATTCGAAATTATATTGTTAGCAGTCTATATATTTTCTTAAAATCAAGGGACCTTAACATTTTCTAACAGTGGAAACAGTGTTCTAGTTTTCAAATGCAACAAACCATGCTTCATTTCATGAATGAAAAACGCCGCATAACTACAGCTGTAAGAGAGTAAAAATACAAAAACTTAATAAAAGACTATAAAAAAAAGAATAAAACTAAACAGTAACAAACGACGGTAAAGGATTCGTCCGTCTCGACGGGAGATTCTGAATAAGTCTTCCCAGTCCAAGATGCGTCTCACAAAATAGGGTCAAGACAGAAACACATATGCGATAATATTCGTGGGAAATGACCCGAGTCGGATTTACACCGGCAGGAAGAGACATTGGGGACCTTAGGTTAGTCATTGTTCCCGGCCTCATGAATAGTGAGGCCAATTCTTGTCCGGTTTAAAGGTTGACGACATATGTTGCTTGGTTCGAATGCGGTTGCGCGCTTATGCGCGCATGCACATAAAGTAAATTATTCTTATAAGGGTATATGTATGTTAAGGAGTTTCCTTTTATGTAAATGTAAAAGGCCCTACTCTCTCTCTCTCTCTCTCTCTCTCATATGTGTGTGTGTGTGTGTGTATGTGTGAGAGATAGTTTGTGTTTCACCTTTACCTTTTCTGACCGTCATAACTAGTGGTCGTATTGAGTATGGTGAAAGGAATCTCAGTGTTGAGATCAGTAGCTTCTGAACAAAAGAAGGTCGTGTAGATGACAAAAAAAACCTGTTAGGCATTTTCTTACAAAAGAATGGTACAAACAGATTTATCTAAAAAGTATCGCCTTCCTTTTCTGCAACACAAAAATCGTAGGACAATGGGCGAACAGAAGGTGGAGATAAAAAAATGAAAAGAGAGAGAGAGAGAGAGAGAGAGAGAGAGAGAGAGAGAGAGAGAGAGAGAGTAAAAAAAAGAAAAAAAAAGAGAACAATTAGTGAGAGGAAAACATTCTCAACGAATTGAGTGGGGGAGAGGAACAGCTGGGGCAGGCCTTACGGATTAAACCTGCAGGGTGATGGATACTGCGGCAGATGTAGCGATGGTTTTCGGGAACAAGGTTCGTTTTATACTCGTGTTGAAAATTTCATGTTTTACCCCAGGGGAATGTTTCTCTCTCTCTCTCTCTCTCTCTCTCTCTCTCTCTCTCTCTCTCTCTTCTCTCTCTCTCTCTCTCTCTCTCTCTCTCTCTCTCTCTCTCTCTCCGTTCCTCGCCAAGGAACTAAAATAATTTCCATAGTTATATGAAGAGAAACGTAGAAAACAACTGGTTCTTTCCAGTGGAATTTACTGAGGGTCCAAAGTTCGAGAGGTTGGTAAAATTGCTGAGATGATACAATCACAATCTTAAGCCTTAAGAGAGAGAGAGAGAGAGAGAGAGAGAGAGAGAGAGAGAGAGAGAGAGAGAGGAATCGAATGAAATGCATACAATTTTACGTATGACAAAGGTTAGTTTTAAATCAATGTAAATTTTCTTTTCGTTGTAGTCTGAGGCTTCCCAGCGAGCGAAAAAGATGAGGTCGCTTTTGGTGACGTTATAGCCATCTTTTATGGCTGTGCAGAATAGTCATGTATATTTATACACACTCGTACAAGTGAGGAGAATTCTTATACACTCGTATAAAGGGGAGAGAGAGAGAGAGAGAGAGAGAGAGAGAGAGAGAGATGAGAGGAGAAGGAGAGGAGATTATGATTTTTAATGTCGAAGCCGAGATAGATACTGAAAGGAAATACAGACTGTCCAATTACGGAAACTAAATCGTATGCTTACGAAACTTACATAAACTAATGGAGAGAGAGAGAGAGAGAGAGAGAGAGAGAGCGTATTGCTGTCAATCGTGGGCTTATAGAATAGACTTTAATCTTCTCCGGCGGTTTTACTGGAAGCCCAAGCTTTAAGAACCTCGTAAAATGGTTAGGATAAGATGATCATTATTCTGAGCCCTGGCCGAGAACATAGTACTGGAGCTCATTTTCTGGAATTTCATGCCATAGAGAGAGAGAGAGAGAGAGAGAGAGAGAGAGAGAGAGAGAGAGAGAGAGAATCACTGAAGAATATATACACTTATGCACAGGTGGCAGAATCGCACTTGAAACACACACACGCACAAAACGATACCAACGAAGAGAGAGAGAGAGAGAGAGAGAGAGAGAGAGAGAGAGATTTTTTCATGCAAACTCAACGCATTCAGACGACAAGCAAATTGCACACTAACTTCTTGACTTCTCATTTCTGTGATCCTATCCTTAACAAAGGCTAATCCTATGTACGAAACCGCGTGCGATGTCAGGATATTTTTCAAGCTTTGCCAGCAATTAATGCGGGAATCAGAGTCCTTAAGACGGTGCAATAGCCTAGGCTTTCTCGCACCGCTACATTCAGCCTATGCAAATATGCAAAAGATTGCAGAAGCAAGAAAGCAGAATATGGCCAATTGTATCTCGCACGCACAAAGAAACCTACTTTCATTTGGACTCGTGAATGTCTGTTCTTTTCTTGGCCTGCTTTACATTTTCTCTCGTACTGCAGGGCACACTGACCTAAATAAGAGAATCTCTCATTCAAAATTTATTAGGGCAGCTGCGAAAAGGTCACAAAAGTCTTCCCCAAACCTTTTGCCTATTTGCATAAGCTAATAGAAGCTGCTACGAATATTTTATCCAATTGCGCTGTCTTAAGAAACCGTATTCCCTTATTAATCAAAAGCAAATGTTAAAAAAAAACCAAGACGTCACCAAAATACAAAAATGTCTGGAAGGGTTTCAAGAACCCGAAAGGCAGCGGAAGAATATCACTGCATTTCCGTTGTTCCTCCATTTCCTGTTGTTCCTCCATTTCCTGATTGGACTGCAACAGACGCATCATCGTCCCTTTGTCCTCGACTTCCATTTCCGAGGGAGTTCTGAATCTCCTTTGGCCCCCCATCAGCGTCCATTGCTGCTTCTCCTGAGCTCTCTCGTGTCAGAGCGAGGATGCTTTCAATCCTCTCTCCACAGCATGCAAATCTCTGTCCCGGTGTCCATTCCATCTTCCTTCCCGCCCGCTTCATTTCGGATATCTGCGAAGCAATTTCCTCCTCGCGATGAAGAGTGAAATGTTTTGCACGTATCTTCGACTATGCACGTTTATATCTCGATTTTGTACGATTAGTGGTTTACTTATTGCATGAGTTATTACAAAATGCGACAGAAATATCTGACTCGAAGAAGTTCTGACTTAAAATATTTGGAGAATGCGTGTAGCAATATTTTTGTAAATTGTAAGTTGCTAATTATGAGCACGGGAGGTTTCTCAAAAATTGTTTAGGTTTAAAAAAAAAATTACCCAATAACATGCCATACCTGGGACGGATTAGGACACACACGCATATATATAATATTATATATATATATCTATATATATATATATATATATATATATATATATATATATATGTATCATATATATATATATATATATATATATATATATATATAGGGGGGGGTATATATAATATATATATATAGTACTACATATAACTTCGGCATTATGTTTTATAGAATGTAAACTTCAGTGAAAGTGAGCAACCATTAAACTTCCGCTTAAACTCTCGACTACGTTGACAAGGTGTCCTACAATTCAGAATAAAATCAATGTTTTTTTGGTCACTAGTAGGAGAAATACGACTCAAATTTACATGAATAAAACGTTTTAATTTACTCACCACGTATGTAATGGTGGTTCCTGGTGGTTCAGCGCATCCCATGCACTTTTCACCATCATATCATCTGCCCCCATGCCACTTTTTTTTTGCCTGTTCATTTGACAACGAAGATTGTGACACTTGCTTGTGATTTTAAATTCTGGAACTTAATAGCTTAGCCATTTTTTCATAACACTTGCTTTATTTCTGTTATTACGGCATTCATTCATCGACGCATTCCACAGTTCGGGGAATCTTCCATCACTGCACTGTTAAAAGCACTATATGAGCACTGTGCCATCTGCGTTTTTTATGGGATGACATCTCCATGGCAGGAATTTAACTGAACGTGACAACCCTACTTAAACGATCAAATCCACGTTGAGCAGGCTCAAAGACGGTTGAGAACCGCATGTTCACCGAATGGTAGTTTACACCAAAACAACCATAGCGAGAACAGAGAGTAGTTCTGGTTAGAGAGCTCTTACTTCTGATTGTATTTTACTTAGAGCAAATATAGCTAAAACAAGTCAACAGTGTACTTGTACAATGTCGCTTTTATTAAGATATCATTTAGATCTCTTAATGCCGATTCTGAATTATGGGGTATTCTATTGGACTGAACAGGTATGTTCTCTGTGCTATTATACATTATCTTTAAATGCACGCTTTTGGAACATTTGTATATTATTCTTTATTATCCCATGAAATGAGGTAATTGTCATAGGAGATGAAAAATAAGCCATTCAACGTGAATATATATATATATATATATCTATATATATATATATATATATATATATATATATATATATATATATGTGTGTGTGTGTGTGTGTGTGTGTGTGTGTGTGCGTGCAGGAAGAGAGTCCGCAAAGACTACTAGACAAACAACATCGCGAGGCCTCAACAGCTGCAGTCCTGAGCCAAATGAATGTTACGGGGAGTCCAAATTTCCCCATACGGACCTACCGGCCCAGATGGTTTACCTATGCAGCTCAGGTAGCGAGGCGTGAATAGATTTAATTGTCCCTTTCTATAGCAGGAAATAACGTTATGTGTAAACCTTTCGGGTCCCGTCGATATTTCGACGGCAATTAGATCAACAGCGGCGGGCCCGGACGGCGGATACACAAGCCCGGTGAAATGGAGTGGCAAATTTCGGCTTATCATTTGATTAAAAGGTACAGGAAGCGACATTGGTATGCCCGACAGAAACGCGCTGGTCTCGCTTCGCATACAATTTGGGAGGGCTTAATCTCACTCATTCTCCAAGCAATTAACCATTTATATATGCATTTCTTTGAGTTCATTTATTTTTTGTTATATTTCCTAATAAATTGTTCTATATAACTACTGAAGTAATGAAGTGATTTAACCAAGTGAACTCCAGACACGTATCGTGTGTGGCATGATCTACATATACAGAAAATTTAATTAAAATAATAATCATAGATTTTATTCCTCATACCTCTATTGCACAGCTGTTCCAGATCTACTCTCTCTCTCTCTCTCTCTCTCTCTCTCTCTCTCTCTCTCTCTCTCTCTCTCTCTCTCTCTCTCTCATGGGGGCTAATTTTGATTCCTGAAAAAATTTTCTTTTGTCCATGTCTGTCAGCCTTATAACGAGATAACATAATGTTGAATTTTCCCCTTCTTGACATTATACCGTATGAACAATGAGGATTGTAATAGAAAATAAAATCAAGATTTTTTTTTTCGTCAAATCGACGTTTTAGAGCCCAAAATCGCTTTTAGAAACGGGTAATTATTATTTCCTTTTATATTCATTTATTAATTTTCAAAATCATTCTGCGAAATGTCTTGCAGGAGTTTCAATACACTGACGACGCCAGAATGACGCAACGTAATCATGGGCCCCTTGAATGCTTTCGAAGGGAGAACATTCTCGGGAGGACCACCTCGAGACTCGACCTCATCAAGAATCGGGATGAGGCGATTACCTCATCTGAGGCAATTACCTCATCTTCAGCGGTGCTTGCCAGGAATCCGATGTCGCTCGCACCTGACTCGAGCATGAGGTGGAGAACCTGTCTGGAATGAAAGCAGGACGCTTTTCTTTCGAAAGGCTGAAGAGAAGACCGTATTTACTTTGCCTATATATTAATTTATTTAGTTAGTTATTTATTATTTTTTTTTTTATGTACCTGTCTATTCATTTATTTATTATTTGCTTATTTATCTATTTATTTACTTTTCTTTATTTATGGATTTATTTTCTTTTCTTTATTTACTCACGTATTACTTTCTTTATTTATTAATTATTTATCCATTAATAATTAATTTATTTATTTACTTATTTATTTATTTATTCATTTACCAAGCACAATATTTTCCTTATGGTTACTCCTGCTTTGCAGGATTTTGCTCATTAAATATTTTCATATGTAGTCTAGCAGATTTTCTTTAAAGATACTGTAAGTCTTTATTTGTGCTTATATTATTAACTTTTTTGGTTAGCGTGATAATTTCCTTAGTAACTCTTTCTTTTAGGATTTCGTAACAAAAATATAATTCTATGACCCTTTTAGCAGTTATTTTGACATTGCAAATCATCTAAGGATTATGCGCTTTTATTTCAATACTTAGGATGATTTAATAATATGCATTAGACTTAACTTATAAAGTTTCACATAATCCTATTATTTCAGTTGTCAAAATATTAACTGTACTGTTATGTTCCTTTAACCTTTCAGGATTTTATCCCCCCCAAAATTTTCCCGCATATTTTAGCGTTTTTTATATATCAAAACATTGTTAATACCAATGTGCTATTGTTGTGAACAGCGGATGTGACGGAAGAGAAGGGAACATTCCCCTTGCAGCTTCATTTTTACAACCAAAAGAATCCGTATAGAAATTTTTTGCCTAATTTCGTCACAGAAAAATTCTTTTAGTTTACTCTATATGTTGGTATTCACAAAAGGCTGGGTTTTGACGCCGTTCTCAAATTACGGATTTTTTTTACTTCATACTCTTAAAGATGACACAAAAAAAGGAGTCTTCTGATTAGTAAAATAATAAAGATCCGTATAATTCTGCATTAAGGATTGGTTAGCAAATCGCATTCTTTTCAAGATTTTAACGATAAGGACTAAATTAAAAGAATTGACTGTGGTTTTTTTCCTTGAATGTTGTAGGGAAATGCTTTTGAATGTTGAAACAATGAACAGGAAAATACATGGCTAATTTTATTGTTATAAATATGCATGAACCCTGTATATGTTATTTTAAATAGCTGTGGCAAATTTGATCAAAAAGTGACTTGTAATTTTCATTGTTATCTGAATTTTTGTCTGTTTTTCTGTTTTACTTTTATTTTTCTGTCGATTTTTTCAGATTTTATTAATATATTTCATTTTTTCAACGCTTCGCAATTATGTTCTTTTTGGTAACTATATTGAGTACTCAACACAGATGGTTGTTTGTTTTAAAAATTACATTTTCTGTAATGCATTAAGAAAAAAAGGATTAATAACCTTATATTGGCAGTTTTTCTAATAACATCTATTTTTGCACTTGATCTCGGAAAACTTACGTTTCCTACCCAGCATAGTTTAAATACTTTTTTTTCCAAACCTAGTATGTTGTTGTTTTTGCTAGTCATAAAAGAAAGAGAAAATGGAAACTTTCATTTACACTTTGGTTTCTGGTGACCATTTATAGAACGCAAGCTGTTTCTTTCGTTGGCGAGGCACAAAAACAAAAAGTTTACCAATATAGAGCATCGGACAAAAGGAACAGAAAAAATAAAATAAACGCTCTTTCATACCAAGGCGGCGCCACGTTATTATAACAAGCTAATAAAAGTTGAAACTGTTTTTTTCCGTCACCTAAGTGAAACGGGCAAATTTTTTTATTATACACACACACACACACACACACACACAAACACACACACACACACACACACACACACATATATATATATATATATATATATATATATATATATATATATATGACTGGTAAAAGTGTTCTGTAACAACAGAATTCCATCTAATAAAAGGAGCCCATAAAAACACCAAAATGTAGAGAGAAAAGTACTATATTTCAGAGACTGCTGTCTCTCTTCTTCAGGTATATGAATGAGAAAAGTTTACAGAAAAGGTGGTATTATACCAAGAGATTCGTCCACAAGTAAGCCAATTTAGGTCACCCCCGCTGAAAATCTTCCTTTAATCTTCTTAAGCGTTGGTTGAATGAACACTGCGTCGACGATGTCCGATGTCCAATTCCCTTTTGAGATGTTCATTACCTGCTTCTCTTTTATTAAGGCTGATTCCATCATTTGACTCTTGTACCGGCAGTTGCTGCTATAAATTACACGTGACATATTCCAGTTTATTCTATGGTTATGTTCATTTATATGATTGAAAATAGCCGAGTTCTGTTGTCCATACCTAACTGACCGTTTGTGTTGTATTAATCTCTGGGGAAGTGATTTACCTGTAAATCTGATGTAAGATTGGTCACAGTCCTGGCATGGATCTCATATACCCCAGAGTCTTTGGGCGATGTCTTTTGTTGGACGTTAATCAGGGATTTGGCTAAGGTATTTGGGTAGGTAAATGCAAAAGGGTTGGATTTCCCAAGGGTGTGAGTTACTCTCTTAATCGTCTCCAGGTGGGGAATTTTTATTTTATTGTTGGGTGTGTCTCTGGTCTTGTCTTTAGGGGGTCGGTAGAAAATTACGTTTGCTTTTTGAATTGCTTTCTCAATTATATGGTCAGGATACTTTAAAGATGAAAGTTGCTTGCGAATTAGTTCAAATTCTTTTTCCAGGAAATCTGGGGAACAAATTCGTAAGGCTCTTAAGAATAGGTTGCTAGCTAGACCTATCTTGATAGTATTGTCATGATAGCTAAAGTAGTGAATATATGAAAGTGAGAACGTTGGTTTTCTGTATATGGTGGTCCGTAGTGAGGAGGCGAAGATCACCAATACGAGAAACGACATCTTCGTGCTACGCAGAGTGATATATGGAACTCAATCTAATCTTCGCCTCCTCACTACGGACCACGTATACAGGTATCTGATTTCATTCTGTTCCGACATTGCTGCCTATAATAGCGTGACTCATTCCAACAGACTTTTACGCAAGTTAAATAACCTAATAGATAATAGCGCATGGAATAATCTTGAACAACAAGACAAAGTTTTAAACTTATCCAACACCGCCCTTACTGTAAATCAACATTTAGTTTTAAATTTAGGCTTATCCTTTGCCCTAATGCCAGACCGCAAAAACAACCTAGACTTCATAGTGGCTTTTGATAAATTCATATCTGACAAAAACTACAGCCGTGAAGAGATATGTTTAAAAGGAGTGTTACTAAATGCTTTAACTGACCTTCATAAGAAATATCCTGTTCCCCGCAGATTCATGATAGCCATCCACTCGCTAAAAAAGTTAGATGTTATAATAAGTAGATCCGACAAAGACGGCAAAATTGTAATAATGGACAAAGACTTCTACCTCGACAAAATCAACCAGCTCCTTAGCGACACAAATACTTACGAAAAACTGACGAAAAATCCCCTCCAGAACGTTCCCACAGAATTTTTTCGGAAAGTAAGATTAATTGGCCAAGACAAAAAGAGTATTGAACTATTAGAGAAATTTAAAGTAATTAATCCTAATTACCCTACTTTTATATGGTCTTCCCAAAACTCACAAAGACAATCTTCCATTCAGACCCATCGTTTCATGCGCCGGAGCTTTCAATTACAAAATTTCTAAATGGTTAGCTGGCCTCCTTTCTCCTTTTTAGGCACTTTTTCTCCCAGTCACATCAAACATTCGGAAGACTTTTGTCACAAATTCAGAGAAGCACATATACCACTTCACAACATAAAACTTTTAAGCCTTGACGTAGACTCCCTATTCACAAAAGTACCAGTACAGGACGTTCTTCAGTTTTTAAGGGAAAAATTATCCCCCTATACAGATCATTTCCCTTTGGCACTTGACAAAATAATAAAGTTAGTTGAATTATGTGCATCTAATAACGTATTTTCATTCGGGGAATCATTCTACAAGCAAAAATTCGGGTGTAGTATGGTAGTCCTTTAAGTCCTATTTTAGCCAATCTGTACATGGAATACTTTGAAACTACAGTAATAAATGCAATAAAACCCAAAAACATGCTGTGGATGAGATACGTGGATGACATACTAACATTTTGGGATAATAAGTGGGGTAATTTTAATGAATTCCTCTCAAAATTAAACGCATTAGTGCCCAGCATCAAATTTAAAGTTGAATGGGAAACAGACAACAAAATTCCTTTTCTTGATGTTTTAATAATCAGAGACACGACAGAATAACAAATTTAGCCATAATACAGAAAACCAAACGTTCTCACTTTTCCATATATTCACTACTTTAGCTATCATGACAATACTATCAAGATAGGTCTAGCTAGCAACCTATTCTTAAGAGCCTTACGAATTTGTTCCCCAGATTTCCTGGAAAAAGAATTTGAACTAATTCGCAAGCAACTTTCATCTTTAAAGTATCCTGACCATATAATTGAGAAAGCAATTCAAAAAGCAAACGTAATTTTCTACCGACCCCCTAAAGACAAGACCAGAGACACACCCAACAATAAAATAAAAATTCCCCACCTGGAGACGATTAAGAGAGTAACTCACACCCTTGGGAATCCAACCCTTTTGGCATTTACCTACCCTCCCAAATACCTTAGCCAAATCCCTGATTAACGTCCAACAAAAGACATCGCCCAAAGACTCTGGGGTATATGAGATCCCATGCCAGGACTGTGACCAATCTTACATCGGATTTTACAGGTAAATCACTTCCCCAGAGATTAATACAACACAAACGGTCAGTTAGGTATGGACAACAGAACTCGGCTATTTTCAATCATATAAATGAACATAACCATAGAATAAACTGGAATATGTCACGTGTAATTTATAGCAGCAACTGCCGGTACAAGAGTCAAATGATGGAATCAGCCTTAATAAAAGAGAAGCAGGTAATGAACATCTCAAAAGGGAATTGGACATCGGACATCGTCGACGCAGTGTTCATTCAACCAACGCTTAAGAAGATTAAAGGAAGATTATCGCGGGGGTGACCTAAATTGCTTACTTGTGGACGAATCTCTTGGTATAAATACCACACCTTTTCTGTAAACTTTTCTCATTCATATACCTGAAGAGAGAGCAGCAGTCTCTGAAATATAGTACTTTTCTCTCTACATTTTGGTGTTTTTATGGGCTCCTTTTATTAGATATATATATATATATATATATATATATATATATATATATATATATATATATATATATATATATATTATCCTTCAACTGTGCGCATGCGCGATCGTATCCTGCACTTGTCTCTTTATGACCTCTCCATGTTTGGTACGTGATAGGTAGTAAGTTATTACCTTATCTTTTATTTACGATTTCTATAATTTAAGCTCCATGTATGATCTCAGCTAAAACTTGAATATAAATTCTTTTTACTTATATTTTTATGGTTTTTTAAATGTTTCTTTGCTACTAGCGAAATACTTATAAGTAGATATAGACTATATAAGCTTGCATGCACTTTCTCTGTTTATCTGGCTGGTTGTCTGTCTGTCTGTATTACATACTCTCTCTCTCTATACAATTTAATTGGATTAAACCATTCTTATAAACAGCGTATACCAAAACTACTGTCAACTAATTTCAATGGCCAGTTCAAATATACGATACCACCTCATTCATAAATCAAAGATGAAAAAATGTATGTTCGTCGAACAAAAACAAAAATAAAACATTCTTTTGAACATTATAGTATGATAAATTCCGATAAAATTATCTTATTGATGGTCTCCTATTAACAAGGAGAAAAAAGTTTTGGAAAAAAAAGTTTTAAGTGCAATAGAGAATGAAAAATTGTTACCGGCGGCCAAGGGGAATTTTATTAGGTTATTTATGGGCATTCTGTCATTAAAAGAACAGGAAAAAACGCTTGATAAATTAGTCTTTTAGGACATAGAAAAAATGACAAATTATGACGTTCAATAAAATAATACATGCTAAGGTGGAGATACGAAGTAAGAGAGGGGAAGTCTTGACGTTAGAAAGTTATTTAGAGAAATAAAATACTCCGAAGAGTGATCTCCATAATAATATATATGTGAAGCCAAGAATAGCAGAGCTTAAATGTGGGATTATGCAAGAAAGAAAGAAGAATGAATGCCTTGGGTATTAAAGTTATTTTAAAAAACGGATCTCTGCTTGATGAAAATTTTTAAAAAATGTAGGAACCACGAAAAAGTGAAGGCACAGAGTAATGAGGTTCTCTCAAAATAAGAGAAAATGCCTAATGAGCTGTCTCTTAAGCTAAAGAGAGCAAGTAAACGAGGGTTAGGAATCCGTGTAAAACATGATTAAGAACGAATTGTCCGAAAAGTTCTCTCCGTTAGGGAAAGGAAAATAAATGAAGGATGTTTAAAAGTTTTGTTGCTTAAAAAAAGATGCAAAGCAAAGAAGAGAGACAGATAATGAGTAAAGATGAGAGGAAAGAGATAGGACATAGAGTTAGTAGGAGTTTTTGAAGATAAACATTAGAAGCAAAGGAGAGAGGATAAGGGAATCGTTTTAATATATGACCAAGAAATATACCGTTAAGGTAAAGAGAGGCGTGAGGAACGGAGAAAAATAAAAAAAAACATACAGGTAAATAACGTGAAAGAAAGCAAACAATAAGAAAAGATAGATTAAAACATTTACGGGATTCAAAGAGAGAAAAAACCGAGGCAAAAAAGATTCCATAGGATGTGGAAGTCATATGGACATCGCCATGTGACTTTTTGGCAACAGTAAGAGGAAAAGACATAAAAAGAAGAAGAGATCCATAACAGCCATTGCTGTAGCAGCAGAACCCTTCATTACAGGACCGTAATTGACTATAAAAAGAGAGGGAGAAAAAAAGGAAAAACTCATATGGGGATGTGACAATACAGCGGAGGGGGTGGGTAAGGGGGAGAGGGTTATGTGAAAGAAGGCAAAAGTGAGAGAAGAAGAAGAAGAAAAGTTGGGAGGGAGAAATTCAAGAGATTCGAGAGAATGGTTCAAAGGGGTTTGAGAGAATTGAAGGAGACGAAGAAGAAATGCTTAGATTCAGAGGGGTTTTGACAGAAATGAAGAAGAAGAAGAACAGTTAGGAGAGAGAAATTCAAGGGAATCGAGAGAATGGTTCAAACGGGTTTGAGAATAGAATAAGAAGAAGAAGAGCAACAACAAAAACAGTTGGAAGAGATAATATCAAGAGAACTGAGAGAATGGTTCAAAGGGGTTTGAGAGAATAGCGCAGTAAAACCTAATGGACAAAGAAGGAACAGGAGAATAAAATATAAATAAGATAAAAAAAGTTTAGGAAAAAGTATTTAAACCAATATCAGGTGATAAGTAGGAGGGAGGAATAAGTAAATAATGGAATAAATATAACAATTTCAATATGAATGGAGAAAATTAAACGGAAAACGGCTGATGAAACTAGAGAGAATAATGCTTATTTAAATGTATAAAAAAGAAATGCAGCGAAAAATTCGAGAGTATTTAAAGAATTGTTGAAGAAGCATAATAAAATAAGTGGCAAGAAGGGAAAACAAAGCTATAAGGAAAAAAGAGAAAATTCTGACGTAAGAGATAAAAAACCAAAATGAATATAAGTAGAAAGGAAATAGCTAAATTTAGATAACTATTACGATGTAGAAATGTAACATAAATAAAAAAATGAAAGAGAAGATGACAAAAACAGAAGTGAAAGATAGCATTAAGAATCACAGCAATAAAAGTAATGGACTGGAAGAGATCATAAAAAAGAAAAGTACTGCAAAATATCAAAAGCAATCAGACAGCAACAACAAAAAAAGCTGACGAATATCAAGAACAAATTTGCAGCCATTGATAACTAGAAATGATTACGAGAGCCTAAGAGGTAGTTGACATTGCAAAAGCCATGGCAGGTAAAAGACTAAAAACAAGAGCAGAATAAAGTCTAAATATGAAGTAACGAAAGCAACGACAAGCAGAGTAACGAGTTAGGAGATGAAATTAGAAGGTCTAAGTTAAAAGAAAAACATTTGTGGAAGCCAACAAAGATAAGTAAACGAAAATAAAGACATATCTGCATCAGACGAAATCTGAAACTAGAATCAATGTAATTGAAAGAGGAATAACTGAAAAATTTGATAATTTTATTGTAGAACAAACGAGTAATAACGTTATATCAAAGCAACTAAAGACGAATAATCGTAAAGAAAAATAATTCTTTTGTGGGAAAAACAGGACCAGTAATGCATCGAAATACTAAAAGACATCTCACTACCAACAACATCAAACCTAATAACAAAAAAACGAACAGCAGCAGAAGCAAAAACAGCAACAAAAACAGCAACAACCACACGCATAAGACCCACACGCGTGAGAAGCTCAAGATGACAGTGTAGTAACGCCAAGGAAATAAGTAGTCGAAGTGGTTGAGCTTGAAGAGGAGCTGAACCCGTAACAAGAGGAACTTATGGGAGGGCTCTGAGGAGTCCTGTGAAAACTCAGGTGGAAGAAGTGGGACGAGGGGAGAAGAAGAAACAGTAAGAAGGGAGGAGGAGGAGAAGGAGGAAAAGACAAGGGGGAATGGTGATGGGACTGCTGAAGAAGTTGTAGAGAAGAAGAAACAGGAAGAGGAGGGGGAGATAAAGGGGAATGAAGTGGGGAATGATGGAGAAGTTGGAGGGGAGAAGAAGATACAGGAGGAGGAGGAGGAAGAGGACGAGGAACAGAGGAGGTTAAGAGACAAGTGGGAATAGAGTGGCTACTGATGGAGAAGTTGGAGGGGAGATGAAGAAACAGGGGGAGGAGGACGACGACGACAAGAAAGAGACAAGGAGCAGAGGAGGAGGAGAAAACAAAAGAGAAAGTAGAGGAGGAGGAGGAGGAGGAGGAAGAGGCAAGGGGGGATGGAGTGGGGACTGATGCATAAGTTGGAGGAAAGAAGACACAGGACGAGGAGGAGGAGGAGGAGGAGGAATGGAGTGGGGACTGATGGAGAAGATGGAGGGTATAATAAGAAACAAGAGGAAGAGGAGGAGGAAGAGACAAGGGGGAATGAATTGGGGACTGACGGAGAAGAAGTTCAGAGGAAGAAGAATATGTGGAAGGTGAGATGAAGGTAATATTAAGAAGGGGAGATTATTACTATCTTTTTCATTCACGGTCTTCCCTTTTTTTACTCAGTGGAGAACGGATGATTTACAAGAAACAGGAAACTGACTGTCAGGATATATCCATTATTCTCGTTCTTATTTTCCGTTTAGTGGGTTTAGTTCAGGACCGTAAAAAATAATAAAAAAAATACCTTAAACTGTAAAGTTACAAGAGCTACAAGTTGAATTGTTAGTTATCTGTAAAAGGAAACTACTGAGAATGATATGCGTCTGTCCGTCCGCCCTCAGCTCCTAAAAACTACTGAGGCTAAAGGGCTGCAAATTGGTTTGTTAATCACCCACCCTCCAATCATGCCAAATTGCAGACCTCTAGCCTCAGTAGTTTTGATTTTTATTTAAAGGTAAGGTTAACCATGGATCGTGCGTCTAGCACCGTAGAGGTGATAGCCGCGGACGCATCTTCACTTGACCGCATCTGGGGAGCAAATGAGCGCCGTCCGGTCGTGGCTGAGAGTTTCAGTGAAGTATGGTGCCTTATTAATGTTGGTGTGTTAATAACTATTATTCATATGTAAAAGAGGTAGCTTACTGGATGCACGTATTACATCACTCAACATTTTTTCATCTTAGCGTCTTTATCATTAATTAAACAAAGAAGAATCGCAAATTTTAGCTGGAATAACCGGATTAAAATAAAGGCATTTTTATAATTACGAGACTTTGCGGTTACTTGAATCTGAAGTTTTTCGCGCTGAATTTCTTTAAAATAATAAATTTATGAAACAGTCTAAGAAGGTAATTATAATTCAATATGTATAACACAAAGTAGATGAATAAACAAGGTCGAGTTATAAATCATTCTCAGAAGATGATTTTACCTGAATAGCTTTAGAATAGAGGAGTTATAAAACACTAAAGAAGACCATTTAATTCACTAGCAAAACTCTGATGGAAATACAAAGAACAATGTAAAAACGTAAGATGTCACTTCGTGTGTTTAAGGTCAACGCAGACAAGTAGACTGAATTATTGGAGAAGCAACAGATAAGTTGATCAAGTCAGAAAGGAGACATTTAAAGGTTCCTTTAAAACATCTGAAATCAATTGTTCATCGCGCGCGCAAGCGAGTGTGTGTGTGAGTGTGTGTGTGTGTATGTGCACGTGCGTGCGCGCGTGTGAGAGCGAGAGAGTGAGAATATCTTATTTTCTTGGAAAACGGGGACCGCTTACTATAACGACGTAAATAACCAGACAAAAATGAAAATCAAATGGATCACTAAAAAAGCGAAAGGGATTTTTCGGGTCAGATTCAAGGGGGGACTTCAACTCTCCCGAGCGGGAAGGGGGAGGGAAGGGGAAGGGGGGTTGCTCGGAGATGGTACAGAAAGGAGATATAACCTTTTTGCCATAGCGTAGTGTTAAATGTGTTTACCCTGGAGTTTAGTAACGAATCGGGCCGTGGAACTCAAAAATATGACTATCGTAAAGGCGCTCTAAAGGGTGCCTTTTCCTACCCCTTCTCTACTCCTCCCCCGCCCCTCTGCGAGATACACATTTTACAAGCCACTTTTCTAAGGGAGAGATTTAGCATATTCGTGTGTTTGTGGCATTTAGCCCCGAGAGCAGTAATGACCTTTGGAATAGCTCGTCCTAACCATGCGTGGACCATGAATGTGGACATTGCTAATGTTGTCCCAGTTCGGGTTATTTCAAAGCACCATGGAATCAGTAGTTGTGCAAAGGGACATTTTTGTTTGGTTTGCCCGTAGAGATGCCTTAAAATGTCTGATTTTTTTTACAATTCTTCGTACATTTTTTTATTACATCGAAATATCTTCGTCAAAATGCTGTTAGATTCTTCAAAATATATTAATTATAAGACCTATGTCTAGAATACTTTCGTCATGCATCCATGGCCATAAAATGCTTTTAGAATTTGATCTAGCTTTTATTTATATAGGAGATTCATTCCCGTTTACATATACTAAAAATTTTCTTTTATGTAACGGAACATGATCAATCCACTTTGCTATTTATACTGGTCCCGCCACCGGTTTCAAAGAATTACGCAAGGTAGTATAAAAAAAGTAGTTAGAACTGATTACTGCGGTGATACAACGTAAAAAGTCAAATATAGTTTTTGATACTCATATTTCTCCGTGCATTACATTCAGGACTCAGCATTCATCCACCAATTCAGCCTCCGGGAACTGCTCGAGTGAAATATTTCCCGAAGTGGATATTTACATTGCCTTTTCGAAATCGGGCTGCGAATAAAAATCAGAGATTAGTAATGGGGCGTGGAGAGAGAGTGCTCTTTGCTCCAACCCTCGCCACATCATTTGTGGGTCTTCATAAAGCGCAAGATTTTAATGAGCAATTTGCATTATCCTGGACGCTGGCTTTTGTTGTGAATCATGGCAGAAACAAACGGCTGAATTTAAAGGGTAGTTCCGGAAAAAATCTCACAGGGAATTTGGGCTCTGGAGAGCCACCACTTAAACTCTTTCCCCCCTCGTGCGAACGTTTTCATGTCTGAAGCCAAACAATGCTTGATCCTTAGTAGTGGCTGCTTTGGATAAACATGCTTCGATGAAACAGATTTGCTAAAGTCGCCGTAATTATCTAGCCTTCATTATTACAGTGTTTTTTCTTTATTAATTGACCCGTTTCGGTGAAGTAGCGTCGTATGTAGCGATGATGTATATTATTTTCTTTATGATGTGAATGAATAAATTATACTAATAAAAAGGCACAGAATTGGCAGAAAAGTAAAAACAGAAACGACGCAAAGATATAGCTCTATAGGTAAAAATCAATTGTTTAAGGAAAAGAAGGCGGCTTTGATGACCTTACAAAACAAATACCCAACAAAATCCTAGGCATGTAAGTTTCTCAATTTTCCGTGTTTTCCAAAACAAAAGAAGAAAATTGAGAATGACACCAACATTTTCATTTATGAGTAATAAACTGCTGTATATTTCAATAATAATAATAATAATAATAATAATAATAATAATAATAATAATAATAATAATAATAATAATAATAATAATAATAATAATAATATATGGGGCAGAGGAAAATACCATCAGCTTCCTCAAAAATACAATGCGCAACTGGAATACAATACTTACAAGCTCTGGAATAAGATTAGCAGAGGTTAATATCAGGAGAGGGATCTTCCAGGGCGACTCACTGTCCCCACTACTCTTCGTAGTAGCCATGATTCCCATGACAAAAGTACTACAGAAGATGGATGCCGGGTACCAACTCAAGAAAAGAGGCAACAAAATCAACCATCTGATGTTCATGGACGACATCAAGCTGTATGGTAAGAGCATCAAGGAAATAGATACCCTAATCCAGACTGTAAGGATTGTATCTGGGGACATCAGGATGGAGTTTGGAATAGAAAAATGCGCCTTAGTCAACATACAAAAAGGCAAAGTAACGAGAACTGAAGGGATAAAGCTACCAGATGGGAGCAACATCAAACACATAGATGAGACAGGATACAAATACCTGGGAATAATGGAAGGAGGAGATATAAAACACCAAGAGATGAAGGACACGATCAGGAAAGAATATATGCAGAGACTCAAGGCGATACTCAAGTCAAAACTCAACGCCGTAAATATGATAAAAGCCATAAACATATGGGCAGTGCCAGTAATCAGATACAGCGCAGGAATAGTGGAATGGACGAAGGCAGAACTCCGCAGCATAGATCAGAAAACCAGGAAACAAATGACAATACACAAAGCACTACACCCAAGAGCAAATACGGACAGACTATACATAACACGAAAGGAAGGAGGGAGAGGACTACTAAGTATAGAGGACTGTGTCAACATAGAAAACAGAGCACTGGGGCAATATCTGAAAACCAGTGAAGACGAGTGGCTAAAGAGTGCATGGGAAGAAGGACTAATAAAAGTAGACGAAGACCCAGAAATATACAGAGACAGGAGCAAGACATACAGAACATAGGACTGGCACAACAAACCAATGCACGGACAATACATGAGACAGACTAAACAACTAGCCAGCGATGACAATTGGCAATGGCTACAGAGGGGAGAGCTAAAGAAGGAAACTGGAGGAATGATAACAGCGGCACAAGATCAGGCCCTAAGAACCAGATATGTTCAAAGTAGGATAGTACGGAAATAACATCTCTCCCATATGTAGGAAGTGCAATACGAAAAATGAAACCATAAACCACATAGCAAGTGAATGCCCGGCACTTACACAGAACCAGTACAAAAAGAGGCATGATTCAGTGGCAAAAGCCCTCCACTGGAGCCTGTGCAAGAAACATCAGCTACCTTGCACTAATAAGTGGTACGAGCACCAACCTGAAGGAGTGATAGAAAACGATCAGGCAAAGATCCTCTGGGACTATGGTATCAGAACGGATAGGGTGATACGTGCAAATAGACCAGACGTGACGTTGATTGACAAAGTCAAGAAGAAAGTATCACTCATTGATGTCGCAATACCATGGGACACCAGAGTTGAAGAGAAAGAGAGGGAAAAAATGGATAAGTATCAAGATCTGAAAATAGAAATAAGAAGGATATGGGATATGCCAGTGGAAATCGTACCCATAATCATAGGAGCACTAGGCACGATCCCAAGATCCCTGAAAAGGAATCTAGAAAAACTATAGGCTGAAGTAGCTCCAGGACTCATGCAAAGAAGTTGTGGGATCATAGAAACGGCACACATAGTAAGAAAAGTGATGGACTCCTAAGGAGGCAGGATGCAACCCGGAACCCCACACTATAAATACCACCCAGTCGAATTGGAGGACTGTGATAGAGCAAAAAAAAAAAAAAAAAAAAAAATAATAATAATAATAATAATATGATAACCTTTTCCTCCAAGCTCAAGTAAAAATGACTGGAAACTGTTTACAGGAGGATGTTACTGGTCTCAGAAGATTCTTCGTTAGACGTTGTAGAAATTAGTTGTCAGTTTCAGAAGCGACAGCATTCAATTAGGGTGCTTTTAACTGACTGGTAGTATACCGAAAGTAGCTTCCATTAAGACGCCGATAATTACCACTACCTGCAATTATAACCTGAATGTCAGAGGAAGAAGACCAGTGTTTATAAAAAAAATAATAAAAGAGGTCAAGTTCATCTTCTTGTCAACCTTCTTACTTAGTTATCTTTGATTAGTGTTAATTGTTACTTTTATTATGATTAACTTTTCTTATTGAAATTGTATTAGCTTCACTCTTCATACCTACGTCACTCTGTTCTGTTTAATCCTTGACTGCCGTTGCATCTTGCTGTTTTATCAAGTTACGTCTGGTTAGTTGTTATGATATAGTTTGACAATGTTCCCAAAGTTTCCTTTAGTTAGGGATGTTCTTTGTTAAAGGAGCAGAGGTAAAAACTGATCAAGTACACCTTTCTGTTGACGGAATTGACGCTAATAACTGGCAATAAAACTTAACCTTAAGTGTATAGATGGTCGCCATTTTAAAAGGGAAGATCAAAATGGAAAAAAAGGACAATGAGGAGAGAGTTCCAGGGTCTAGTGGATAAGGAAAAGAGTCACTGAACCGGATATCGTATGTAAAAATAAAAAGAAAAAAGAACTAACAAGGAGAATGAGAGGCAAACATCCTAGGCCTACTCCCCCACATTAGTACAAAAATCTCTTAAAAGAATGAAAGTTAAAGGGAGGAGGGAAACATAAATAGGTACAGAATTCTAAATACTTCCGCATGCTGGATGATGTGGCCTTTCAGTTAAAGAGCTCCCCCCCCCCCCCCACCCTCACCTCCTACCTCCCTTCAATCCCCCCAAAAATACCCAATCATATCCTAATTACCGTCGACGACCCAACAAACACAACCATCGTTCCCTGTCACAATGCAGAGAACGCTCCCGTCAAAGGACCCCATTCCCATACGAGGCTTCCTGGCACTATAGAAAGTGGCTGGGGAGATGCTGTGTCAAAGGAGGAGTTCAAAGACCCGGGTTCCATGTTTGTTATTATTTCGTTCATGATGAGAGACCAATCATTCTCTCAGTTACTGAGTGTAAACAGACAGTAAGCACCTTTTGTGTCCTGTAAACACGTTAGGAAATGCGTTCGTGTGCTTGATCATCAAAGATGGTGTTACTTCAGCCGAGGAAATTATTTGTGGAATGATTTGGTTTGCTGTTCATGAAAGACAACTCAGACAAAGAAGAGGAGTCTGGTAACTATGGAAGTGCAGTCCTTGTATTCAGGATGATGCACAGGTCTTGATAACTTGTATATCAATCGCTTTAACGAACGTCTGCGCTCTTTAATTGGCCTTTTTAGTTTATATTTCTTTCATATAATTTTTACTTCCAGACTTTCAAACTGATTATTGAAACATACGAATTATTGAATGCAAAAGAAGGAAAAGGGACATACAAGAAGTTCCCTCAAATAATAATGGAGAGTTATATGAACATCTAAACAAAATACAGAAAGAACAAGTCATATTATATCTTCAAAACGAAATGCCTCATAAAAATCCCAGGCATACACGCTTTTATCCCAAGCAAGTTTTCAGCGCCTCGGAATCCTCGTGAAATCAGTGTCAAAATCCTTCCCAAATCAGCCCCCGGGCCAAATATTCGGACGGTTAATTTTTAGGGGGAATTCGCGGCGGCTCTAATGCGCCATTCACTTCCGGTGGTGCCCGCATCGCCCGAAATCATTTCGGAATACATTGAACCTCTTGTGAATTATGAATTGAACCTTAATTAATGAATTGCTCGCTGCATTGGGCAAAAATCCACAGTTGATTAACTCTTTATATCAGTGTGGAAGAGAGAGAGAGTGAGAGAGAGAGAGAGAGTGAGAGAGAGGATATTTGAACGGCGTAATATATATATATATTATATATATATATATATATATATATATATATATATATATATATATATATTGTATAGAAAAAAATGTATGGTAAGGAAAAAGGTTGAGAGAGAGACTTAAAGGGAAGAGAGAGGGAGTGAGAAAATAGAATAAATTAATCGAGAGGGGCGAAAACAGAAAAGCGAAGAAATTGGACGTCAAAATATCCAGGATGGTAAAATTATACAGGAAGGGACGGCTAAAATAAGAAAGTAGGAAAAAATAGAAGAGAGAGAGAGAGAGAGAGAGAGAGAGAGAGAGAGAGAGAGAGAGAGAGAGAGAGAGAGAAAAGAATGATGGCACTGGAAGGCCTGTTTTTCTTAATAAGGAAAAATCAATGAGAAATTATGAAGAAAAAAATATTATTTGGTATATTAAAAAAATTAATAATTTTTCTAACACAACGCACTCATACACACACAGATATATATATATATATATATATATATATGTTTATATATATATATATATATATATATATATATATAGTGTAAGCATTTACTGTTGTACATAAACTTTAAGCGCTTAGCTATAAGACACATTAACGCAAACATAATGCTATCATAAAAAATCATCATTATTATTTGAGGAAACAGTAGTTGTAGTAATAATTTCTTTGGTTTATATTGTACATACTAACGATTTATAGTAAAAAAGTAAAAGCTATCTGTAAATGCATATTAATTCGTGTGTAAGGCACCTAAAGTGATCTTGTACAATAATTAGGTTACGAGACTTTTCAAATCCAATTTTAGGTATAACACTGTTGTTGTTGTTGTCATTATTATGATTATAATTATTATTATTTACGGGTGTTACCCTCTATACGAACACACCTGAGTAACCAATCCAGGTAACTGATGGAATAAAATCACTTCTGTCAAGAAAATATGACAATCAGTGTCAAAATGAAATCATTTCTACGGATTTTGGTTACTTATCTGTCAATAACCTCTTTCCATCCTTTTGCTGATCAATAGATAACTGACGATCGCGTTTTCATTTTAGCATGCAGCGCTCACCAACTGTCACCCTAACATTTCAATATTAAAAAAAATATATACATACGAAAAATAAACGGAATCTGCTACGCTAATTGATTCAGGAGTCGAGCCCTCCCACTCGGATTTGAGCGTGGTCGAACAATAATACCATGAGTAATGGAAATATGTTTACAGTATGGGGAGAGAGAGAGAGAGAGTGAGAGAGAGAGAGAGAGAGAGAGAGAAAGTAATGCTTATCTATCCAGAAATACACACTCATACACACACGTGTATATATATATATATATATATATATATATATATATATATATATATATATATATATGTAAATGCCACAATGGAAAAGTAGTTGCTAGGCATTTCGACACAGTCCTTTACTACCAGACCACGTGTCAAAAGGTACTAGCAGCCACTCAGTTGTTTCACTTATCGTTTGTGGCATTGCCTTTATTTATACATTCATCACGTTCCATGTCTTTGTGAATCAGTTACACACACACAAACGCTAACACACACATGTGTGCGTGTCTGTTTGTGTATATAACTGATATATATATATATATATATATATATATATATATATGGCTGGTAGAAATGTCCTGTTACAACAGAATTCCATCTCATAAAAGGAACCCATAAAAACGCCAAAATATAGAGGGAAAATACTATATTTCAGAGACTATATAATTGAGAAAGCAATTCACAAAGCAAACATAATTTTCTACCGACCCTCTCAAGACAAGACCAAGAGACACCAAACAATAATAAAAATTCCACACCTGGACAGGATTAAGACGGTGACCCAGACTCGGAAAATCTAACCCTTTTGCATTTACTTACACAAACACCTTAGCCAAATCCCTGATTAACGTCCAACAAAAGACATCCCCAAGGACACAGGCGTTTACGAAATCCCATGCCTGGACTGTGATCAATCTTACATCAGTTTTACAGAAAGTTACTTCCCCAGAGATTAATACAACATAAACGGTCAGTTAGGTATGGACAACAGAACTCAGCTATTTTCAACCATATAAATGAACATAACCACAGAATAAACTGGAATTTGTCATGTATAATTTATAGCAGCAACTGTTGGTACAAGAGTCAGATGATAGAATCAGCCAGAGACAGGTAATGAACATCTCAAAGGGCGCATGGGATTCAGAGGTCATTGATAAAGTTCTCTTTCAACCAACGCTTAAGAGGATTAAAGAAAGATTATCAGTGGGAGTGACCTTAATTGGCTTAACTGTGGATGGATCTCTTGGTATAAATACCACCTTTTCTGTAACTTTTCTCTGAATCCTCTTTCTTTTGTTCTTTTCTTCTGCCTAACGAAAATTTTGAGAAAATACATTTGGGTCGGTAAAGCAAAATTCAAAATGTGAGAAGGAAGCGAGCTGTAGAGTAACCTATTTCCCTGTTTTGAACTAATTTAGAATTTCTCTTTCACTTTGGGATCAGATAACAGATCCCTTGAGAGTATTTTGACTTAACAGCTTTCTCTGCTTTGTATTGTTATAACATATGAAGACAAAAACCCTTTTATTGGTTTCTCCCTGGGATTAGTTTCTGGGTGATAAATGAGCTGTCATACCCTGTCAGGGTGGGGTGTTGACCAATCTCAAGACCTCCACGATAGGGTAATTCACACCTAAGGAACTCCAGCCCCTTTCTATTGTAA
>NC_061089.1:52051745-52056745 GCF_015104395.2 Macrobrachium nipponense
GCCGAGTCCTTTTGATTCCAATATGATGTTATTGTCGTGAATATTGGATTTACCGCACCACTTATTTTTCGGGGAGGGGAGGAATTGGGTAGGGGGCTGTATATGAGTGGAGGGGGTATGGAATAGGATGTAGGGCAAAAGGATGATGTGAGTATGGCGAAGGGGAGGGAGATGATGGGCCTAGGATATATCTGTCTCTAGGAGAAGGTAGGCTAGTAGGTAGCATAGAATAGAGTTAATAGGGAAACAGGATTGAGGAGGTTGAGGGGAGAAGGAATGACGTTCTGGGGCTGAGGGTTAGGAGGGAGGAGGTCCTGGGGTTGAGAGGTAGGAGGGAGGAGGTCCTGGGGTTGAGAGGTAGGAGGGAAGAGGTCCTGGGGTTGAGAGGTAGGAGGGAGGAGGTCCTGGGGTTGAGAGGTAGGAGGGAGGAGGTCCTGGGGTTGAGAGGTAGGAGGGAGGAGGTCCTGGGGTTGAGAGGTAGGAGGGAGGAGGTCCTGGGGTTGAGAGGTAGGAGGGAAGAGGTCCTGGGGTTGAGGGCTAGAAAGGAGGAGGTCCTGGAGTTGAGAGGTAGGAAGGAAGAGGTCCTGGGGTTGCTGTAGTATAGGAGGGGAAGAGGCTTCTGACGAATTACCTGTTGGCGAGAATTATTTGATGAGGAAAACAGCCGTGAGGCAGACGGTAAGAGGACTTATTGTTCCTGTTGTTCGGAGGAAATAACTGTAGCTGAAAGGAAGAAAACAGAATGCAAATGCTCTCGAAAGATAGACAGAAAGAAGGGAAGTAATAATATATATTAGTAGTGATTTTCCATGCTGATAGAAGTAGTAGTAGTAAAAGAAAGAAAAAAATGACTCCTAATATCTAATATATTACATATTTTAAAAGAAATCGAGACTAAGATCATATCCAATAATATCGTAAGATGTATGGATAGCAAGGATTAACAAAAAAGTATTGTAATGTTAATAACAATAATAGTTCATTCCTAACTCACAGGTTTCTAGCGCAACATTACTAGTATCCTTTCATAGACAGATTTCCTGAATCTTTGACTACGTCTGTAATGAAAAACAATCACATCTTGGGAATAGGTTTTGCAAAAACTTTTAAATTTTACGTAGCAGAGACGGATTTCATTGAATTTAAATGCTATTATTTTGAAAGCCAAAGCACTGATTATCATTACCATTTATTTGCTCCATTGAACCGATAGCTGTCATAACCCACAGAGCCTCAAAGAAGGCTGCGAGTGTATTTCCTCATAAACTTAAATATATCTTTATAAACAGAGAGAGAGAGAGAGAGAGAGAGAGAGAGAGAGAGAGAGAGACGTGAGGAGAAAGGTGGCCTCTCGAAACTAATGAAAGGTGAACAAAAGGAAAGGATGACCCTCTTTGAAAACCGTGTATTTTGGTTAGGGCTATTTTAGTAGACCTTTCTGCCACTTTTTTTTTTTTTTTCGGAAATAGGCCCATCGCCCCTCGGAGTGACATAACAGGCCAGGTGGGCAAAAAGGGGAGTGTTTATCTGGCTGGGGTCATCTCAGACCGACGGAAGTCGTGGAGGTGGAGGTGGAGGTGGAGGAGGAGGAGGAGGAGGAGGAGGAGGAGGAGGAGAAGCTGGGCTCTGCTCCAGGAGGCGTGGCATAAGGGCGTGTTGGAAGGAATTACCACTGTACCGTATGAAGCAGTATTGCCGGAAATAAGCGAAGATGACAGAAAAAACAAGGAAAAAAACCTAGAGAGTGAGAAGGAAGAGAGAAAAAACATAGAAAGGGAGAGGGAAGTTGGTGGTGATGAAAAACAAGAACTAAAGAGAGAAAATAGTAAGATAAGTACTGGGATGATAAATAATATGAAATGGGTGATAGAAATATTGAGATAAGTATGAACATGCAATTGTGGGGCGCTGAGAGAGGGGGGAGAAATATAAAAGTAAACTGTAAATAGGAAATTATGGTGACAAAGGATTCAAAGCACATTAATGGATGAGAGAGGGGCTAGGGGAGGGAAATAATAATTGTACAGAGAGAGAGAGAGAGAGAGAGAGAGAGAGAGAGAGAGAGAGAGAGAGAGAGAGAGAGAGAGAGAGAGAGAGAGAATTGAAAGTATTATATAGGAGGAAAGAGGACAAAACAAATTGTGTTGGGAGAACAATCCTGAGAGATGAAAAAATTAAGGTTATGACAATGATAGAGAGAGAGAGAGAGAGAGAAGAGTTAGAAGAGAGGAAAGAGAGAGAGAAGAGAGAATAGAAAGTATTTATATAAGAGGAAAGAGGACAAAACAAATCGTGTTGGGAGAAGAATCCTGAAAGAATAAATAATTAAGATTATGACAATGAAAGAGAGAGAGATAGAAAGAGCAGTAAGTTGTTTAGGGAGAATAGTAATGAGAGAGAGAGAGAGAGAGAGAGAGAGAGAGAGAGAGAGAGAGAGAAGGAGCTCCTTCGGCAACAAGAAGCACTCCAGCTGACCGTGAAGAACATGACCACAGCAAGAAAAAAACAGTAAATAGGAACAGAAAAAAAAGCAGTAAAGAAACGATAGTGTGGCGAGAAGAGTGACAATAGCAAGGGAGGGGAAGACTGACAGATGACAGGAAAAGGAAGAAAATGGAAATTCGGTGGGTCGTGGCAACGAAAAATTGGGCAGAGGGCGTCTCTTTTGAGGAGCGCAAGGATACGGCTGGGGTGCTGTGCAGGTAATTAGTTGTGATGTGGTTCTCCATAGGCTAAAGGATACGGCCGGGTGATGAAAACTGGAAGCAAAGTTCTGCACATGCTCGAAAGAGTTACGTCATACACACACACACACACACACACACACACACACACACACACATATATATATATATATAATATCTATATATATATATATATATATATATATATATATATATATGTATATCGAGCTACAATGTCCTTTAATATCTAATTCGCTCTACGCGCTGGTGTAGTAGTTAAAAGCTTCACTGACGTTCCTGGATTTGAAAGGATCCATGGTTCGCGCGCCCTGGTCCAGGCAAGTCTATTATCGAGAAAAAAATCCTCCTTCGGTTTAAGATATATGAAAATATATTAATTCCGATGTAGAGCGAATTAGACATTAAAGGACATTGTAGCTCGATATATGTATATGAATCACGGAAATGTGATATGACTTATATATGTGTATATATTATATATATATATATATATATATATATCATGTGTATATATATATATATATATATATATATATATATAATATATAGATATATATATATATATCTGTATTCAATCACAGGTTTGAAACATTTAAAATAAAATATAGTTTTATTCCTCCTCACACGTTTTTATCTCTGTTACAAGTAACTTTATGATTCTCTGTAAAAGAGAGAGAGAGAGAGAGACATGCTCATAACTATATTATTATTATTAATTATATTATTATTATTATTATTATTATTATTATTATTATTATTATTATTATTATTACCTTCATTGATTAGTTTTTATTTATATCATTTATAATTTTGTGAAAATTCAAAAATCTCTTCCCGTAACCTTACAATTAAATAAAAAAAAATTTCCCTCTGAAAATAAGGAAGTTGGTAAGGTCGGTTTTAAGAGGAGAGGCCACAGTTCCCCTCACGGAATCATTAATAGACCAAATCAAAGTAATTCGGGTAATTTGATGACTGTAACTGAATTAGAAAATAAGGGGAAGGAACTTATTGGGAAGTCTTCGGAAAAATTAAGGTAGCGGAGAATGGATGGTTGAGGATTTCCAGGCAAAAACACATTGTGTTTATTGGGTGGTAATTGGGAAGTATTATATATATATATACTTATATATATATATATATATATATATATATATATATATATATATATATATTGATATATATATCTTTATTTTAATCTATATATAATATAATATTATTAATAACTATATATATAAAAATATATATATCTATATATATATACCATATATAGATATTAATATATACATTTATATATATATATATTATATATATTTTACATATATAAATATATATTCTAGATAATATTTATATATATATATATATATGTATTGTATATATATTAATTCTATACATCCTATATATATATATATATTACCATATTATAGATAATATAATAGATTAATATTATAAATACATATATTAATATATAATATTAAACTAATATAAAAATATATAATATAATATTATAATTGGATTATATTAATAAATATACAATATATATATACCATAACCTCTTATTATAATTATAAATTATTATCTATAAGATATTTATATATATATATATATATGTACGTGTGTGGTGTGTGTGTGTGTGTATTATGGCCTTCCTGTTTGTCAGCATGTCCTCAAGGGGGTAAAGCTGCTTGCCTAAAGAGTTTTTTGTTGACACCAAGTAGGCTGGGCTGGTAGTGGTGTTGCTATTCCAGAGCCAATCACAGGTCTAGTAGCTAAAAGCAGAGCGCTGCACCACTCGACCAGTCCTTCAATGCTTTTTTGCACCTTCTAAAGGGGGTGAGGTTAGGTCACAAACTCTCTCTCTCTCTCTCTCTCTCTCTCTCTCTCTCACACACACGCATATATATATATATATATATAATATATATATATATATATATATATATATATATATATATATATATTATATATATATATATGATATATTCATATGAAATGGTCATACTCATCTGAAACTTGTTCGTATTACAGCGACATGTAATGAACTCCTATCTTCTGTACAATCTGAATACCGAGATAAAACAATAAACATACGGACAGAGAAAGATTTAGACACAAAACGAAAGCAGCTAGACGGAATTTTGCACAGGAGGTAAACCATTTAAACGCCTGCCATATATAGTTTTCGACATCAACAGAATTGTAAGAGGAATTCACAAAAAGATACAAAAATTGTTTCAGTTAAACGTATTCCGTGGAAGAGATTTAACAATGCAACGAGGGCTCAAAAAATGTGAG
>NC_061089.1:52066745-52079245 GCF_015104395.2 Macrobrachium nipponense
TCTCTCTCTCTCTCTCTCTCTCTCTCTCTCTCTCTCTCTCTCTCTCTTTGTGAGTACTCTTCTTTGAAAATATTCAAAATTCAGAGGAAATATAAGTTCAAAGATCTGTTATTGACCGTACAAAATGTACTGAAAACAAGATAAGTTAAATATCAGAAATGTGAAGAAAGTGCCCGTTGAAAAACTAACAGGTTAAGTATCACACCTGCATTCTCTTCTGAAGAATTATATGAATTTTGCCTCCAATCGAGATCAAAATTAGAAACGACAAATTACGAGCGACGAAGGAAAAATGCCTGAGGAGATTGTGATTCATAATCGCATTACGTGAGAGACATGTACTACTGATTGCATGAACGTCATGCAATATTTTATGCTATTTGCTAATTAGGATTCCAGCTTTTACTCATGCATTTTATGCTGTCAAGGCGAAGCGTGACCTTTTGTCTTAGGAATATTCTGCATATGAAAGATTTTTGTTTTAGTTACTGCAAATAAAGATAACAAGACCCAAAAGAATGTACTTTTTTGTTTTAGTACTTTACTTTTCCACAACTAAAATAAATAGAGTCTCCACGATTGCTGTTTCACTGACGTGAGTAAAACGGCTTTGTTAAAGAGCAATTTGCTTTAAATAAACCGAAGTGTACACATCATAAAAATCACATGAATAATACTCCATGAAAATCATTCTTGCCTGGTTAATTTGTCACTTTATGCAAATATTCTGGGTACTCGAAACGATTATTACTTTTGCATGTTAGGAAAAAAATTGAAAGTCAAATAAGGAAAATGGACCTTATCGAAGTATTGATTTTTTAATCTTTATTTTTCTTATTTTTTTATCTTAGCGAATCATTTTAAATTTTGTAGCTCCAACGATACCTAATAACACAAGTGATATTTTCTGCTAGTTATATTAAACTTTGGGATACTGACATACAGTACATCTTGGAACTTAGTCCAAATAATCAAGCACAAATGAGAGCGCAGGAAATTAACTGATTTTTTATTACTTCTATATTCTCCGATTCTCCAAATTCTCAAGAGAAAAGTTTTATATATAAGTCAATCTTTAGTTTGTACTGTAGGTCTCGCATCGGCACATCATGTATAAATATTGGAAAACCTCTGTTTATTTATAGAATAATTCTACTTGCAAAATTCTTTCACGAATAAGGATGCATGTTTCCTTTCGCAATACAACAACAACAACAACAACAATAATAATAATAATAATGATAATAATAATAGTAATAACAAAAGACTTCTGCGTATATGATTATGAAGAAAAGTGTTATTTGTTGGATGTTTGTGTTTAGTTCTCATATTTTGCTAGATATGAATAATAAGGTAAATAAAGTTAGATTAATTTAAAGATCTGGCAATAAACTCAGAACTGACGCTGAGATTTTAATTAAAAGCTTTATTTACATGATTGATATACTTGATTGCAGTTCGATTACAATGAAATAACTTATTTAAATGAAAAATAAAAATTGTTATTATTATCATTACTACTACTACTACTACTTAACTACTACTAATACTGCTATTATTATTATTATCATTATTATTATTATTGTTGTTGTTGTTGTTGTCTATCAAATTTTACCAAACTAGTCCCTTTCCTCCTAAAGATTCATAAACTGAACACTAATTCATGCAATATACGCTGTGCTCTGTCATTAGAATGCTATAATTCTGAATGGCTTGGGGGAACAACATCAATATCATACTGAATTGGGGAGAGCGTGAATTACGGTTATGGCTGTTTGTTTGAAAAGAATACTTAAATATTGAATCACATATTGGGATATTATGACGATGACAATAACTCTGTAATATCTTCGAATAACGAAATGAAGGTTTTACTTATGTTTATATTAGACAGAAATAACATCCAGAAAAAAAGTTGCTTTTAGTGAAATGGTTAAAGAATACATTGCTGCTATCTTTTATAAGCTAATTCCTTGGTGTAAGAGAACTTCAGAGCCTTGATTTCGTGACGCAGGGGAAACATAACAACAGTCTCATCGTACTCCATCTAATGCCAGACTCCATTATGGACCTTGTGCCCTGATTTCTCCCTCTTGGGAGATATTGGATTGCAGTCAAATTGCGATTTAAATAATGGAAGGTGAAAAGCTGATGCATTCTGTTTATTAATTTGTTGAACGTCACTTAAACAAGGTTGAATCTCTCTCTCTCTCTCTCTCTCTCTCTCTCTCTCTCTCTCTGCCTGTCTGTCTGCAACATATCAGTACTGCTAAAATGAAGGTCGATGGCTTCGATGCTTATCTAGGGTATAAAATTTTCTCATCTTAATAACAGAAAACAATGCTAGTTTCGTCTGAGATTATATCCCTGAGTTCCATTTAAACAAATTTTAAGATATAAAACGAAAACGATCCATGTCACGAATTTAATTCCTCCCGTTTCCCTTACTAATTTCTTCTGAATTTCATTTGAATGATAAAATAAGAAAAGTCATAAAGAACAAGAAACACTGCGTTTTCAATTACATTTTTATTCTTCCTTTAGTATTCTGACCAATGTTTTGACAAGACTTTAGCAACGATGAATTATAATTAACCGACTTTCAGTCTATTAACGTTCTAGTAATACAGAATGAGGCAATGGCATCGCTACTTGGAATATTCCGTTTCAATATCATTACATTACTTTGTGAAATTGTAAGTCGCAAAATAAACTAAATAAATAGATAAATAAATAAATAAATTCTATATATACTACAGATGTATATATATATATATATATATATATATATATATATATATATATATATATATATTATATATATATATATATTGGAAATGTTCTAAGAGTTAAACTGCAACTGATTCACATTACACTTCCATAAGGGCGTCCAGATTAATCATTGAGTAGTTAGGAGAAGACTTAAATCTTTATGCACGAATGAAGTCACAGCCATAATTACAGACATTCACATACGAAGGACCTAGGAGGACCCAATGCCAAAAACCCAACCCGGCATAACATAATCCCGTTTTCCTGTACCGGGGGTCGTCTTCTTCGCGTCACGAAATTGGGGGAACCCTAAGTGATTTAAATGATCTCTAAGAACTGGCCACGTTCCATCACTCACCTTTTATGAACCTATAACTACCGCCATTACGGGGCTGCGGAGAATACATTAGCCCATTTTATCGGCGCCCGTGCCAACGGCGACCTCGAAGAAGGGTGGTTGAGGAAATTAACCTGATTCTTAAGACTGGATTTTGATGAATTCACTCCGTTAAAGTTTCCAAGGGAAAGGACGTCCATTCTCCCCCTTTTTTAAGGTATAATTTCCATCGGAATTAAGCCATGAAGTGCGAGGTTCATGAGATAGTTTAACGAATTTTTCATTTTCTTCTTAACCACTGCACTTCACGTAATTTGGATAAATTCTCGAACGAGGTAAAAAGAAGCATGAATACAGCAGTGTTATTTCCTTGCTCTTCTTGGTTTTTTCCCTCACTACGAGGAAGTAAACATCGTCTTACAAAGGAGCACAAAAGTAAAAGATACTTTATTCATATAAATCAATATCGTTTCATTATCATAGCTTCATAAGCCTTGAGAATGACGTTTTCAGCATTCCCTGAATTGATTATTGGTAGATTCATCATGATTTTATTCTTCTTTATGCCTAAAAGTAAAAAGATAAAAATAGAAACGCTTACATATAAAATACATATAGTATGTATATATGATGCATGTATATATTATATATATATATATATATACATATATTGTATATGGTATAATATATAAATATATATATATATTATATATATTATATATATGGTAATATGAGATATATATATGATATATAATATATATATATATATATATATATTATATCTAATATATATATATGTATATGAGATATATAATATGATATATATATATATATATATATATATATATATATATATATATACATGTGTGTGTGTATATTTGTTTTCCACTTGTTTTGATAAAGAAGAACACAAACAGTCACATAGATCATATAGGAAATTATCTATCTTATTTTCTCCGGTCTTTGAAAAACGCAAACATATTTAGAGCCTCATTTTCAGCACTGAGTCCTGTTGCATTAAAAAAATTGTTTGTTCTAATAAAAAACCTTTTAATTTCAAGCAATCGTGATATCTTTGGGAATCAACTCTGCGTCGTCAGATTTTCTGCAGAATATTGCTTTTGTCAGGTCAGATCCTTCTCTTGTTTATTAACATAAACTTTCATTCTCTTAGCCAGAAGCCTCTGTTAATATCTCCTATTATATGTATTATAAACTAAACTAAATTCTAACTGATTATATACATAACTTGAATGTACACGATTTTTAAGACAAGAGGTAAAAGAAAGATTAGGTAAAAACATGGAGTGGCATAAAAACCTTGATATAAATTGTTAAAAATAATTTAAATACCAATCCAGTGGCAATGGAAATTCTGCGAAATATTTGCAAAACTTAGGCAGTGATGTTCAAAGTTTATTTATTCATCATTAAGGATTTATTCATATCTTGTAAACACCTCATCTATCCTACCAATAAACAACAATTTAGTAGCAAATTGCTATATTGTTTTTGATGTGGAACAGTAGTACAATTAATTTATTATTTCATAACACGCGCACATACACACACACACACACACACACACACACACACACACACACAGAGAGAGAGAGAGAGAGAGAGGTTTGAGCACTGCTTTCTTTTCTTTTTTGTTTTGTTTTAATTTTGTAAAAAAAAAAAAGAAATGAAACTATCTGGTCTTGCTTTTATATTCAAAGCCGGGTGGAAATGTTATAACCTAACTGAATTAACTAAATTGAAAACTAAATGGCTTAATATTGAGTGATTTACAACCATTTATTTTTAGAAACATCTATTTAGCCTTGAGAATAAAAATCTCCATTAATTCTAGACAGGAAATGTTGTTAGGTTGATAATATAAAATGAATAATTTTTTGGGCCAAATCTATAGAAAAGTCTTAAATGGGAAATTCTAAAAAAAACTTCTTGCGATGTATGATATAAATGAGCTTTGAAAATGGAAATGTTAATAGTTGGAAATTTATGTGTACATGAACAAAGGACACACGTGGGCATGTATGTATGTTTATATATATATATATATTATATATATTATATATATATCTATATATATATATATATATATATATATATATATATATATATATTATATTCTTCTTCACTAATCGAACCAATTATATTATGGTATATATATATATATAAATAATATTATACATATATATATATTTTATATATATATATATATATATATATATATATTATATATATATATATATATGTTTGAAACAATGAGTTATATTTACTTTAAAATCGAAGGCAGACCTGCTGTACCAAAGCAGTCAACAGTGGTTGAGGTCAATTAGTGGTAAGTGAATAGAATTTCGCTAGTGTGTTCAAACCAAGTGGTACACGCTGATAAGGGGTAACTGAATTCTGCGCTCAGTAAAGACATATGTAATGAATTCAGACCAACGAAAAGATAAATAATGAAGGAAATGAATTACTTTTTTGATTGGTTGTACGCCATGACTAACTGCTTAATTTGCATGATACACTTGTCAATAACTTGACAGATTTAAAGTTCAACATATTTTTTATACGTAATTGTTTATAGAAATCTGTGCCCTATATACCTGTATTGAATAATGACTTCGTCTGATGATACACCGTGTTGTTTAATTCACATTGGCCCGTTGTCACTAGTTTGACAGAGTTTTTTATATAACCATTCACAGTAAAATAAAACACATGTGCGTCTATATATATATATATATATATATATATATATATATATATATATATATATATATATATATATATGTATATATATATATATATATATATATATATATATATATTGCTACGTTTATTGAACGCCCTCGCCTTCCCAGCAGTTTTTAATTAATTGTAGTTTATAAAAGAAGCAGCCATGCCTTCTACTAAAGCAACTGATTTTTGGAGAGAGCACGTCCGTAGGAAGGAATTTCCAGTCTGACGGAAGCTTATGGTAAGATAGGCAAGTCACAAGAGTAGCTAGGCTCGAGATGGATTTTAGGGACCTCTACAATAAGACCTATTTTCCTTCCCATTTGCTGGCTGGTTGTTTATCACTTTCAGGCAGTGCCCGAGGCGGTATATGGAAGCCCCGTGATTCCGAGAGAACCAGTATCTCCCTCAGTCGACTGCAGTCGTGACCTCGGATGGATGTCCAGCCAGCGAGCCTCCCACACTTAAGCCTAACGGCGTTATTGGCGCGCCCACTCTGAGACCAAGCCGGACGCCGCATTTTTCCACAAAGGTCCACGGAACATGCCATCCAGGTACGTTTAAAGTGTAACTCAAACCAGCACCTTTTACTACCATACGACTCCTTGCTAATTTCATTTTCAAGTCAATCTTTTTATCCCTCCTACATCAAAAGCCCTTTGTCCTCATCGGGCCACGTGCTTCCCCTTGTGACTTGTTAAAGACTAAGTCTTCAGTGCATACCTCAGTGAAACATTAGAGTTCCTTTGCCCCAGTGTTAGAGAACTGAATAATCTTAACTTGTGCAAGAAGTCCTTTTTCTTTTATCTTGTCTAATCTGGGATCCTTTTCCAGATTCCCTGAGTCACGTGTCAAGTCTGTCCGCCCGCAAGTGTTGCATTACCACAAGATTTCGAAACCAGCTTTATTACATTAATTTCATTTTGCGGCAGCAATCATTCACTTGAGAGATATTATTAGTCCATGTGGGGACCAGTTGCATTTACTTAACCTTGGCTGTTAAGCAGCCTCTTGTAAATAAATAGCTGCAAAGTAATTAGCTGAGTTTCTGGAGACCTTTCCTCTATAGTAATGTTCACTTTAATCCTTTTTTACGGTAAGTTCAAGCAATTCACTTTGTTTTCCCTCAACTATTTCTGTTTACATATCGGAGCCTCTTTCAAGGCCGGGCTCATACGTAACAATGACGACTGCTTGCCAGCATCAAATCCGGGCTTGCTTAAAAAAAAGCTTGTAAATCGCGTTATCCCTTGTAAAACGAATGTAAATGTTTTTACAAAGCGCAGATCAAAGCACACTTGCAGCGGAAGACACACACTGACTCGGAAAAGTTAAATCATTCATATAATATTATTATTTTATAACCAATGTTAGCTTAAGGTAAGTTTAAGTATTTTCATTACGAAGTGTTTTAAATAAGTGTTAAGTAGAAATATTATTGTAACGGCGAAAGCGCCAGAGCTTAATTTTAGCGGCAAGCAAACAATTTGCCCCGCGAATTCTCTGTTACTTTGTATTCTCGCCTGACGAGACACGAGCACGTGTTAGATAGATGCCAGAAAGTACTAGATCAAACTGGGAAGTGCTTTGCCAGGGTTTATTGTTGTGTTAGAAAGCCTAGCTAGTTAGGAGTGTTCTACTAATAGTTACGGCAAAAGAAGTGTACAATTCTTTTGTCTGTGATATGTTAGGGGAATTCATTTTAACTTAGTTTCATTTAAAGTGTTGGTAACTGCATAGCCCTCAGCTAAGCTGAGCGTACACGCTCTCTCAGACCAGCTTCATCAGCTTTCGCACATGCGCTATCTCAGCCGACCTTTGGTTCACTCAAAGCGGCAGCCATGTTTTTATCCCTTTAAGCATTATCTCAACGATTGAAGCAAAGTAATGTAAGTCTTGAAGTTTTAACGTAAATAAAATTAATCTTCATACTAGTATCTATCATTCTGCCAGAGAAATTAACGTAATTCGCCTTGAATAAGAAATTAGAATTTTGTGTTGTAAATCGCCTTCGCGTTTACAGAAAATCAGCTGTTTAACGACACACTGTCCAACCCGCTCTGCTCGCCTCACCACGCGTCTCACCTAGCATCGCTCACTCGCTCGCTGAGCGAAAGTTTCATTTCACTTCGTACTAAACGTAACCTCTTTTACAAATGTTTGCTAACATCGTTTAAAATCCTTACCGTCATTTCACTTGTCACAAGGACCTAGTATCCTTACGTAAAGTTAACGTAAATCTTAAAAGTAGAGTAAATTACAAGAATTGTTAACGTAAAAGGCGTCTTTGTGAAAGTCATATTGAAACGCAAATCATTTCATATAAGCGCAAGCCGCTACCATTAACGTAAACATCGTTCACCGCGAGCACGTTATCATTTTCATAAAACGTATTCCAAAGCAATTCTTTCATTAAACGTTAATGTAAGTAGATAATTTAAAGCAAGTGCGTCATATTAAAACTAAAAGTATTAGTTCAATTAAATACAAGGGAGTTCATTATATATCATTTTCACCCTCTCCGAGAGAGAGAGAGAGAGAGAGAGAGAGAGAGAGAGAGAGAGAGAACCAGAACCTATTATTCACGAAGCCAAGAGTACTACGTCCAGTACCATTACCCATACATTAACATTGTTTTAGTCTCTTGTGTCTTTTATTTACACTGAGCGTGATACGTACGCGCCTGTGTCCATTGCAGTTTGCAAGCATTTATTTCATTTATCGAGTACTTCAGCAAAAGACTGAGCATTTTCAAATTACCATTACCTGTCGTTGCCAGAGTGGTCTTTTCATTGCTTTATCACAAAAGACTTGCGTATACCGCAAGCACAAACCGCACAGTGTGCCACGCAAATTCATTACTTCCAGCAAGGAAGTCGTTACCAGTCTAGGACTGGCCACCACCAGTGCACGTCAGGTCTTACCATTTTTGCAGTGCCACTAATTCATCGACTGGCTGCTGAAGTACTCCCACCTTTTACTTTCTCTCCTCCACCATTACACTCTGCCCCGAACAGAGTACCATTTCATTTCAGTATACTTGAGTATACTGCATGTAGTGTCGTCCGACGGGACACACCAGCACGATACCAGTGCTCCAAACAAGGAACGCCTCCTCATAAGTGCCGTGCACCTGTACAGGCAGCCCTATACCTGCGTGTCTGTCCTTACGGAACTCCCAATTGATTAGTGTGTCCGTGTACAAGGGTCAGTGATCCTTCGGAACACTACCCAAGGGAACGCCTCCCGAAAGTGCCGCAATACCCTAAGTGCTGTCAAAAAGGAACGCCTCCTGAAGTGCCATTGCACCTGTACAGGCCCGTAAGGAGAGTATCTTAGCTCCAGCCACTCTGCCAGCTTCCAGCCCTGCACCCACTGTCTCTCACAGTCTCGCCGTCTCTGGTCCGCCTCTTACCATCTCACTGCCTACCTCCTCCCTTTTGGAAGAGGTAAGCCCACCAGTTAACCCCTGACTTGCTTCCGAGGATGATTCAACGGAGGTTTCCTTAACCTCCCCACGTCAAATCACTGCCAGAGAGGACTCTTCACCTGTGCCAGAGCACACTGACAGCCTTGGTGACTCCACAGATTCGCAACCTGTGGGGCCATCTCGGCCTTACCGTCCAATGCCACGGAAGAGGTTCTGGAACAAGTTCTGCCGTGACTGTGGCCGCAAGGGTCACATGTCTGCAAATTACGGAGGGTGCGCTAATCACAATATTCCCGCCATCGCAATGGCCGTCACCAATTCTTCCTCACTAGGACCTCCAGCTAAGGGCCCTATAACCGTCGCACCCCTCCAAAGCCATTATCTGCCAAGCCACGTCAGAGCCTACGATGACTCTGGCGCTCAAATCTCCCTGATACGGGAAGACCAAATCCCCCGAGGGGCTAATATTGACAGACGTCAACTGATCACCATTGAAGATATCAATCGTATCAAGCTGATCCTTCCTACCGTCCAATTAAGGGTCACCAGACCTAGTTTCTCCAAAGTATGTACTCTTGCAGTTGCAAGCTACATTCCAGGAGATTACGACCTCCTTCTAGGGCAAGACATGAAGTCTCCCTCACCGTTCAAAAAGCCTAGGGGTCCTAACCCCACGTCAAATCACTCCAAGGCAAGGAGTCATCGAAATTCTACTTCCTCCAGGAAGTACGTCCACCAACAGTCTCCCCCGTTACCAAGGAGGGAGATTGATCATTCACAGTTCCGTTGCAAAACCTGCAACGTACTAGGGCACGCCACGAATTGGCCTAGGTGTCCTAGCCGATTACCAGCAGCGGACACTGACCAAGTTCCACAAGGCTTAGCCTTCCAAAAGAGTCAGGACCCTCTGTCTCCCATAACCAAGGGCACGCTGAGAGGTATTGCACCTCCGGTACCCGTCACAGGTCCAGTCGACCTCAACTCTCTGCCAGTGCCACTTGGCAGCACTGAACAGTGCCAAGCTCCGTCCAGCCTGGACGTAGAGCCACCACAGAAATTGACCTCTGCGCCTGCCCTGAGCTAGCGCCGGCGCCTAACCTTATCATGGATCCTCCTACAGGAGATCCTCCAACAGGCATGGAGCTTACTGCAGCCCATGGCCAATCTCCAGCCTATAATTCTTCTTCGGCCTCACCTCTGTCGCCCGAGGATGAACCTCCGGCAGACCTTACCTTCATACCTCCTCTGGAAAACCAGGAACTGCCCGACCAGGAGTCAGCCTGGAGTCTTACCCTTACGACGGCTGTCGCAGCAGCCGAAGTTATTAGGGCTCCCCTGCAGTAGGTTCCACCTCTACGACGGTTGCTGCAGATACCGAAGTAGGGTGTTCTCCTGCAATCCCTCAGCTACCACTGCCTCTGCTCCTGAGGGTGTTTCTGGCGTTACCCCAGAGTCGGTGCCTCCGTCTACTCCTAGGACTGGTATAGCCAGGTCCTGGAGGAATAAGAAGAAGAAGAAGGGACGTAACAAATCATTAACCCACTAACAAAAGAGCCACATGCTCTCCTTGAGACCTGTGCCTGAGGTACAGTGTCACATTCATTTGCAGAGTGATCCTGGCACCTACCCAGAGAAGGTAGCCAGCCTGATCTCTGCCAGTAAACTAACCCTCTAACCCCTAGCAATTGTAATACTAACCCTCACTTAAATATAATTACCTCATTACATTTCCATCCTGGTCCACTAACCACTCATCATCCTCACGCATCATTACCTCATCTCATGTATTTTAACAATTCAGTTGACAAACCGCTGCTGTGCGTACCACACTCTGGAATAATTGCGTCTCCATTTAACCGTATTGAGTAGGTTAGGCTAATGATTTAGTACCAGGGCATTAGGGCAGTAGCAAGTAGAATGTTCAAGTAACCTTATCTAGGGGTAGAGTGGACTGTCGTCACAGACAACCCGTAGTTATCACTTAGGCTAGACTACATTACTCCATTAAGTTAGTACACTTAGCATCTCCACCTATAAGTTAGGTAGGCCACTGTAGTTAGCTGTATCGCTGCTCAAAAAACTTTAGTTAGAGTAGGAGAACTGGGTAGTCAAGACGATCAACTTATTTAAGCCAAGGCCTTCACGCCCGAAAGGGAGTGAATGCCTTCTTAACAGGGGGAGTTGCTAGGTTTATTGAACGCCTCGCCTTCCCAGCAGTTTTTAATTAATTGTAGTTATAAAAGAAGCAGCCATGCCTTCTCCTAAAGCAACTGATTTTGGGAGAGAGCACGTCGTAGGAAGGAATTTCCGGTCTGACGGAAGCTTATGGTAAGATAGGCAAGTCACAAGAGTAGCTAGGCCTCGAGATGGATTTTAGGGACCTCTACAATAAGACCTATTTTCCTTCCCAATTTGCTGGCTGGTTGTTTATCACTTTCAGGCAGTGCCCGAGGCGGTATATGGAAGCCCCGTGATTCCGAGAGAACCAGTATCTCCCTCAGTCGACTGCAGTCGTGACCTTGGACGGATGTCCAGCCAGCGAGCCTCCCACACTTAGGCCTAACGGCGTTATTGGCGCGCCCAAATCTGAGACCAAGCCGGACGTCGCATTTTTCCACAAAGGTCCACGGAACATGGCATCCAGGTACGTCTAAAGTGTAAACTCCAAACCAGCACCTTTTACTACCATACGACTCTTGCTAATTTCATTTTCAAGTCTCACTTTTATCCCTCCTACATCAAAAGCCCTTTGTCCTCATCGGGCCACGTGCTTCCCCTTGTGACTTGTTAAAGACTAAGTCTTCAGTGCATACCTCAGTGAAACATTAGAGTTCCTTTGCCCCAGTGTTAGAGAACTGAATAATCTTAACTTGTGCAAGAAGTCCTTTTTCTTTTATCTTGTCTAATCTGGGATCCTTTTCCAGATTCCCTGAGTCACGTGTCAAGTCTGTCCGCCCGCAAGAAGTGTTGCATTACCGCAAGATTTCGAAACAAGCTTTATTGCGTGAATTTTCATTTTGCGGCAGAAACAATCATTCACTTGAGAGATATTATTAGTCCATGTGGGGACCAGTTGCATTTTACTTAACCTTGGCTGTTAAGCAGCCTCTTGTAAATAAATAGGTGTAAAGTAATTAGCTGAGTTTCTGGCGACCTTTCCTCTAGAGTAAATGTTCACTTTGTTTTCCCTCAACTATTTCTGTTTACGTA
>NC_061089.1:52084245-52089245 GCF_015104395.2 Macrobrachium nipponense
TCTTGTTGAAGTGTGCCTTTTTATTTTGATACTGTCCACATTTTTCTGTATTTTCATTTACATTCACAATTTAATTGACTTAGTTATTTTCATTGCTTAATCATTGCACATTTAATTAAATTTAACACTTGTGAATTAATTTGCATTTACTTAGAATTCTTGTCAAGTTTTATTGTTACTTAGCACTTGTGAATTAATTTCTAATTTTCAATTATTGTCAAACACTTTTGAATTTCAATTGAATTAATTTTCTTGAATTTTGTGATAAATTAATTTTTATTTAATTTTACTTAATTTGATTCAAGAATTAATTAAACTTTACTTTGTTTTCAAGTAACAGTAATTTTCCCTGATATTGTGAATTTCACTTATAAATTTTGAGTTTAATAATAAATGTTTGTATTTAAAATTTTTATAAGTGTTTTCTTTATTTTTACACCAGTTTATTTGCATTTAATTATGATTATATTTATGTTAGGTAGAAACATAGAGTGGTGATTAATCTGCTTTCCTTCAATTTACTAGAAGTGACTTAGAACCAGGGAAGTACTTAGACTTCTGAAATCAGGGAAATACTTAGACTTTTAGAGTTGTTGATGGGGTGATGCCCTTTGATTAATTTAATTACTTACAAGATTACCTCACACCTGTTTTGATGAACTTAGTCTGATTTTCTGCAATACTGGTAAGTTGTTAAAGAATCACTGTTGCCTTTAGAGTATTCAGTCGTTTAATACCTGTGATGAGGGTTCAGGTGTCTGGCTTTTGTGAGGTAACAATAAATGAATGGTAAATGTAGTAACCAGATACTTGGCACTTCGTAACAATATATATATATATATATATATATATAATATATATATATGTGTGTGTGTGTGTGTGTGTGTGTGTGTGTGTGTGTGTGTAACATATAAAGACTGATAGTATGTTATGATATGTATGAGACATTGTTGCATGTCACGTGCTTTGACATCTCAGAAATTGGGGATATTCGTTTTTAACTTCCCTGGAGACTGAGTGTCCGAGCGGCAGCTTAGGAATGCTGATATGCCTTTTCCTTCGAGGTGGTATGGTCAAGTCTGCTGGCTTAGCAAATCAGTGCCTTTGTCCTGTTGCTATGAGAGCTATGCAAAGGTGACTTTGAAACTGGTTTCTGGCAGTTTCAAGGCGTGTACGGTGGGTGTAAGTTAGTGCGTCCATACGAGCTATGTCCGTTCATAATAGCATGTAATTAGCCAGAACCATAGGGTCTCTTACGAGGAGAAAAGGCAGATTTCAGGATGGCTCTGCCAACATTTTTTCTGTTTTGTGAAAAGTGCTTGGAGATTCTGGGTTGAGATGGGTGAGTGTATTTATATCTATTTTAGCCAAAGGTGTGGCTTGACTGTATCTTTGATATTTTGTAAAGATGTTCTATTTCATTTAATCTTTTGATTTTGTCTTTACAATTGTGTATGCTTATCAGAATGTTCTGTCTCCTGACACGCGGTTCTAGTGGAGGGAACAGCAGGTTCTGGTAGTGGGAACCATATTTGGAAAAATGGTGTTTGACTAATTACTGATAGAATTAATTACTGGGGGTTATCTGAGTTATCTGAACTTTGAGTTATCATTCAATTTAATCATCCTGTAAGAATCTGAATTATTCAATTAATACTTTGCTTTTAAATAAATGTATATTTTTGTAGTTCCGACTCTGATTTGATGACCTAATGAAATGGAAAGAGAGAGAGAGAGAGAGAGAGAGCTGTTGCCAGTCGATCGAGAGAGAAATTGTTACCAAACCAGTTTGCCTGCCGCTATGGCTTTTGCTACCAAAGTGAATAACGGAGGCGGTGGCCCCGTTATTATATATATATAATACACTTATTCTTAAATACGTAGGGCTTCTTTACTTATTAATGGTTTGATGAATCAATACTGGGCATCTTTAATAAATAAATTTTCAGCACCCATAAATATTTTACGTGCGTGGTAATTTCTAGTTTTATAAAATGATGCAGCTTCTTTTTATTGTTCTAACCGAATCATCATCCAACATTAATTATGCCACAGAAAATTGCTTTTTAATTGATACTAGTGTTAGAGTCCAATGACCTAATGAAATATGAATCAGGCTCTCTCTCTCTCTCTCTCTGACAATAAATGCACATATCCATGAAATCTTGTGTATTCCTTTTAAAAAAGAAAGCATTTTATCGAAGCCTGGGTTGGAGAGAGAGAGAGAGAGAGAGAGAGAGAGAGAGACGGGGGGGGGGGGGGGGGGGGGGGGGAATGATGAGAGAGAGAGAGAGAGGGGGGGGGGGGGGGGGGAAACTGGAACATCAAATTGAAATTGGGAGAGTCTCGATGGGGTAACGTTTGACCTCCACCTGGAAAGTGCTAGTCATCACATATTCACCTTACACTTCCTTTTGAACCTTTAAAAAAATTGAACATATCAGAGTATGTCACTTCGTAGTGTTTGAATCTAATAACTCTCTCTCTCTCTCTCTCTCTCTCTCTCTCTCTCTCTCTCTCTCTCTCTCTCTCTGGGTGATATTGGTTTGCAGTTAAAATGCGATTTAAGTAATGGAAAGTGGAAAGCTGACTGCATTTTATTTATTTATCTATTTACTTATTTTCTGGAAGTAATTCAAATATCCTCTCTCCTCTCTCTCTCTCTCTCTCTCTCTCTCTCTCTCTCTCTCTCTCTCTCTCTCTTTTAAAACTTACCGTATTATGCAATAGTGAGTCTCCCCCCAAAAAGTTCCTCTCGGAGACATTAACAATAGACGTAGCTGAAGGGGTAACAAAAGTCTCCGCTTCAGTATCGCGCCAGCGATCAAAGCGACCCGAGAACAACTATTTCAAAGGGTTGCAAAGAAATGATGGTGCAAAAAAAAAGATAAAAATAAAAAAAGAATAATGATTAGAAAAAGGTAAGTGAAGATGAATAAGATATAAAAAACTGTTAAAAGACGCGAAAGAAGGGAATTCATCAAGGTAGTTCACAGGCGAGAGAGAGAGAGAGAGAGAGAGAGAGAGAGAGAGAGAGAGAGAGAGTTGCAGTAAGATATTCGATAGAGGTTCTCCAGAATCGCCTTTTTTAATTTTTTTTATTTCTATCTCTTTCTCTTGTCCTATATAGACAAGAAGAAGAAGAAGAAGAAGAAGAAGAAGAAGAAGAAGAGAGGTAGGGACGATTTTTTCTTCTTCTCCTCACTTTGGAATCGTATTGGTTTCGGTCGCTTCAAAGGAGATGTTGGAAGGATCAGGTTGCCATGAAATAAAGACAGGCTGCTCTGTAAGATAGACACTTTAATGCAGTCTCTCTCTCTCTCTCTCTCTCTCTCTCTCTCTCTCTCTCTCTCTCTCTCTCTCTCTGTTCTTCTATTTTTTGGATATGGAAGCACAGAGCTAAAATTACCCGAAAAAAGACATTGGGGAAATTTTGACATTCTGTTCACTTTTGTGGTTTTCTGAAGAACAGATTCGACTAAAGGAAACCTCAGCCAAACATTTGAAACTTTCATCAATACATTTTTTAAATCTCAGTCAAATCATGGCTCCTTAGTTCGATTTGCTAAAGCATATCAGTTGTAATTCCAAATAAAATTATTATCATTATTATTATCATTATCATCATTATCATTATTATTCACAAAAATCTCATAACAGCATGAGGTGGAAATATATGTTAAAATATATATAAAAAGCGAGAGCTTTTGATAATCTGCTCGACTCTCCTTCTTAATCTCAGATTGAGAAGGAGAATCGAGCAGTCTTTCGAAAGCTCTCGTTTTGTAATATATATTTTTATTATATATTTACACCTACACCACTGTGGATTTCTTCCCCATTATTGTTATTAGTAGTAGTAGTAGTAATCCTGCATCCTATTATTATTATTATTATTATTATTATTATTATTATTATTATTATTTTATTATTATTATTATTATTATTATTATTATTATTCAACTTTATGTATTCTCTTTACTCTCATTAAAACTTTGTAATTCCCCTGTAAGAATTTTCATTTTTATTAACCTTCTGAAAATTCCTTAACGCAATGTAAAACAGACTCGTAAAAATTAGTATAATTATTATGTCTACTTTGCACAGTTATATTTACTGTCATATTTGCTCTTGTTAAAAGCAAATTTAAACTTTTTCCTATGAACTCCACATCCTAGTTTTCAATAGGTCTGACACTGCTTTTTGCCATTTACTCTTAGACGTGCAAATCCCCCTCCCCAACTTTTTTTCGGTAGGAATATGGATAAACGACTGAAGGGTACTAAAAGAGAAAGAAATTCTACATATCGGTGGTTATAAGATAGATACCATTTAATGGAAAGTAAGGTGTACAATGTTATGATTAAAAGACGGTTTGAAAAGAAGGGAGAGGAAAAAAAAAAGTGGATTTCCACATTTTAAGACGACCAATGGAAGTAGTACCAGGAGAAGGGAAGCAAAATGTCATACATGTGTTATGCACAATATTTTACCCTATCAAAATAAGCCATCGTTTTATGCCCCCTGATTGGGAAGATGCTCGTATTCCTACTGAATGAAGTGGGAGACGTGAGGGATTACCTTTCGGCAGGTTGCATACCTTACAATTAGTCATTACATCTAAAAATTCTACAAGGGTAGCTAAAGACATTCATGATGCTTTTGAACGTAATTTAGGGTCACAAAAGGATGAGGTTCCCTGGCCAATAAAAGTACAACTGAGGAAATTCTTCCTGGACATGCCTAATGTGAATGCATACATAGGTTTTATATTTTTTATAACATATGTCAAAGTATTTGACCATTTAATATTAATTTTCCTCTCAGTTTCTACAGTATCTTGACCGGCTGCCTCTCTATCACATATAAATAAACGTATGTAGGTTACGTACGATATTTGCACGAGTGATTCCGCGTGGTTTAGTGCGCCCTGCGATGCATTAAAGAACGTCCAGCCCCATACTACTTTCTTTTTCTCATTTCTCTTGCTTCGCAGTTCA
>NC_061089.1:52096745-52099245 GCF_015104395.2 Macrobrachium nipponense
AGTATAAAACATTTTCGTAACAAATTATTTCATTGCCTCTAATGAAACTCTCACAGTCCATTGCATTACATTCTCACTGCTTTTTTGAAAGCATCATAATCATCACTATAGCATGCAAGGCCATGGAAGGTAAAGGACCTCTGTGAAATTTGCACTGAGGGTTTTTCTGTGTATTTACTTCCCCAAATCCCTACTCACCTCTAGTCATAAATATCGAAGTAGGTCTGGGTCTTCAAACCCAACTGAAGATCATTTTTTTTCCATATAACTAACTTACACTTTGAACTTTCATCTCAACAACAAAGACTTTTCCTCAGAAATATGTTATAATATAAATCACACCTTACATCAAGCCCTGGTCATTTTTTCATGATGAACCAGAGCTTAAATTTACTTTTAATTAAATTCTTCTCGCATTCTGAACACCCGGACCAACAAACATCACTCGATTTCCTGCTTTTTGTTCCCGTACAAAGAAACCAATTCGCCCCAAAGATGTGTTTTTTTTTTTTTTATATACTTTTACCGAGAATAATAAATCGGTGATTTGCGATCAAAGTTCGAACATTCGGGAGCGTAAAAGTTCGGACATTCCTTTGGAGGCAAAATGGACAAATTCTGGTTCCGTTCTCCGCTTAATTGATTAACGTCCGGCGACTGCAGAAGGGGAGGAGTGAACGAAAGAAAGAAAGACAGAAAGAAAGAAAGGAAGGAAGGAGGAAGGAGAAAGTGCATTATTCGAAAAGGAAGCGGAAATGGTTTGATTTCATAGTTTTCTTTTTTCTTCTTTCTATTTGCTTTCTACAAACAGAATTTGGATACTCCAGGTTGCTTTTATCATCCGGATTATGGAAAATGAAGGGTAAATGGAAGAAAGAGGAAATGCAAGAATAAAAAATAGAAATGGTTTTAATATCAACGGGAAATATTACATATCTTTAATCATTTATTTACTTTTATATTTCATTTACAAACTGAATACTATTACTTTCATTGCTGCTACAATTAGGAAATAGTATGAATGAAAGGTTATCTTGCCTTTAACGACCGAATGTAAATGCTTCCGAATATTGTTAAAATTCGAGTTATGACGAGAGGTAAATGAAAAATAGCAAGCTATATTATTAAAAAATCAGATCAGTTTTTAATTATGTATTTCTTTAACAGAATATGAATACTTATGACTAACGTGATAGCAAAGATACAATAGAGTACACAAAGTTACTCAAGTCAGACATATGAGCCGTACCACGGCGCTAGTAGCGACACCTGACGGCTGTAATCAAAATTATAAAGCATGACGTCATTAATCTCAACCATTTGGAACACGATTTTCCTCATAATCATAATTGAAGAACAGCGTCATTTGTTTACATACTGTGTTCGGAAGGTATAGTTTGGCTGCGGCTTATAGAGGCAAACTTTTATTTTTGTGGATCGCATTTTGAATTTACTAAAACATACCTGTCAAAAATGAATATTATAGTTGCATTTTATAAGAAATACGACTGTATTGTGTTGGTAGTGCTGCCCAGCATTCATGGTGTAAAGGTGTTAAGTAAAAATCTTGGATGCATGGCATTAAGAGAAATTCCTGGATGCAAGGTATCACGATCAAGTCCAGAATGCATAGTATAAATTTGAAAATTCTGAATATATGGTATAAAGAGAAAATCTTGAATGCATGGTTTTCACATTCGTGACCTACGTAGGTCCTAGTGTTTCAAGTGACGTCACTGCCTCGTCCTTGATGACGGCATTATATTACAACCGCGTGGTGGCTTTCGGTACGCAAGCTCTTATGGGGGAAAAAAATTCGAGTTGAGTATAATTGTGTACCCTATAGTATCTTAGGATTATGCAAAATGAACCATAAATAAATTTAAGGAGGAAATAATTTGAAATGAATTGGAAGGAAAAAATTTTCATTTCTTGCCTTTTTCTCTTGAATTTGAATGCTGACCATACAAAATTTAAGAATTTTAAAATATCTTCGTAAACATTAAATGAGAGATGACAAAATTAAATCGAATAATCCGGGAAGCATATTGACATCTTTTCATTTCGTGAGTTCTATTTTTCCGTCTTATTCTTGGAGAGGACATGATTAATTCAGTTCGCTCTAGCGACCTGAATTTTAAATACGTAATATTTAAAAAGGTAGATGAAAAGGTAAGTGAGTGAAACACGAAAAGACCAAAGATTTGTTGTTTCTTTTTCATTTTATATTTGCGCATTTCACTTATTTTTATTCCAGCAGACTAAAAGTGAATACTTTAAATCTTTTTTATAATCCGGATTGCAGAACACTCTTTATAATCTTATGCTATATTCTAAATGGAGTTGAATTATTATATTTCTGTATATAATAAGCTTTTTCCTAACAGTTTAAAAAAAACATTATGAGAATCTAAAATTCTTATAAATTCAATAAGAAAAACTAAATTTGAGAAATATAACACGAAAGTAATCTGGAAAAGAGCATTATATCCGGTAATAA
>NC_061089.1:52106745-52111745 GCF_015104395.2 Macrobrachium nipponense
CTCCTCTCTCTTTCATGTCTTAGGTTACTTTGAAGGGGATATGTTCAAAGTCTGATGTGAGAATTGAAGTCCAGTTTCGTCAGTGATTATGACCTAATTCGCATCCGGACGAATTTTGTCCAAAAGTCAAAAAAACCTTGGATGGGTTTATTATAATAATTGCGTGAAGAAGTGATACAATATACCGGAAATTCCTTGGGCGAACAAACTGATTTACTTCCGTTCATGCAAGGTTAAAAAATTTTATTAATCAGACTTCAGAAAAATCCCGGGATCAATGAAAATTGTTATTATTATTATTATTATTATTATTATTATTATTATTATTATTATTATTATTATTATTATTATTAATATTTTGGAAATAAAACACAAAAACATTTTTAACGAGATTCTGAAGCCTACATCTCTTTTAAAAAAACTTTTAACTACAATATTATATCAACACAGCAAACATGTTCAGATTTTCCACACCCTAAATTAGCGAACGCATGATATCGCTTCATGATTGCTTTGACAAAGATAAGCCTGTTTTGATATGTACCGAGATAGTTGCTGGTGATGTTCTGTCATTCACGCTATATGGTACGCAAAACAAGCCTAATCTGGGCTTTAAAACTAAATAAATAAAATGAAAAAATTTAAAGTATGCAGGTTAAATAGCACTGCATTATAAGGCATCAGGAGCTATGAGCCACAGGTATCAGAGTTCTTATTTGTAGAAGTTGTCTTTGTAAGTGGCAGCTGAAAAATATTCTTGTCACTAGTCTTTACCTAGTGACAAGAATATTTCTGAAAATACGCCATTTGCTTTTATAAGCAGAAAGTATGTAACACTGGCAAGAATAATTGCACTAGAGAAATTTCAATGACAGATTCTCCGAGTATTAAATTCATTTGCCTACAAAATTAAAATCAGTGTTGAATTGAATTGAATTGAATTGAAGTGAATATAGAGTTTAGGCCAAAGGCCAAGAAGCATTGAGACCTAGAGCTCATTCAGCGCTGGAGAGGAAATTGTGAATAGGTGAGTCTGAAAGGTGTAAGAGGAGGAAAACCTCATAGTTGCACTATGAAGTAATTAAGAGAGGGTGGAAATCAGATGGAAGAAACATACTATGAATGGAGGTAGAGTAAAAGGAATGAAAGTTGTTGCTGCTGGGGGAAGCCAAAGGGAAGCTGGAAAGAACCTTCAGAGCACCCCGTGAGGTTCACTGACGCCACTATGGGAAAAAAAATCAGTGTTAGACATGGTAATGGAAAATGTCTTTAGCTAAAAGAAGATCCGCTTCCTGAAAAAATAAAACGGCCTTAGAAGACTCCAATGTTGAAATTTTTTAAGAAAACGAGGTCTCTAAATATTCATTCCTTTCGGCCTTGCCGAAAAGAATATAGTCTTTTAGGTTCCTAATGAATAGTGAAAGGTTAAAATAGACACTGATATATCGAAATAAAAAAAAACGTTTTTGCTACGGAACTCTGGAAGAATAAAAAGAGACACATGGAAATAAGCAAAAGTAAAAAATGCACCGAAGAAATTGAGTTTTCTGTGCAGCATATAATCAAGGCCACCGAAAACAGATCTATCTTTCGGTGATCTCGTTATAATGCTGTATGAGCCGCGTCCCACGAAACCTTAACCACGGCCAGGTGGTGGCCTTGCCTCTATCGTTGCCAGACGCGCGATTATGGCTAACTTTAACCTTACGTAAAATAAAAACTACTCAGGCTAGAGAGCTGCAATTTGGCATGTTTGATGAATGGATGGTGGATGATCAACATACCATTTTGCAGCCCTCTAGCCTCAGTAGTCTTTAAGAACTGAGGGCGGAGAGGAAAAGTGCGGACAGAAAAAAGTGCTGACGGACAAACAAAGCCGGCACAATAGTTTTCTTGTCAGAAGACTAATAATAATAATAATAATAATAATAATAATAATAATAATAATAATAATAATAATAAATTATACAGCCGAGAAGACAGGGATTCCTCTTTTAGGAAAAGCCTATTTCATCGCTACAGGAGCTTAGGCCATAAGACTTGGGCCTCGCATGAATTATTAACTTCCTCGAGCGACCGTGGCTCCCCATATTCTGGGTTACCCTACGTTCTGATTTTATGAAGCTCACTTATAAGCCCAATGTTTGTTTAACGTTTCCCAAGTCTATGTAGATTGGCCTGTAATAATAATAATAACTATTATTATTAATATTATTATTATTATTATAACTGTAATGATTATTGCAATTATTACCTGATCTTTCTCGTACAGAAAAAGGAATTATTAAAAAATACAAAAACTGTTTTGAATTAAATTTTGCCTATGCAGCAATACGTTTTAACGAAACGTGTTTACGAGAGCTTCTCCTTCCTAAGTATTATTATTATTATTATTATTATTATTATTATTATTATTATTATTATTATTGTTGTTGTTGTTGTTGTTGTTGTTGTAGAGAAAATATACTTCACAGAAACGCGAGCACTCGATGGAGATATGAAACCCACTGCTGCGTTCTGATGTAACTCGAAGGTCAGAGTTCAAAGCTCTATGCTGGAACTTACTGAGAGCATAGCTGGCTTTCATCTATAATGATAATAATAATAATAATAATATTAATAATAATAATAATAATAATAATAATGAACCAAACAAAGACTTCTTTCAGTTTTCTTCTGAAGATTGAAAAAGAAACCCACAAAATCACTGTGTAACTTGTTTACTTCTAAGTATTTACTTTGAATTTAATTTTACTTCACACTCGAGTACTTTCAGCCCTATCTGTGGGCCCTTGGCCCAGGCTGACACCCAAACATCTCTTGAAAATGGGCCACAGATAAGGTCTGAATTACTCGAGTGTGGAGTAAAATTAAATGTAAATACTTAGAAGTAAACAAGTTTACACAGTGATTTTGTGGGTTTGTTCTTATTCAATAATAATAATAATAATAATAATAATATAATAATAATAATAACATTAATAATAATAAGTATCAATCATTGATGTCCCAATACCATGGGACACCAGAGTTGAAGAGAAAGAAAGGGAAAAAAATTGATAAAGTGTCAAGACCCTGAAAATAGAAATAAGAAGGATATGGGATATGCCAGTGGGAATTGTACCCATAATCATAGGAACACTAGGCACGATCCCAAGATCCCTGAAAAGGATTCTGGAAAAACTAGAGGCTGAAGCAGCTCCAGGACTCATGCAGAAGAGTGTGATCCTAGAAACGGCGCACATAGTAAGAAAAGTGATGGACTCCTAAGGAGGCAGGATGCAACCCGGAACCCCACACTATAAATACCACCCAGTCGAATTAGAGGACTGTGATAGAACAAAAAAAAATTATTATTATTATTATTATTATTATTATTATTATTATTATTATTATTATTATTATACCGTTTTGCTAACTTGTGAAATTCACTGCTCCATAGGCATAAGTGAAGGATTTCTTAAATACCCAAGTCCTCCCCTTTTCCAAAACTGTCTGACCTAACAATCATTCTTATTTTTCACAAAAAATTACCTCTGCATCGGCTCTTCCCTATTGTCCATATTATTATTCCCTATTCTGTAGGAAATTTGTCATTCACGGGTTTGACCTATAATCATCTCATCACGGAATGAATAGACAGTCAGGTATTTTTATTTGTTGCCATCACATAAGGTAAGATCACAAAGGGCCGTTAACGATACAATCTTTCGCAAAAAGAGTCGGTTGCAACAAAGGTTCGGAGTACAATGGATTACTGGTGTTATTGGGGTAGCTAGGTGGCGCGGTCTAGATAATAATAATAACAATAATAATACTTTATTAAAAGTAGTGGCTACTTCAGCAGCGTTACACTTGTAGAGATTCTTCTCTATTTGCGAATAGACGACTTTTTCCGTGCTACTTAAACATGCTAGTAGAGCGCCAATAGAGGTCATGGTCAAATACAGGGTCAAAATAGGTGTATATATTTGAATTTTACAGATAAACTGTGATACCATAGTCATCAAAGTCATTAATGATATCTCTCTCTCTCTCTCTCTCTCTCTCTCTCTCTCTCTCTCTTAAAGCGAGCTTTCGTCTGGAGCTGCCAGACATCCTCGGGCTGGGAAGCTGAGGGTGGACTGATCTTGGTGCGGTGTCCGTCCTCGTTATATCTGTGGTTGCAGCAGGGGGTCTGCCCATGCTTGTCTTCTATTGGCTGGTGGTGGTGAGTCTTCGTTTTCATTGGTTGCCTGAGCCAGGTCTCAAGCCACTTTCTTCGAGCCGATGGTTCCTGAGCGGCGCTGTAACGTTGATGGGCGTTGCGCTACGCTATGGGATGTCACGGCTAATTTGATTTCCATCGGCTGCAGGAGTACCTCGTTCGGGGGCGTTGTCTTCTGTGGAGTTGTCGTGATCGGTGGTGTCATTGTTGGTGGCAAGTCTTCTCATACTCGTAGGGAGGAGAAATTCTTCCTGCGTCGTATTCAGTGTAGGTTTTATTTGCTGGATGAGGAGCGCCTCCAGCAGGTGCAACCGACGGGCATCAGGGGCCTTCCCGATGATTTTCGTGTTGCTGTAATGATGACATCCCGGGAGATGGCCTCCTGATGTTTGGTGCGGGCGTGATTCTTGATAGCCCCCTCTTGGGCGTGGCACGAGAGTCTCTTTGACAGTCGCATGGTAGTCATACCTACGTAGGCGCCGCTGAAAACCCCTGAAGCAGACGCATTAGTGTACCAGTATACATGCCCGTCGCCTGAAGCAGACTCATGTAGTGTACCAGTATACATGCCCAGTCCGCGAATGCAGCGGCGCCTACGTAGGTATGACTACCATGCGACTGTCGAAGTATGCTTGAGAGAGGGTCTGCTTCCTAAGTACAATAATAATAATAATAATAATAATAATAATAATAATAATAATAATAATAATAATAATAATAATTATATTATTATTATTATTATTTTAATTATTATTAGAAACAAAAAATCCTGACTTTCCAGAAATATACATCC
>NC_061089.1:52114245-52131745 GCF_015104395.2 Macrobrachium nipponense
ATATATATATATATGTTACCGAGGTTCCAACCTCGGTACAGTTTTAAAAGGAAAAGAGAATGTTGGTAGCAATGACGTTCATCTTCTCTCTCTCTCTCTCTCTCTCTCTCTCTCTCTCTCTCAACCAACCAATCTCACACAATAACGTAAGGTAACTAAATCAGACTCGTGAACTACAAAAATAAATTTATTTAAGGACAAAGTATTAACTAAATAAATGAGGTTCTTAACAAAATGTTAACTGAAAGGTTAAGTTAAAAATCCAAATAACTCAAATAACCCTGGAGATCGAACTAACTCGTCCACCCCTTTCTCTACAATAACTAACATTAGTTTAGTCATAAAACTAGAAAAAGTCATAGCACAATCTTATAAGTAACACCATAAACCATGGAACCATCAGTTAAGTTCCCATCATCAAATAAGTTCCCACCAGCCAGAAACAGTCTGGAGATAGACAGACAAAAAATCCACACAAGTCATCAAAATGTCACAAGGGATAGAACATCTCTAAAACAAATATTCAATATAGAAAGACAAGCCACACTTGGGCTTAAAATTAAGTATGCTTACCCATTAAAGCACTAATCACACACTAATTAAAACTACACTTAAAGGAGCCATCTTGGCCCTTTGCTGACTTCCTATAGTTCTCCCTCTTAGTTATCTTACTGTCCCATTATGTAGGGGAATGGCTTGCACGCACGCAAGCACGAATTCACTCACATGACACTCCCAGATAAGTGCCGTCACTAATTCGTCACAAGTTCATGATGTCATTTACGGATCATTATCACGCCCATAAATCTACTCAAAGCCAGATTCTAAAAGCATATTTGATTCCATCTTTACACGGGCATATGACGTGGTCTGTTTTGCTTAGGCACCGACCTTCAACATCGCGCCACCCAAGGAGGTTGCGTCAACATTTTCGAAGCTGATGCTGAACCTTGTCCTTTAGACCTCTGTTTCCACGGAGATGACATCTACGTTTCAATGAATGTCATTGCTCATCACATCCACTTATCATCAGAAAAAAAATACAATTCAAAGTTACGAATCATGTTCATAATGGTGTTTTAATTATATTCTCAATACTCATTATATATATATATATATATATATATATATATATATATATATATATATATATATATATAAACTGTACATTATTTCTTTTATTTCTCGTATTGTTTACCGTCAGTGCAACTATGATTATCGACATGAGAAAAATTCACTGAAAAGGTTATAATTCTCTTCCTCTCTCTTGCTAACTACCTATTGATCTACTTCTTATCTTTTGAGTAAATGACTTTGTGTTGTCCTATCCTGCTTTGCATCCCTAATTGAAAAAAAAAATCAACTTCAGTATGTTACACAGTGGTTTTAAAGAAGAAGAAGAAGAAGAAGAAGAAGAAGAAGAAAGAAGAAATCCCCACGGTAAATTACGAAGACTGGTATAACTCAAGTCGTGAAAGATTTATGAACATTTATGACAATGATCCGCAGATTTTATTTTTACATTCCTTCACGTAGACAGCGTACTACTGTGTAAAATTTATCCTTGACCTAACGGGAAGTAGGATTATTTTTGTTAACGATGTTTATCTCTTTTCTTTTACATCCAAATTACAACATTAACAAAAAGTCGAACTTTTTTCTTTCTGTATGAAACAAAAACAGCTTCACAGCGCCTCCTTTAATTTATTAAAAACAAAGGCAGTAAGTGAAGTAACTTTCTATTAAATTAATTTAAATTTTTCATCTGTACTTTTCTAAATCCATTATTACTCCCTTTCAAAATACATAATTTCTTCCTCCCCTTTTGTAAATGACAATTGAAGCATTTTTCCCACACTGATTAAAATACGTGAGGTCGATGAACTTAGCACAGAAGTAATTTTTTTCTCCCTTTACCTTCAGTAAATAACAAACATGAAACTAAAGGTTTAATGAGCATCACGCACTCCTCTCCGAAATGTCAAAATGGCAAGCTTTCCTGTGAACATCCGGAAATATTATTTTTCGGTGGATTTCGGAGCGCCGGAAGGCTTACACCTGATGATTTGGAGAAAAATCACATTTCATAAAAAGAGAAGAAAAAATTCGGGCTACAAAAAATTCTCCCTCCGGTAAAAGGCGGCCATGTCAGCCTAGGGCTGTTCCTTCTTTTAAAATGAAGAAAAACAGAAATGTATTTTTTTGGGGGGGTGGAGGGGGTTGAAAACCCAGGCTCCGTCTCCAGCGAAATACTCACCCAAACAACAAAGAGAAAACTTTAGAAAAAAAAAAAAGTTTTCCATAACTTGAAAGGACAACTTACTGAAAGTAAAACAGTGGGACGTCTCTTCATTATTTTCCTCCGTGGAATAAGTTTAAATGATTGGCGAAGATAAATAGGAAGTTCTTGGATTTGAAGTCCCTTCCATGACAATGTGATACACACTTGATATCTCGAGTACAACAGAGCAGTGCAAATTTATGTTATTTCTCTGTCTCTGTCTCTCTCTCTACCTTTTCGTTCATATATATATATACATACATTTATACATACATACGATATACATACTACATACCTGAGTTCGTTTCCCTTTACTGGACATCATAATTGCTTCAAATCTGTCGCACTTGCATCTAAGGCTTTGTAGTGATAAGCGTATCCAAAGACAGCGCGAAGAATTCGAGAAGTTAAGATGGCATTATGGCTATTACATTAACACACACACAAACACACGCGATATATATATATATATATATATATATATTATAGGTATATATATATAATGTCATATGTATATGTATATGTATATGTAATATGTAAAAACAGAATGTACAGGTAACTAATTAACAGATACGTATGCAATCATAATAGCCACAAGGCCCTCTCAACTTCTCGAATTCTTCACATTTTTTGGATGCGATTGTCACCATAAAGCTTTATACCCGCAAGCAAGAAATATGAAGTAATTCTGATGTCCGATAGCAGGATTCGACCATTCATCCAGAGTATCAGAACAAGGTTACGTTGCCGACCTGAACACGTAAAACTGACCTCGTTCTGATACGGGAGCGAATCCTGCTACCGGACATCAGAATTACTTCATAATTTTTGAATTTGGATCTATGGCTTTGTAGCGACAAGCGTATCCAAAATGTGTGAAGAATTCGAAATGAGATGGTATTGTGGCTATTAAATTATATATATATATATATATATATATATATATATATATATATATATATGTGTGTGTGTGTGTGTGTGTGTGTGTGTGTTTGTGTGTGTGTGTCCTTGAGTGTGTTCGTATGCATTCTTAAATAAAACAAAATTATACATTATATGATAAAGCTTGTCCACACGTACATTCCTGTAAATTTACAAACGCACAAGGTATCTTTCTTCAACAAACAATTAATAATAAGGTAAAGAATTGACTGGCCGAGGATACTTTATTTGTTCGCATGAAGTATAATGAAAACAAAGTAAAATTGTCTAGAGGCACGCGACGATCGTCACATAATAACAAGCAATGACGTTATTTACGTTCGCATGGATCTGTACTCATTGAAGTAACCAATTCATGGTCCGAAGACAAGCAGAGAGAGAGAGAGAGAGAGAGAGAGAGAGAGAGAGAGAGAGAGATTCACATAAAGCAAAACTGGCAAAGTGAGAGGCTTTATATTTTAATAATGATTTAAGGGTGTAATTTGGGAATTATTTTACCTTACAAGAGAATGGAAGGAAAAGAGGCAAAGTACACGTGCACGCACACACACATACACACACACGCAGAGAGAGAGAGAGAGAGAGAGAGAGAGAGAGAGAGAGAGAGAGAGAGGGTTCTGGTTACAGCAATTTTTCCCTCCGTCTTTCCGCTTTCTTCATACTAAGAATTTTAGTGACTGTATGGTCTTTCCATTTTCACAGAACTTCTCTTTCCCTGTTTTCTTAATTGTTTGTAAAATTGTGTTGCCACGTCATAAGTCAATGGCAATGAGCACAAATAAAGGAATAGATATTGTAAGATAAATTTGATCATATAAACAAATATGAAGGACATATTTAATTTAATTAGACGAAAATTTCTAATCCAGAGATATTACTATATTGCTTCAAATTATGGAATACTAGTATTTGTACTGAAAAGGTGAAATACTGGTATTCTTCATCCAGATATTAGGCACTGGCGTTTTCCTTTCAGAATACAAGGTAGTAGTATATTTATTTTATAAAGGTATTCAGCCAGTAAGACACAGTATAGGTATTCTTCAAGAAAAATCAAAGAATTGATATTCCTTGTACCAAAGCCAAAATACATATTTGCGACCGAAGTGAAAATACTGATTTTATTCCAAGGAAAATCGAAGTTAAAGTATCGATACTCTTTCGAACAAAATAAAGCAATGATATTCCTCAACACAAGGTCAAAATACTGATATTCTTTAAGACAAAATACTAAGAGTGTTCCAAGCAACATCCAAGTACTGATGTAATTTCACATAAAACTAAAGTAAAGAGCCCCTACACGATGAACATTATTGAAACGATATACTGACTCAATTTCATTGTGCAATATGTGTCTCCCCCTACATGACTCCATATTATTGCTCAATATCATCAGAGAGACATCATGACGGACACTGAAGTTGCTCTAATCGGAAATGCAATACCTGCTGCACATTCCTTATATAACCTCTGGATATTTTTCATTATACTTTTTTAACAAGACCTCATATGCGCTGTCTTTCTTTTGTCTGTCACTGTATTCTTTACTTTTAACCTGCCACAGTACAGATAAATCTCTGTACAGTTGTCGATCATTCTTCTTGCCAGACAAATTGACGGTACGAGGGGCAGGAAGCACACCGACAGGATATTGTGCAATGTTACCCACACACTACTGAAGACATTCTTCTTGCACAATAAAATATCAAACTGTTTTTGCTGTCGTCAATATATTATGTCATTCTTCAATACAGTCCCTACACTTTCAATAATATTGTACAAAACAGAATATTGCAAAAAACATAGGTGGTGTAGTGGACGCTTAACCAATCATTCAGACAATATTCAATTATTTATTTACTGTAAAGACACTTATGGAGATATGAGCTATCGTATCATTGTCGACCCAGATTTTTCACAGCAATAAAAAAAAGCGTAAGTATAAGCATCTATAAGTGTGCGCTCTATTAAAAGCTAGTTTAATTCTCGTACTCTTTCCCTTTCATTCACAAAATGCATTTTCCTTTTGTTGATAACTTGAAGTGAATAATAATAATAATAATAATAATAATAATAATAATAATAATAATAATGTCTACCATTATTTTTATTACTATTATAAAAAACACTCCCTTTTTAGACATATCACAGCCTTCCTCAACATTTCTTTCTTTTTTCTTTGGAGTTTTTTTTCCTATCCACGGTCCCAGTGTGCTGCGTACTTACTCAGGAATGTACTTCCTCTGGCGTATCTGCTGTGTACACGAAACGGCATGTGAGTCAGTGGGGAGAGGAAATGTAGGGAGAAGGAGACAGGAGAAGAATCTGTGGCCATTTGTCAAGGCCCGTAGACGCTTGTCAAGGAGGGAGAGCACATCTGGGTCAGAGAGACTCCTATGGGAAATGTGACGAGGGACTTCAAGTCATGAGAGAGAGAGAGAGAGAGAGAGAGAGAGAGAGAGTGAGATCATTACTGTTATTAGAAATCTTAAAGAGTAGGGCTATTTGGTGTGGTTTGTGTGTGTAAGAGAGAGAGAGAGAGAGAGAGAGAGAGAGAGAGAGAGAGAGAGACTCCCACTAACACCCATAAAGCATAATCTTATTCCGCAAAAAAACAATATCTTTCAATTAAAGAACAAGGAACACTTACAAGTCCCAAAACGTCCTTACAAATATACATAATTATCAGAAATCATCAGAAGCTAAGAAACTCTATATAATAGTTTCTCGTCTCTTCCTCCAAATATTCGTCATTATTACCAGCTATAATCGGAAGCTAAGAAAACCTTAGTTTCTCTTCCCTTCCTCTCCTTCGATAAAGACATCCTGACATTTACCAGAGGCCAAAAAAGATTTCCTTTAACAAGCCATTATCTTCCCCCGACCCTTGATGAACTTTCGGTGTGATGCTATCTTGATGGTCAATGTTGGCCCCTTCCCTTGTCCTCGTTATGGGATACGACAAACAATTACAAATATTTGTTAAGTGGATTCTCCTCTCTCTCTCTTTCTCTCCCTCTCTGTCTCTGTCTGTCTCTCTGTATATATATATATATATATATATATATATATATATATATATATATATATATGTATATATATATATATATATATGTATATACATATATGTATGCGTTTTATATATTATATATACATACATACATATATATATATATATATATATATATATATATACAATATATTTATGCGTTTATATATTATATATACATATATATATATATATATATATATATATGTTTATATATATATATGCATACGTATACAGTATATGCATGTATATGTATATATATACATATTCATATGCGCATACATATAATATATATATATATATATATATATATATATATGTATATATATATATATATACATACATATATATATATATATATATATATATATATATATATAGATATATGTATATATTGATTATTAACAAGGGGTGTCTGGATTTTATGTCCTTTATAAACAGTTTGGGAATTTAAGTTGCTTTGTATTCCAATAACTCTCTAATAATCATCTGTCGATATGTCTATCTATTAATTTAAATTCATAAAACCTTCCTAATAATATTTATTTTATATCCACTTACATAGATACCAATGTAAATTTGTACATTTTCCATGTCAACAGAGGGGTTTATTGCCATTATAACTTGAATGTCAGTTGTCATATGGTGAGAAAACCTTGGATTCTCGCAAATCAGAGAGCTGTTACAGCGTTACGTAGCGGAACAGACACCCCCTATTTAGTGGACTTTATCTCCCGTGCAGTGAACAGGAGCGAAAAATTTGTTTCCCTTTTACCTGCGATAATTGTCTGTTATCTTAGAGATAGGGGTTGGACTAAAAATATAGGAAATTCTGTGCCTATTACCTAGCCTTTTTTTGCGAGGATTGTTAATGTGACTTTCTTTCCAATCTTACATATCATTAAAAATACCATAAACTTTTAAATAGTGACAGAAATTGCCCACCTAAAATTACATTCTTTCTATTAACGTAAATTACGCCTTTGTTGTTATTATCCTTCAAATCTTAAAAATATTACAGAATTTTACTAAATCCATTTTCCGGTAAATGATGGCCTTAAAGAATTGGAAGTATCTGCCCAAAGAAAACGTGGATTGAACAATAACTGTACTCTTTGATGGGCGAAAGTGCACCAATTTCTTTTTCTCTAACAAGCAGTTGAAGATACTTACATCAAAACTCTTGCAATTGCCTTTAAAAATGCACTTATATTTCAGAAAAAAATCATTATTCAAACTGCTTTTTAATCAAATTCGAAGAGGAATTTAATTGTTCACTCTGAACAATGACTTGAATCAGATGAACAATATATAAGTTTAACTACAAATCAGTGTCAAATGAAAACGGGCCGCCTAAACAATGCATGAGTTACCATCAAAGAAAGCGACAGCTTCAGGAAATTAATGTTGAACGAAAAACTAAAAGCTAAAAGATTAAAAGGCCAAGTATTCATTTCTATGTCACACGTGTACTTTTTAATCTTGGATAATATGCCGATTATAGGATTATTTCAGTCTCTAGTTATATCAATACAGATACGAATATGATTACCATCCCACCAACTTATATTTAAGGTTTCGGGAGATCACTCTAATGCTGAGACGTTGAGTATGCTATATATATATATTATAGAATATATATATATATATATATATAGTATATATATATCATATATATATATATATATATATATATATTTATGTCGAACGAAAAACTAAAAGCTAAAAGATTAAAAGGCCAAGTATTCATTTCTATGTCACACGTGTACTTTTTAATCTTGGATAATATGCCGAATTATAGGATTATTTCAGCTCTAGTTAATATCAATACAGATACTGAATTATGATTACCATCCCACCAACTTATATTTAAGGTTTCGGGAGATCACTCTAATGCTGAGACGTGTTTGATATATATATATATATATATATATATATATATATATATTATATATATATATATATATATATTATATCTATATATAACAACGTGTGTGCTTGTGTACATAAAAGCACAACCAAGAGCACATGGACAATTGGACTACCTAATGATAAGCAAATACCATTCATTCTCTTTCCACATCAACAGGACTATCAGATATGTCACGAATTATTCCTTTTTAAATGTCATTCGTCAATATCACGTCTGAACTCTTTACTGGGCAGCATCGGGCACCAGTTACTAAATGTCAAGATTCATCATTCAAAGAGAGGACAGTCTTGAAGACTGTTTTGGTTTTCTGTAAAAGAAAAGTTTAAATGGCTATTTGTCTGTTCGTCCGCACTTCTTCTGTCTGCTGCCAGATCTTAAAAACTACTGAGGCTAGAGGGCTGCAAATTGCAATGATGATCATCCACCATCCAATCATTAAACATATCAAATTGCAACCCTTCAGCCTCAGTAGTTTTTATTTTATTTAAGGTTAACGTTAGCCATGATCGTGCGTCTCACACCGCTATTCGTGCCAAGAACACATGCCACACCGGGACGTGGCTCAGTGTTTCATAGACCGCTGCTGAGAATGCATATGCCGTGGCTTAGAGTTTCGTAAAACATTATACGCTGTACAGAAAAATCGATTGCATTTTTAAACTTTTTTTGGCTATTTATTCTACGTAAATGTTTTGTAAATTTTGCTTTAGTATAACAGGAATCATTTTTCATAGTTTCAAGGGTACTAGTGGATATCACGTAGTGATAGAATTAGGGTTATGGCCTGATAGTCTGTGCATTAAGACGGTTATAGGTCAACTAGGGCTCTTGCTCCTAGAGCAGTCTCAAACAGTCTAGTGGTTGTGAAACTTGCTTCAGCAGATGTGGAGTAGGCTTTCAGGTGCCCCCTCTGGATGAAATGTTATTTTGTACGTCACCTTAAATCAAATCACCATCCTATGTAATACTTATCAAATTATTACATAGGGAATGAATGATGTACGTAGAAGTTACTTGACCATAGTAGGTCGTATAGATACACAATTTATATATATATATATATATATATATATATATATATATATATATATATATATATGTGTGTGTGTATATATATTTCCATATTTTTCCAGCTTTTAAGAAGATGGCCAATTTTTATTTTAATATTTTTCCTTCCCTAACAATGTGGCCTCATTGCGTTATTTTCTATACCTAATATTTTGACCACTTACCCTTTGTTTTCTTAAATTACATTTTTATTTCTTTCTTTTTAGTACCCGTCCCATCGGTCAACGATTGAAAAAAAATGTAACTAACGTATTATAAACGTGTATTACATGTTAAAATTTCCACTAATTTTTTTTTTTTATAAAATTGGGAGAATGAAAATGGCATACGCACTCAAAATTATTTGAAAGCATATACACCAATGTGTGTAAATACACGCTCATCCACACGCTCGCTTACCAGTCTGTTTATAGGGATACATAAAAAGCTGGCATCGCTATATAAAGATACGTTTATAAAAAGCTGCCACTGCTTTTATGTATCTGTGGGAAAAGGATACAAAATGTATAAAGAAGGCGACCGATTATGCAGATAACTCCATTTGCCACCGACAATGAATGAACGAACATCCTAATGGGTCTGCCATCTCTCTTGGTACCATAGTGTACTCTCGTCTCTGAGAGAGAGAGAGAGAGAGAGAGAGAGAGAGAGAAATGGCACAATGGCAAAATGCGAAGAGAATGAGAGAGCATTGGATGAGGAAATGGAAGGGAAGGTTAATCCTTGTTAAAATTCCATTCTCGGCAGCCTGCCTGTGTGGGAAGGAAATAGGATGGGTTGTGAGTGAGAGAGAGAGAGAGAGAGAGAGATAGAGAGGGTAAGGGAGGGGTTTGTGGGATGGGGGGGGGGGAAAGGGGGGGGAAAGTCCAGGTCCCACAAAGGAGGGGGAGGGGGAGTGCGGAGGAGTGAATGGCGGAGGGGAAAAGGGAACTTGTATAGGGGATTGTTGTCAGTAGGGTAGGATGGGAGAATGGTGGTTAGGGGTGAGATGTAGGGAGGGGGGGGGGGGGAGGGGGAGGGGGGATGTAGGGTATTGGGAGAAAGACAAGCAGGGAATTGGCGTGTATGGGAGGTCCCATGTCTGTCCCAACATTGGGGTTGTGTCCCCATTGTCCCATTGTGCCGATAGGCCTAAGTCGATTTGTGCTTTAGGGAGGCAAGGCTCCTTTTTAATGGCTTTTGGAAGAGAAGCGAGGAAAATATTATGAGAGTCATTTCAGAGCTGCTTAATTTCTTTTTATTTTTTTCTCTTATTCATCTTCGGCCCTCTTCTATCTCTGCTTGCCTGCTTATATTTATCGCTTTATCTTTTCTTTTGGTTTTCTCTCACACATTACTTGCTGCCTCTAAGATTCATAATATACCTATAAACAAATATTCATGTCACATGGTATCCAAGTGTATTATCATATACACAATGATAGTTATATATATTTATATATTGTATATATTACATTATATATATAATATATGTATATATATATATATATATATATATTATTTGTATATATATATATATATATATATAAGTAAATTCTTCTGTTAAAACAGGATACGTACTTGATAAGGTGGGAGTCAGTCCACCGAAAAATAATCCATAGCTTTAAACATACTTGATATACATATACATATATATATATATATATATATATATATATAATAATACAATATATATATATTATATGTATGCATGTATGCATGTATGTAGTATGTATGTATAATATATTCATAGATCACATGGCCCACATTACGACGATAATATTCTTGGACATCAAACGGGACCGGTCTAGACACCAAATACTTTCATTGCTTTATTTATGAAAAAATTCTCTCTCTCTCTCTCTCTCTCTCTCTCTCTCTCTCTCGTTGATATCTGAAGTAACCATTATTTATATGATATATAAATTAAGTGATTTCTAAATTTTCTAAACATTCTCCCTCTCTTTCTCTCTCCTCTCGCGTTACGTAATGTAACCATTAATTATCCAATATATAAACTAAGTGATTCTTTCCATTTTCAAGCAAAATTTATTTCTCTCTCTGTTATCAGGTAAGCATTACATAGATGATGTCCAAAGTAAGCGTCTTTTTCTATTTCCAAAATTCTCTCTCTCTCTCTCTCTCTCTCTCTCTCTCTCTCTTCTCTTTGTTATAAGTAAGCATTATACAGGCAAAGTCCAAAATAAGTGACTTTTTCTATTTTCAAAATTCCCCTCCCCCCTACCCTCACACTCTCTCTCTCTCGTAATGAAATAACAATGTTATTACCCGGCATGTTCGAGGGAGAGGAGAGACTGCCAATGATCATTAAGGCAATGGCCCTTCTGGTATTTATAATCTGCGTTCAAGTGCTGTCTACCACGTAGAGGCTAGAAAGATATTAGGAACCTCTCTCTCTCTCTCTCTCTCTCTCTCTCTCTCTCTCTCTCTCTCTCTTTTATATGTGTGTATGTGCACATAGAAAATATAATACACTTTATCTATCCATTTAAAGGTATTCTTGTCTATCGGTTACAGTTCACATGTGAATCTGGGTTCGTTCATGGGCATTTTATTTGCACAACCATACTTAGTCCTATAAGCCAAGTATTACCATACTAGTTCTTATGACATTCATGCTGAAACTGACCCACCGACTAGTTATGTATATTCTAAAAAGATAGAAACGTTATAAGACGATATGACTTTTTAAATTTTTTTTAATATATAGATATATTCGGCGGGTCAGTTATTTGAAAAAGTCTTTCTGTAATGTTAAAGAAAGCAATAACAGAAAGTTCGTAAATTAGACCTCTCGTATTCGTAATTGACTAGAACATTATCATTATTGAGCTAGCCGTTTTATTTTACATTTCTTCCCTTTCCATTGTATTGGGATGAAGTGATCGCTTTTCCCGAACCATGCTCACACGTACGCATACAGAGAATTAGGCTCAACTAATCAAGCCATATACGAACAAAGACAAACCCGACACTGTTTACATTACCGGAAACAACATCTTTACCTCCTAGAAAAAAAAAATTATCCCAAATACGGTCATTATTCATTAGCCACTTTTGCCCTAAAGGAAGGGCGTGCCGGCCCCCTTCAGAAAAAAAGTCCCTGATTAGCTACTTAATTATATCCCGTTTCTTACAGAAGCAGTATTTATCCTCGGCGTATTCTCGGTAATTACATAAATAATAATCATAATATAAACAGGAGCTGGAAGAAGCCGTATCATAAACCTTCCTTCTTCTTCTTCTTCTTCTTCTTCTTCTTCTTCTTCTTCTTCCTCTTCAATAAATAGCGTCCCTTGGGAACTCATAGACACCCCCGTTATTAAGACATTTTCTTCATTACGACTCCTCTACTTAAAGGTGATCCCGTATTGGAGGTTTGTGTAAACGAGGTTTCGTTTCTCTGGAAATCGTACGTCTAAAATGTATCCATCTTTGGAAATAATAAATGTTGTAGAAACTTTATTTGTATAAGATATAATTATAATAAATATTTACTATAAAAAATAAGCCACGGTGACAGTGAAAACGAGTGCGATGTTGATAAAAAATTGAAAAGAAAAGAGAATAACAATTACTAATTATTTCACCTGACCTCAAAAATACTGAGTAACGTCTCGTGACCCACATGGAAATGAGGTAACATGTATACCTAAGAATATTGAATAAAAATATTAAATAAGACAACCATAAAACTTTGAACTATTTGTAAACATTATAATACTGATAATCAATATTTCATTTCAAAGACTGGGAACATACGTTCTTAACCATTTCCAGTGAATATTAATATAACTAATTATTAAAAATAAAAACAAATGCAATTACAGAAACCATATTACTAGCCTCAAAACATAAAAAAATACAAAATTTAAAGAAAAAATGACAAATATTTGCAAAGCACCGATCACTTAGACGTCTTCATGCGACTTGAACATTATCATGAAAATGACATAACATACGAAGACGACTCTCGTCTTTATGCTCACTCTTAGAAGTCAGTCGATACAGGGGTTTGGGGGGTGGAGGGAGGAAGGGATAATAATTCATAACTTAAGAAGAGAGGGGGGTGGGTGCGGGAAGGTGAGGAGAGGGTGAGGGGTGGCCGAGACGGAGTTACGAAATTAAGAAGAAAAGAAGGCAGGGTTTATGTAGGAGGTCCCTGTAGTCTAGGCCTTTCGGCATGTGTTACTTTTGGGATTTTGTTTTTGTTTGTTTTCTGTATTTTTTGTTTGTTAAATTACTTGCTTTAAGGTGGAACTTTTGAGAGAATTTTATTGTATGTACCAAATTTGGTCACTGACATGATTATGAACTGTTTTATGCTAAACACCAGAGGCCATGAAGACTAATAGCGTCATAATTCATGTTGGTAAAATAAATGTGGATAGCAGGAACCCTGGTACCCTACATTACGAGCGTGTTTTGACAGAAACATTAACCCCTATAAAGATAGGTACACACACACAAACACATACACACACTCACTCACACAGACACACACACACACACACATATATATATATATATATATATATATATATATATATATATATATATATAATATATATATATATATATATATATATATTTTATATATATATATATATATTTATATATATAATATTATATATATATATATATAAATATATATATATATATATATATGTTTTGTTTATGTGTGTGTATTTATTATATACGTATATAGATATATTCATCGTTGCAACATGGAAAAGACCCACATTCTCACGGAGCTCTCTATCCGTTAGAGGTAGAGAGAAATCCTTAATCCTGGGGTCAACAGCTTACCATCCCAAGTTAAAGAGAATCCCATCTCTGTGTTTCGTTCCTTTATTTGCCAATGAAACCAATCAGGGGGAAAATTGCCAGTATTATAGACAAGTGATTGGCCCAAGTTGAGGAGAAAAATATTCTTTTTTCGAGTTTTTACGTTAAAAAAGTATTATTTTGTAGCGCCTTGGAAATTATGATTATGATTACTTTTTCAGTGAGAGATGAGGAGAATTAGAGCAAGCTTAAGTTAAGAAGTTGGATAAATAAATAGGACGAAATCGAAGAGAATGGATGAAAGTAAATGGGAAAAAGCCAAGTAGATGTTAGGGGCATAAGAATGGACTCTACAAGGAACCTTAAATACTATTTACAATATCCTTCAACGCTGAGATTGATAAAAAAGGAAGTATTACTTTCAAGGAACCATGTCTATATATGAATGTCTTTTACTGCAATACAAGAGTACAATATGAGGATAACAGGACCATAAAACACTATTTGAACATTGCAACCACATATTTCGAGCACTTCCTTCTGTGCTCCTGATCACTGGTAAAACATGGACACAAGATGTCTTGCAAGAGTATATTAATACAAGCATATGTAAGTGTCGCATACCAATAGAGACTTACTGCCACACCTTCATATGCTTTGCGAGACATCCTATGTCCATATTTTACCTGTGATCAGGAGCACAGAAGGAGGTGCTGGAAATATATGGTTGCAACGTTCAAAAAGTGTTTTATGGGCCTTTTCACCTTCATGTATATATATATATATATGTGTGTGTGTGTGTGTGTTGTGTGTGTGTGCGCGCGCGCATGTGCGTGTCCGCTCCTTGACACGAACAAGGTCTGTGTTGAAACTAAATCCGTCCTTTTGACGGCATTAAGAGCAGACCGTTGAAGCAGTACAAAGATTAGTAAAAGCCGCAGCAGTGGCCGACCTGTGGCTGTATCAATAACAATGGCAAAGTATTTGTGGTAAAAGTCGGAGTAACAATAGTAGCAACCACGGCAATTAAAACAGAAGAATCAGCAGCACTGACAGAGCATTCAAAGCGGCAAATGTAGCAGCAGCTTCTCTAAAAGCTGTGAAATCAGCACAAACAGTCCTCCAGACGATGAAAGTATAGCTCTAGCAACAGCAACCCCAAGAACGGCAAACGAAGCCGCAACTCCAAGAACGGTAAAAGCAGTCGTCGCAACTCCGTGAACGGTAAAAGCAATCACACCTTCAAGAACGGTAAAAGCAGCCGCAACTCCAAGAACGGTAAAAGCAGTCACACCTTCAAGAACGGTAAAAGCAGCCGCACCTCAAAGAACGGTAAATGCAGCCGCACCAACAGTAGCAACTCCGGAGGCAGTAAAAGCAGCAGTAGCAGCAATATTATCAGCGACAGCTGAGCGAAGGTTTTATCAAATGGCTTACGATCGGCCATGAATGGGTAGGGTGAGAAAGGGGGAGGAAAAGAAATAGGATGGTGAGAGTAAAGAGGATGGGCGGAGGGAGTGGGGAGATGCAGTAATGTAGGAGGGGGGAGGGGAGGAGAAGTTATGGACAATGGAGGGGAGGTGGACTGGAATGGAGGGAGAGTGGGAAGAGGAGGAAGGGGCTGGGGATAAGGGGGGGGGGGAGAAGAGAGAGGCTAGGGAGGAGGAAAGAGCATTACAGATGAAGCTGCGAAATAATCTCACCATCTCTTGCCCTCTTCTCTAATGGATCTTCTTAGTATTGACGTCGGGAGGTGGTAATGGTATAAATGCTCTCTCTCTCTCTCTCTCTCTCTCTCTCTCTCTCTCTCTGTTGCCGTTCGCCGGCTTTCTCAGTGCCGCCTCACTCTTCTGTGAAAATAATTGCTATATCTTTCCTTTCATTGCCCTTTTTATTAATGCATGTCTTCGTTGCTTATACAGTTTTCACATTGGGAGTGAAGGAAACTGCTATTATCATTATTAGTTACAATTATAGGTCTTATTCGTTATTGTTGATATAATTGGTTGCCCTGAATTGCAAAGAATATTATACTACTACTATTATTATTATTATTTTATTATTATTATTATTATTATTATTATTATTATTATTATCATCATTATTATTATATTTGCTTTACTCTCCCTCCAGTAAATACACATCTTAACGATCGATAGAAATTTGATACCACATGACAGAATTACCATCACTTAACGTTATTCACTCGCGTGATTTTATTCAAACAATGGCTTGCACGCTCGGTTACTTTCGTTTGAAAATGAATACGCATGAATGACTGACCGGATTATTTTCCATTTATTTTTTTTTAATCTTTTTCTTTTCGTTTATTTTGCATATTCGAGATACTGCAGAGTGATTACCAATGAAATCTTTCGAACGTCTAAACCGTTTTTCGATATAGCTGCCTTGAAATGGAATATAACCAGTTACGAGTTGTTACCTTCATGAATAAACAGTTATGAAAAATCTCCGCTGTTTTTAAAACAGTGACAACAGTAACAAGAACAACTGGGGTAAACGAAGATACATCTGGGCACAAAATATTCGTTTTCATTCCATCTCTAGGAACTTGGCGTTGCAATAACTATGGTCTTCGACGCCAGTACCAAAACTTATTTGTAAAGTCTCCAGAGGAAGAGAGCGCCGTCAGCGCACCTCGCACGGTGCACTGTACGCAATGCTTATAAGTCTTTGCAGCGTTCCTTCGAACTTTTAAGCTCCACCCACTTTTTAGCCTTTCATTTTTCCTCCTTCCTTCCATCTTGCTGTCCAACCTCCCTAACAATTACTTCTTATTGGAATGTGAGGTTTTATCCCTGCTCCATATTTTGAACTTCGTATTTTATCTGTTTTCTGGCTCTCTTTACGTTGGTATTCAACCACTCGAACTCTCTCTTTTCACTGTTTGAAGAGCTGAATGTCCGAAAGTTCCCCCAACACGTGAATCATTATAGAAAAGTCGACTCCATTTAGTAAAAAAAAAAAAAAAAAAAAAAACTTAGTGCAATCCTAAGATAAATAAAATAAATACCATCATTATCAGCAACAAAAAATAAACAACCGATGTCTTGGACTAACATACTGTAGATTAGAGTAATGAAACAAATCGGCTTCCCTTTGATCTCGCAATTTGTCGAAATGAAATGGTTTCCGGTAGTAATCCTACAATTTGTTTGGTAAAGTGGGGCTATTCGTATTGCTTTCAGAAGGTATTTGTTCCTGACAGTAATTATATGAACGAGACTTTATCTGGGTGAGAATCCGACATCCATTTTCAAATTACTCTTGAGATCAGTTCGTTTCTTTCGTGATTGTAAGTTTTTTTTTTTTTTTTTTTTTTTTTTTTTTTTTTTTTTTTTTTGTATACTTATTAATGAACGAAAATCCAATTTCCCCCGGCAATTTCCCCTCAGCATAACTTTATTCTTCCTTTATG
>NC_061089.1:52136745-52161745 GCF_015104395.2 Macrobrachium nipponense
AAACTGAGGGAATATACAATTTGGAATTTTCCGACCAATATCAAACATAAAACGAAAACAGCAAAATGATACATAGTATTTTACTTTCTATCGCTGATTTTAAAGCACTAACAACAGAATAAAACAATATAGCTGAATAAGACCAAATAAATGACCAATTATTAAAAAAAATAGTGTATGAAGACACCAAAACCAAATCACATGCAAAAGTCACGAAAGGAATCTGAAGAACACTCGAGACATTAACACACTGGACACCTGCCCCCCCCCCCCCCCTCATCATCCGGATACCCCACCCCCTCCAATCCCCGACACGCAAAAAGTGAAATATGCCATCCTCAACTCAAGTAACTTTTAAACTCAGCTGATTTATTAAAAAAGTTTACGAATGGTGGCAAATCAGGACCTGGTAAGCAACTTGTGCGCTGTCTGGGGGTGTCTGGGGGATGGAGTGGGCTTGCGAGGTTGGGGGGTTTTTGAGACTAATCCTGCGAATGGAGGAGAGGAGGGAGGGAGGTTTGGGAGGTGAGGAAAAATATTTGTTGGAGGGTAAATGTTTTAACGTTAAGAAATGTACATTTCGTTGTTTATATTAAATGTTTATCCGTATTTTATAATTCTAGATTTTAATCTGTGGTTTTTCCTACAGCTAGGTTAATTAATAAAACAAATCAATTACATTTTAAAGTGTGGTTTTATATAAATTAGCATTTAAATCATCAGAGACAGACTGACAGACAGGCAGACAGACTGACATAAAATTTATAAATTATGTTTAATTCAAATTCAATGCAGAAAATCAAAATGAAAAGTAACCAGATATTCAGTCGATTTCCCTGAACGAACGCAACGGATAAACATGTATCAGTTATTGTACCCCCTTTATCACTGGCACCCCCGCCCACCCACCCCAAACCTACATTAAACCTGTGTCTCCTATGCCATTAACGCACATTAATCAAGGCCCGAGCCTTCAGCAGCGAAAGCTCAACGATCCCCAAATGCAACAGTTTTAATTTGCAAAGTTCAGGGATTATGACGTTGCAACAAAATCATGGCTTTGGATAAATGCGCGTCAGTCAGCCTCTCCCTCTCTCTCTCTCTCTCCATTCACTGCGATGTTGTGGATCAGGCAAATGGAAGCGGAGTTTTGGTAAGAGTGATTAAAGGTAGAGGATTATTAGCTTTGTGGCTTTTGGTATCTGTCATTTGTCATATATATATATATATATATATATATATATATATATATATATATATATATATATATATATATATATATATATATATATATCTATAATATATATATATATATATATATATATATATATCTGTATATGTATATATATATATATATTATACATATATATATATATATATATATATATATATATATATATATATATATATATCTATATATATATATATATATATATTATACACGTCAGCCATAATCTTGAAGTAATGCTGTATTGTTATCTACGAAGGATATGCGGCCTTTGGTTTCCCAAACCTGACAACCAAATCTGCTCGTATCGTCAAAGTAAAGTCATAATTTGGTTTTGGCAAATAACCGTGTTGATCTATTTACATTCACACTTTCCAGGTAGATCTCATGTTTTTTTTCCCAGCTATTAACGGTGTCTGTTTCGGGCACTGAATCTCATTGCTTTTGTGTGTGTGTTCTCAGAATTAAGATAAAACAGTAATTACGGCCTGTGTTGTATAATATTCTAGCCGCTAATGCAGCAATGCAGCCAAGTATTTCCAGCATAGTTTATCAAGCCCATAACGAAGAACTGTCATTATGCAGAAGGAAACGAGACCCAAATTATGATATTTTGTGTCTCTTTGAGCTGCCAATTCAGGCTTATAATTACTAAAATTCATAGCAACGATCATGGGCTCCCAGACTGTGAGTATTATAATATTTTTAGTTAACATAAAGCCCACAAAACGAGATGATGGGGGTGATGTTATTTCTAGATGTCTAAATGTCAAACCAGGAGAGTTGCAATTGACATGTTCTCTGTAGAAACTATACTTTTTTTTTTTAATTTACGTTTCTCATGTATCTTGTGAAAAAGGAAGTAACTAGATAAAGAATGTTTAATAATTGTACAAGGTAAATATGAAAATATTTTAAATAAAAAAAACTTCGAACATTTCCAGAATAACTTAAGTCGTTTTGATGAACAATTATGATTTGATGTTTTAAAATTTTTTGTTTTGTTAACAATAGGCAAGGTGATATTATTAACAACTGTCAATTTGCGAAGTCAGGAATAAGCAATCAAACTTAAATTACCCATTTTAGGGCATTTTTCATCCCCTTTCCACCATGTGCTTTTTTATTCATTACAGCAGAAAGCAACGAATTCCAAAGAAGTAAAAGTCCTACCAATCGAAACGTCCATTATTTTTAAAGAATAATTCACTGAAAATCGTACCAGTTACTCTTGTTATTTTAGGGCGAATCATGAAGGAGTTCCGCTCCGTTTCTTGCGATATGAATAGGGTGCTCTTAGAGAGAGATTTTTTGTTTTGTTTTAATCAATTTATTGCGCCCATTGGCGTCAGACATTTGAGTTCATGGTAATACAGTAATATTGTTTACATCTACATTGTAATTAAGTTATGCCTAAAGAAAAAAAAATAATAAAAAAATAAAGTATATACAGACATTTAAGTACATATCAAAACAGTATTGTTTACATCTACAGCACATAATGAAGGTTACACAAAGGAATACAAAATAAAGTATAGACAGATATTTAGTACATATTAAAAATAATATTGCTCATTTCTATATATTAAAGGTTATACAAATGAACTCATATGGAATACAAATTAAATTGAGTTTGATTTCGTAGGTAGGTTGTACCTATCTTTAATTAGTACTACAAGACAGCTGATTATTCAGTATCCACCAAAGTGAGGATGGCGCATGAGGATCTCATCGAGCAAATTATTATCTGTCAATAATTTTTTACATATATCAACTACTGTGAGTCTTTGGGGTAATATGTCACTAACAAGTGGACATTCCAGGCAATAGTGTTCCAGGGTGTTGGCGTTGGGTGCGTCACATAACCTACAGGAGGAGAAGTGAGGAACTCCATCTTGCTCAGCCACCTGCCAAAGTGGTCGCCAACCCAGCCGAAGACGCGCACAAACCACGTTATTTTGACGAACCACGAGTCCACTGCGGCGATACTTGTGTTGGTGAGGAAAGAAGTGATCATAATGCTGTATTGATATACTGGTGGCTCTCTCAGCATTACTACGATGATGAGTAGGTGAGCGAGCAGCTTGGCGCACCATTTTTCTGCAGCACAGGAGAGATGGACTGGGAGCATCAGTATCTGGAGGATCCAGCTGACAGGCAGCCTTTGCGAGATTTTCAACGGTGTTGTTAGCCAAAAGACCCACGTGAGAGGGAATCCATAGGAAGTGCAGTACCAGTGAGCTCATGTTGGCCATGTCTAGTTGCCTATGTATTTGTGTAACCAGGGGCTGGTATGCTGGCTTATGTGATGAAAGGGCTTGGAGTGCTGGTTGCGAGTCGCAGATGATCAAGCCGTTGTTTCTGGTCCGTGTGATTAAAATAACTGCATCTAGAAGTCCATGTAGTTCACAATATGTGGAGCTTGATGACTTTGGGAGGCGAAGGCCTGTCCAGCCCTCTGGCGGGGGTTCCAAAGTGGGGGAGAAAACAGCACATCCAGCACTGCCATCCTGTTGTAGGGAGCCGTCTGTGTAGAGGTGATGGGCTACACCGAAGGATGAGGATAGTCTGTCGATGGTCTCCAATGCACGTTGTTGTTGAAAATGAGGCAAGTCAGTCTTAGAGACTGGAGTGTAAGAGATTGCTGGCACAGGAGTCTGCCAGGGTGCAAGGCCATGATCCACGTTCTCTGCCACGATGTTGATGTCAAGCCCCCGAATGCTTGAACAGACAGTACTAACTAGTGTACGTCCCCCCTGGCGTAGTTGTGGACGGGGTGCATCTAGATCCAGAGAAGTTCTGATGATGTTTGAATAGTGAGGAGACAGGTGAGGGTAATACAGGCATTTGATACTGAAGTAGGTGACATTGGAGTATATTCGCTCAACGAGTGGAGGGAGACGGAGTTCGTGTTGTATGTATACAATTCTAGTGGATGCTGGACAACCTAGAATGAATCTCATTGCTTGGTTCTGGATTTTTTCAAGCGGCTGTAGAGTTGATCTGGAGAGTTGACATAGTGCAGGGGAAAGATAATCTATCACTGAGCAGATGAAAGCAATATATATGTTTCTGGCAACTGGGATAGATACTCCTGCAGAATTAGTAAGCCACTTGAGAGGAGTCAGGCGTCGCTGTAACCGGGCCAGCAGATCTTGAACAATGGGATGCACTCTCTGTCTTGCTGGAATGGATGGTGTAATTTGCACTGGCGCTCCCAAATATACTGTGTGCATAAAGGTACAACACTGTTCCCCACAGTAAATTCTGGTAGATTCCTTGCTGGCCTTGGGGAGAAGATTCTACTTTTTCCTGGGGAGATGATAAGACCACAGGAGGATGCTGATTCATAGAAAGAAGAAAGGAAGCGTTGCAAGTGATCCGGGGAGGTTGAATGAATGCAAATATCGTCTACATAGCAAGTGATGGTTGTGTTATCAGTATCAGGAAGTAAGGAAAGAAGGCGATGTAGGAGGATATTAAATAAAAATGGACTAAGCACTCCCCCTTGTGGAGTACCAAGTTCAAGTTCCTTTGCAGTGCTTAATGCTCCCTTAAACAGCACACGAGAGACTCTATTTTGAAGATATCCACGTATCCACCTCAAAAGGTTTCCCTTGATTCTAAAATCAATAAGCTGGTCTAAAATAATGTCTCTATTTGCAACATCAAATGCACTTTTCAAATCAATGAAGGCTACAACACTGGTTGGGGAGAGACGAGTGTAGAGCTCCATGAGACAATGATGTGTTCCTCGTTGGGGTAGGAAGCCGTATATTCTAGAGGAAAGCTTATCTTGCAGCCGGAACATAAGGCGTGAGAGGAGAATACGTTCAAATACTTTGCAGAAACAGGAGGTGAGGGAGATAGGACGAAATTTGTCAGTGCCAGCCTTGGGAACGGGTATAATTGTACTATGAGTCCATGCTAGGGGCACATATCCCAGGCAGAGGCAGAGGTTGTAGAGCCGGAGGAGAGGGTTGCCAGGTATTTTTATGAGTGTGCAAAGGACTGCATAGGTGATGCCATCATCACCAGGAGCTGACTTCTTACTCCTTGCTAAGGCACGTCGTAGCTCTCCCTTAGTTATGGGTACATCGTCCTCTTCATCACTGCTTAGTAAGGCGGAACTGAGACGTAAGGCACGATGTTTTTTATGTGAAGAGAGAGAGTCTTGTATATGAGCTGGAAGGTTGATGGTTCGTGAATGTGCTGACCACTCATCAATAAGGTCCTGTGCATACTGAGCAGGGCTGTGGTGGAGGACACTTGGGGGTTTCTTCTTCACAATCCTGTTGATGAGGTGCCACATGGAACTGATGCTTGTTTGATGGTTGATGCTGTCTGTTAATTTGTGCCAGGAATCTGTTTGTACACATTGCTGTAGAGCAACTAGATCATCTCTCGATAGTTGATACTGGTGCAGAGTCTCAGGACTTGGTTGTCTCATAAAGGCAAGGCCATCATCCATCGCCTTCTTTTCTGCCTTAGAAATTTGATTATCCAGTGTCATAGCACCAACACGATGCCTGATATGAGGCTTTCTGATATATTGTGTGTGGAAAGCATGTGTGGTACTAACAAGTAATGAGTAAAGTTTCTCTGGACAGTGGAGGTCAAATGTGGGTTTAAGGTTAGTCATATATGAAATGTACGTAGGCTGGTACTTAGGTGGAATTGTGATGCAAGTGCGATTGTGTATTGGAGTAGGTGTAGCGGGAAGGGAATATTGGATGCTGAGACCAATGTGATCAGAGAAGAGCGTAGGAACCGTTACACAATTGACTCGGGAAGGTACGAGTCCACAGGTCAAGATGTGATCCTAAGTACCACCTCGTGCATGCGTAGATCCACCAGTGTCCCTCCAACGGGTCAGTTGATTTCGACGAATGTATCCTAGAAGTAGGTTCCCGTTGCGGTTCACAGTGCCAGCAAGATCTCCTAAGTCTGGATGACGGGCATTAAAATCTCCCATGTAAACCATACCACGAAGGGTTGGGGCTGGAAGCTTGGCTGTATTTATCCTACCTGGTGCTGCATATACATTGCACAGTCGTATGGTGCCTCCGCCAACAGTAATCTCAAATAATTGAAATGTTGTATCTTCATCCTCAGAGTTTGGGAGAAGTCTATGCTGAATTGAAGTACATATGTAGGTGATGAGGCCATGTCTTACTAAATGGACGTAGGACACATAGCCAGTGAGCGAGGGAGCTTCTTCCCTTGGCTGAGCATTACCAACAAAAGCTTCCTGAATTAGAATAACATCTGGGTGGTGACTATGTACAATTCCCTTTAGTGCAGAAAGTTTTGCCCAGTTTGTAATACCACAGGCATTCCATGAGATGATATTAAGCTTTACTTGGTTATCGAACATGTCCCTTGGAAGAACGGCGACTAGATAAAGAGGCAGTGGTAACACCGGTATGAATTGGTGGTGTATCACGTGGCAAAGGTCCTGTATGGGGATTAGTAACACTCTCAAGACGTGTAGCAAGTGAGTCAAGTTTCTCAGTGAGTGTAGTAACTGATGTGATAACAACCTGCTGAGCTTCAACAAGAGATTGTAGTGTGTTATCATTAGTAGCAAATTTAGAAGTTAGATTGTCAAACGAGGTTATGAGACTGTCGATGTGAGTGTCCATGCTCTCTAAACGAGATTCAATGGCTTCAAAACGTGATGTAAGGGAGTCACACCGAGACTTGAGGACATCTACAGCATTACGAAGTGTAGTCACTTGTGAGGAGGCAGTAACAGTGGGTTTGATTGATGGCACTGGAAGCTGTTGTGCAATAAGCTGGTTCGATGCAGAGCCTGAACGCCTGGTACAGCCATGCCACACATTGACTCCAGGCTCATTACATCTTCGGCATTTCCAATGCAAGGAGTCCGGTGTAGGTAGAGGAAATGAGGTTGATGTTGATGCCGAAGAACTGTCAACCACTGTGGGTGGTACAGGGGGCCGATGAGGGCAGGTCCGACTGTCATGCTCAGCAGCACAAAATGCACACTTTTCAGGGGCAGCACAGTATCGTGAGATGTGACCGATACCCCAGCATTTGAAGCACCATGGCTTTTCATTTGGCATTCTGCGTAGTTCACATGATGGTAGACAAGGGAGGAAGAAGTTAAAAGGCGGGGGTGGATCTGGGTGGCTCCAAGTAATGACAATACGATTGATGGACTTCCCATCCTGTAGGAAACGACGTACAGTGTGCACCCCTTTCAGTTCCTTAGCTAATGAGGGGTCTACATCCATAGGATATCGAGTGATGAGATATGTAGGGAACTTACGGGGTCTGTTTACAGCATCCAGAACATCTAACACAAGTGACAGAACCTCACCACCCTTGACCCTGTTTATGATATCCAGGCGATGCCTTGAAATGTATACAAATCGAGAAGTGACTGCAGACATTTTAACTTCAGCCAATTCCCGATCGAGGCTGAACATCTTGGTAACCTCCGATAGCCAGCGAAGCTTCACATTAACCCCTGGATTCTCTCTAAATAGGAGCTTTATGTATTCAGCACGTGGAGCAAAGGCAGGGAGAACAGTTTTTGTAGCCATGGTAGGTATAATCTGAATAGCAGGTCTAGGCAGGGAAATATTTAGAACTTTATTTTGAGAGGAGGAAGCATCACACTTTGTAGTTTTAGCAGCAGGGGATGATGGCTCATTACTGCTATCTGAATCATGCTCCATACATCGTTTGTTGGAGGTATAGGTATGGTCCATGAGACTAGGAGCTGCACCAGCAGGGATCAACTTATGAGATTTAGTAGAGACAAGTCGTGGCCAATGTTCCTGTGTAAGCAGATGCTCTTCAACATTATCATCACTTAGAGCAAGGTCCTCCTCAACATCAGCGAGAGTACCAGGTCCCGAGAATTCCATAGTCATTATCTACTGGTGTTTTAACAATGCCCGTATCTGATTTCATTTCTATGGTACAGTAACGTTGCCATGACGGGGATAACCACGTCACACACTCTGTACTGCGCATGCGCGGTTTAGGAAAAACTTGAACGTAGTGGTATGGCCGAGTGAACGAGATTTTTAATCCTAAATAAAGTCTAAGTTCAAAAACTCGTAAACACACTAATGTCACAGCACTGATCACTAAGTACTACCACAGCTTTCAGTCAATTCTAGGTGATGTAGATCTTCGTATCTCCTAAATAATCGAGAAAGTTTTCAGAGCACACAAATGCGCTTGTTGACAAAGTCCAAGATCTTCTTCTTCTTCTTCTTCTTCTTCGAGAGAGAGAGAGAGAGAGAGAGAGAGAGAGAGAGAGAGAGAGAGAGAGAGAGCAGTATCCACTAGAGAGAGAGAGAGAGAGAGAGAGAGAGAGAGAGAGAGAGAGAGAGAGAGAGAGAGAGAGAGAGTAGCACAGAGGGCGTAGGTGACCTTAGAGAATCAATACCATTACCTATCCATACTTAATAGAATTGAAAATTAAGGTAAAATTACCTCTATTTTATATAATTCCCATGAAGCTTTAAACTGAACCCCTCAAGACCTCGGCCCTAAATCCTACCTCTCTTCACCTTCACCCTCACCCCCTTGCACAGAGGGCGTTGCTCAAGGCACCGTCCATCCTAAAGGTCTCGCAAGCCTTCGCGGATTCGGATTTGCCATAATTTGTCGATCTTTGAAGCATATCAGATGACTTTTAAGGTTAATAAGGCTGATAATTTGTTTGGAGTTATCATGTCATAGCTACAGTACTCTTATTTACTGCTTTTTGTTGTTGTTGTGAAATATTTTCGATAAATTATTCTGTAATATCCAAAATTTTGGTATCGTGTATATGTATATGTATATGTATATGCATATACATATATATATATGTATATATATATATATATATATATATATATATATATTATATATATATTATATATAATATATATATATATATCACCAAAAGTTTGCATGAATATCAGAACATTTCATCTAAAATATTGAAAATAAAAAAAAAATATAAGCACTATAACTATAACATGATAACTACAAGCGAATCATTAACCTTATTAACCTTAAAAGTCATATGATATATTTTAAAACTCGACAAATTATGGCAAATCCGAATCTGTGACGGTGCCATGAGCAACGCCCTCCGTGTAAAGGGGGGAGGTGGGGTAGGATTTAGGGGCTGAGGTCTTGTGGGGTTCAGTTTCAAGCTTCGTGGGAACTGGTGGAAGACCCTGGGGGAGGTCGGAGAGTTGGGGGCGTCTAAAGTTCTCTTTTGAGGAAGCGCCCACCCATGGCACTTTACTGAAACTTTGTTATTAAACTGAAAAAATTTTCTTCGTCGTACTCGATCCATCGTTGGAAAATTTCCTGAAGCTGTTGTTTTTATATTTTGGAATTTAGTTTCCTTAATCAATGCCTGCTTCGTTCGTTGCTGAAAGATGATTTGGTTGCGATGATATTATTGTTCAGAAATAAATGACGTCATGGCAACGAAAAAATAGAGGAATGTTAATACGTTGTATGGGAGTAAATGAACGCACACACATATACGCACGTACACACATAAGCGCTCATACACGCACGCACACATTATACATAAACACACACACACACACACACACACACACACACATATATATATATATATATATATATATATATATATATATATATATATATATATATATACATATATGTAAGCATGATTGTGTGGGGGTGAGTAAGTGTAAGCAGAGACCAGGACAAAAGTTTAACATTGGAGAACTCTCTTGCCTCTAGAATGTCAACATTACCAGAAAGATTACAAGCTACTAACATAAATTTCCTTTCAATAATACAAGATTTTAACCTAGAATGCTTTCCTGTCTTTGTAAGATAACTTTAAAATCACACCACCCAACCTATAGTTTGATTTTTAGGAGTTGCATCAACCGATGAGAAGCAAAATACATACTTCTGTGATATTTTCTGCGAATATTTACTGTCAGCTGAAAAACTATAATGCATTGCACAGAAACTACAAATATTTCTGATGTTATTTGGTTCAATATACTAGTGACGTCATTGCTCTCAAAATGGCATATTCTTTTTGTGACTTTTTTTTTAATCTTCAGTTTTTCCTGTTTTGATAATCCTTTCAGTAACTTTCTATATATAACTTCACCTTTAGCTGTTTCGCTCTTTTCATGACCCCTTTATAGATAAATTTAATTGATGGGATTTTTCTTACTCTCCGAGGCATTACTTTTTATCATTCTGTTGTTTGCGTATTCTTCGTCGAAAATTTAGTGAAATAAAAATAATTTTTCTGCCCATCTCCCACTTTTAGTCTTTGCCAAATCTTTAATTTATGTGCTTTTTATTAATTTCTCCTTTATTTTAGTATCCATAAATGACTTCTGATGCAGTCAAGTTTTTATTGCTACTTCTATAGAATTCTTTTTTTTTCTTTTGCAATTAAACATCTCCCCTCTATATTTTGATGCTATAAGGTTTACCTTCATATCTGGAAGCTTTAGCTTTCCTTTCCTTAGCTTCTAGACAGCGCTCTGTATTCCACACTAAACATGTCCGCTTTAAATCATAAAAAAAGTTACAGTGATGCCAGTACACATTTGCGTGTATTCCTTGTCATACAATTCATATAAAATTTAATTCCTTCTTTATTTATGGAAATACTTTTATGATTTTGATGCAGCTGTCTTCGTAATCAAAATACGGCCTTAACCTAATAATTACTACATATGTTATGGTTATCATTCTCTAATCTTGCCATACTCGCATTTATATTCATTCATTGTCATTATTTAATATTGGTCATTTTATTCCCTTGTTTCCAACAGGTTAGCTTGTCCTCTACACTAGCAACCGTTCATTTTTATAAAATAGTTTTGGCGAATTCCCTATATAAACCGAAATCTTCATTCTGTAGGCTTACTTAAGAGTAACTAATGAGAAAAGCCGGCCAAGAGCTGAACGACGGCGTGAAGTTACATAAACAAACATAAATATTTAAATACAAATTTCCATGTGTTGGGCAGGATATTATGTCAGTAATTCACTCAAGTAAACATGTACTTGCATTTAAAAAAAAAATTGAAATATCTAATCAATTTATGATGCCTATATCAAAATAATTTAGTTTTATTTCTTTATTGAAATTATATTAAAAAAAATTATCCAAACTCATATTGTTACGAGGAATAAAAAGAAAGAGGGGTAAAACCAATAATTTAAGAAGGATAATTCATATTTTTCAAGGGCATTGCAGTTTTTTTTTCGATTTAATGTATTAATTAACAATGTCTTACTGAAAAAAATCATGGATTTTTCTTTGGCAATATAATTTCCTTTACAAAACAAGGGAGATTTAAAAAGACAAGATAAAAGGAGACTACTTTATAATTCCTCATTTCATACGTTTTTAAAATCTTTTATCCTTTTCAATTCACAGTGAATCTTAACGTCTGTCCTAAGTTACTTTCATGTGTTACAAAACATTTTTCAAACAAAACGTTTTTCATTGGAATTACTTTTTTTAATGTGCGGGTGCTTAACATTCATAATTACTTTCATTCGCCTTGTCATCATTCTATACCTGAATGTTGCGCGCCGCACTAGATCTAAAAAGAGGGAAGGGTATTAAGGTTAGTTACTTCATATTTTAATTCACGGCGATCACTACTAGTTTTATGAACTGCAACACATTAAAAAATAGGTTCGCTACACAGCGAAGCTAAAGTAACAAAAACTCGATGTTCTTTTCATATCACAAAGAAAAGAACACCAGGGAAAAAAATTTCCAAAATGGAAAACATAATATATTCAGAGTCAAAAATAAAACGAGAAAAATAAAGCAAAACAAAGGCTAGGGTTCTGAAACAGTATAAAACTAGCTTTTGCCTTTTTGATACTCTGAAAAAGAAACCTGTTTTAATATCCCGAGGAAGATTTTTTTTTTAGTTTTTTATTTTCTCAGACTTAGTGGAAGGGGAAGGGAAGGAGAGGGAGTTTGGGGAAGAGGGGGATGGTTATTTGTTTAAAGAGGCGATGGTGACCTGAAGAGAGAGAGAGAGAGAGAGAGCGAGAGAGAGAGAGAGAGAGCATCGAGTGAATGACAGCTTCAAGCTGTCACTGAAAGGGCAAATGTGACGTTCAGGGCGAAGAAACCTGTTATGTTATTCAAGGGTAGAGTTATAGGGGAAAATACAATCTTCAAGGAAATGCTTGCCAATTTTTCTTTTTTATTTCATATATTAATTTTTTTTAGAACACCAGCAAAGTTACAAATTTACAGGAACTTTACCAAACGATAAATTTACTTGAGTAAACATTCTTCGTACGCACACACACACACACACACACTTCCATAGTTGAAGTACTCTCCTCTTCTGAACTAATAGACATATCGTGAATACATATACTTATATATGTAGATATGTATGTATGTATGTATGTATATATATATTTATATTTATGCGAATACATGTGCTTTTAAATATATATATATATATATATTATATATATATATATAATATATATGTATATATATATATATATATATATATATATATATATATATATATATATATAGATATATAAATATATAGTATATATATATATATATATATATATATATATATATATATATAAGTAACATTTCCTTGAGATGAGTAAATTATTCTCTCTCAATATTACTGACTTAATACAATTTTTGACTGATAATTTGTGCCTGGGACCATCTGGCTATTCAGTACATCTCAATATAATGCGCCCTTATAAAAGATGAATTGAATATTCACTCAGCTTCCCTATCATATTTTTACCTCTTCCTCATCAAACAACTGAGCAGTGGCAACGCCACCTGAGTAGCGTAATCAATCAGCCCTTTGAAAGGACAGCTGACGCTCTTTTCTTATCTTAATATTTAATGAAGGACCTCTATTCTTAGCTATCGCCACTGTGTAAAAGCAATATATTCCGAGAGAGAAAGCTTATGAGGAGGGTGAAAGAAAGTGCCTTTAAAAAGAAATGCTTCTATACATCATTCTTTCAACCGATATCAATTTCTTATTCTTCTCTTATTCAGCACCATCGTTTACTGTAAAAGAGATTCATGACTACCATTTGGCTGTTTTATAGTTTAGGCTAATTTTGAGGCAGTTTATTTAAAATTTAAATTACATTTAGAATTTTAGAATGGCTTAAGCCCTACATACAATTGACAATGACCAGGACTCTGGTTATCACGATTACAAAATCCTTCAGAAAATGTGAACTAAAAAAGGATACAAAAGCCGACAATAACGAAAAAAAATGAAGACAACTAGATAGAATGAAAGCGAGGCAAAGAATGATTACCTCGATTTTCGAAAACGTAACAAACTTTTGTTATAAGAGCGAAAAAGAAACAAAGCGAATAAAAAGGCAATGGGAATGTTCGGAAACTTATGTGCCAATTTCCTGACTTTTAAAAGTTTTGCTTTATTGTTGTTTGGGAAACGAGAATGATTCTTTTTTAATTGGACAGATCAAAAGATTATTGGGCCAAACTACGCGAGATCTTTTTTACGCATTTTTCCGCAAATTTATTATATAAATTGAAAACCCTTTGTATATCTTACAACGGGCTAATAATTACTAGGAAAAATTTGTTGCTTCAAAGAATTTGATCCTATTAATTGTATATGCAAATAATGAATGGCAATAGAAAATATAAAAAGGAAAATTTAATTGCTAAGTGGCTCTTAATTATAATTCCCTTCCAATTATTTTCTATACTAGACATCGATAATGTATCACAGATGATTTAATTGGAAGGCATTGGGGTTTATATGAGACTGACCCACTAACCTATATTCCATAGTTCACACGGACACACACCGGCCCACCTATACAATCACACACACACATATACATATACATACATACAAACATATATATATATATATATATATATATATATATATATATATATATATATATATATATATATATATCACACTTTCTAGTTAATAAATGATGAATGCCAGCTGAAGACTTATATAATATAAAAAGTAGAAACGAAAAAAGACGAAAAGGTGAAGCAGCCTTTAATCTAGAGGAACGAATCCAAGGGAATCAGTATATAATACACAATTTTCCTAGAATTACAGTAAAGCGAAAGAAAGGTTAGGAAAAATAATTCAATTCAAAGAAAAAGCGCGACGCATTTTATATGTATACATAAAAAGAGATGACTCAGTCTAGAGTTATCTAGAGGCAGAAAACCTCAGGGACAGAAGGAGTCTCTGTTTATGACTCTAAATTGACGCCAATTTAAATAGAATTACACCAGTTTATAATATGATAAATAAGGGTCTCTCTCTCTCTCTCTCTCTCTCTCTCTCTCTCTCTCTCTCTCTCAGTTTTATCACTCCATTTCACTCTTGATCTCTCCCGTGGCAGAAAGTTGGAAATCTCTCTCTCTCTCTCTCTCTCTCTCTCTCTCTCTCTCTCTCTCTCTCTCTCTCTCTTGTGGCAGAAATTTCATAGTTCTCAGTCAAGTATGATGCCTTAGTTTGTACAGCCCACATAATCTTCATTACTATCTCCAGAAGTAGTTTATCATCATTCAAAGATACAAGTTAGGAGTAGAACGTGGAATCTGAAATAATATGACCTTCTGATATCCTTAACGAACGCTCTAGTTTATTTCTAGACATTACAGATATGGATTAAAAAATTAAAATCAAATGGCATTCAACTTTGTGATAGACTTCCCACCTCTAGAATGTTTTTATATATTTATGATCACACTATCATGCTAAAGCCCTCAAAAGTTGAATTTATTCCCCCCCCCCCCCCCCCTCTCTCTCTCTCTCTCTCTCTCTCTCTCTCTCTCTCTCTCTCGGGCACCAAGTTGACATTAGTCCTCAGCCAAGCGCAATGTCTTAGTATCCAAATCCAACAAAATCATTATTTCTCTCCAGAAGTAGAGCTTATCATTATTCAGTCACCAAAATTAATAATAAAACGTGCAATCTAAAATGATACTGACTTCTTTTAATATTCTTTAACATACTTGCTCTAGTATATTTACGGACTAATATCGCTGGGAATTTTATCGTCATATATCAGAACGATGAAAATGAAACTACATTCAACTTTGCGATGGACTTCCCACCTCTAAAGTGTTTTTATATCTTTAGGATCAGACTATTTGTTGAATCCTGCTATAGCCTTGACAAGTGGAAATTATTCCTCTCTCTCTCTCTCTCTCTCTCTCTCTCTCTCTCTCTCTCTCTCTCTCTCTCTCTCTTCCATGTTCAGTCTTTCCACTTATTTTACTTTCCTTTCTTCTCGTCAATGAATATATAACCTCATTTTGTACTTTTTAAAAATAATAATTCATCTTCTCCTCTGTTCTTCTATTCATTATCAGGGATATAAAAATTCTTGAGAATCATTTAATGGCCAAGAGCTTTTTACTTGGTCTTCATTTGCATATTTCGGGTGGAATAAATTTGAAGTAAATTTGAATTTTCTTGTATGTTTCACGGCCACATTTTTCATATCTGGGCTAAATTATTTCATTATATATTCCCTCTCACTACTTCAAGGTTTCACATTCAAATGTGTCAGCTTCGATAATTTACATATATTTTCCTCTGCTGACTAAGCCAGTTTTCGCGACCTTTTTCCAGAAATATTTTTCCAGTTTAATTTGTGCATTTAATGATCATTTCATACAAAATATTTTAAAAAGGTTATTGGTCTCTCATGCACTAAATCGATTCAATACTGGTTATTTAATTATTAAAATAATTACCAAGATATTATCTGTAATTAATTCCCCCTCATAACGTGTAATCCATGGACTATCTAACGTCTCTTGGTAAATTTTTTTTAACTCAAACTAGCTTATCGGTCTCTTTTCACACACTATCGAAAATAAATCGATATTTTCCACTAAAACTGGTATCTTACAACTTTCAACTAACACATATAGTTACTCCACAGAAGAATTCCATCTGTAGGTTTTACCTCAATATTGTATAAATACAAACTGGGTAGGTATTCTCTCATTTTGTGTTTATGGGGTGCTGGTTATTCGTAGTAAAGCGAGTAAAAAACTCAAATACCGTAAGATTGAAAAGAAATATAATGTAATAGTGATAACAGTTATACCTCTTGGACGATTAAATTAAATTATGATATATATATATATATATATATAATATATATATATATATATATATATATATATGTGTGTGTGTGTGTGTGTGTGTATATATATATATAGATATATATATATATATATATATATATATATATATATATATATATTATATGTGTGTGTGTATATATATATATATATATATATATATATATATATATATGTATATGTGTGTATATATATATATTATATATATATATATATATATATGTATATGTGTGTGTGTATATATATATATATATATATATATATATATATAATATATATATATATATATATATATATATATATATAACGTTCATCAATGAAAATTTTAGAACAAATACAAAGAAAAAAAACTAACAAACGTCGTTAAATAAAACAGATGATGAGTAGGAGTAGTATCAATGAAGGCTCAGAACAATATTAGTTTAATACATGCCTATTAAATATATATATATAATATATATATATATATATATATATATATACTATATATATATATATATATATATATATATCTTAAACGAGTTTTTAGAACCCAATGATACTACTTGTTTAGACAAATGAAAAAACTACTAAAAAGCAACTGCCTACCTTCGGTCTGTGGCTGAAACTGAAATGGAAGACTAGGCTAATAAACCCTCGTGGATACAAAAATATATTTTTCATTTCCCAAACTAGCTAACATTAACATGGAACAAAATGAATACATTAAAGTGGAATTAAATTAATAAAGTCTGACCCCCAAAAAACCGTAAACTGTCATTTTCCTCTCCTGAACCAGGTTTAAGCAATTAACCCCTTAAATCACACTTTCTCTGATTAACTACGCTATTTTTAATAGCCAATCAAGTCTTAGAGAACCCATTCTCTTATATGGTGCCATTGAACCCATCTGAAATAAAGAGACATATTTATTACACCACTCCACATGTGAAAGTTAATCAAAATGAATGTGTACGCATCACACCTCTCTTTCTCTTTTCACTTCAATGGTTAACTTTTCAAGAGTCTTATCTTACGTTACCTTATCTGATGGGCGTTCTTAAACCTCCTCCAGGTGTGTTCTGCACACTGACACGAGCAATCAAAGAGTGTCCTCTGCTCTTTTCATTACCTATCATCAAGCCCATACATCATACACTCTGAACACACACACAGACACACCTTGCGGAACGCCTAGCAACGATGGGTGCCCGCATGTCCCAAGCATGTGATTTCTGAGGTGTCGCCAACCTCAGATCGCATTGGTCATCATTCCTGGCTCTTTTCCATTTCAGCATTCTTCAAGGAGCCTAGGCGCTTGTCACTAAACGCCTGTCTCTAACCGGAAAAAGCTGAGGTTAACAATTCATTACCACACCTTTTTTTAATATATATATATATATATATATATATATATATATATATATATATATATATATATATATATATATATATATATATTTTATTTATTTATTTGAGAAGGAACGCCTTCTTCAATTGAAATGATGACAAATTAAGACTAAAAACGAGGAGATGATGCGAAATTTCCACAAATGAACGAAACCAATTTAATACTGTCCTGGAACATATTTTTTCCTTTTTTGTCCATAACCAACATACGTAGTTTCAGAATTTATGCAAACTGGCGATGCAGTATCTGTATTATTCATCGAGACGGTCCACAATAAACAGTTTACTCATGACATCGTTGTGGAAACGTTTTGAATACAGACTAATTGCAAATGTTTTAAAATGCAGACTGACTACAAAGCTTTACATAACAGAATAACTGCAAACGTTGCAAATACATACTGACAGTAAACGTGAACTACCACAAACGTTGTAAATACAGGTTGACTGCAAAAGTTGAAAATAAGAGTAGCTCCGAATGTTTTAAAATACTGACTGAATGTAAAATTTTTAAATACAGACTGATTGCAAATCTTTTAAAATACAGACTGTCAGCAGTTTCAGAATACAGAATAACTGCAAACGTTGTAAATACAGACTGACGGCAAATTTTTTAAAATACAAAGTAACCACAAACGTTATTCGACTAGAAATATTGTAAATACATACTGTCTGCAAACGTTTTAAAGTACAGAACAACTGCAAACGTAATAAATACAAACTGAGTGCAAACGTTTTAAAACACAGACTGACCCGAAACATTTTAAAATACAGCCTGAATCCAAACGTTTTAAAATACAACCAGACTGCAAACGTTTTAAAATACATCCAGACTGCAAACGTTTTAACATACAACCTGACTGCAAACGTTTTTAAAATACAGCATGACTGCAAATGTTTAAAATATAGAATAACTGCAACAGTTTTAAAATACAGCCTGACTGCAAACGTTAAAGTCATTTACTCACATCAGTTTTTAACTTTACCATCATTTCTTATAAAGATAATTCCTCTAATACTTAAATTAAAATTAACTAAGAAAGGAAGGAAGAAAGAATTAATGAAAGAAATCCATAACTGGTGTATTCCTGAGAGGGAAATAATAGAACAGAGACTGGAAAGAGAAAAGAAAGACAATTGGAAATAAAAGGGAATTTGCAAACAAGTAGACAGATAAAGAGAGAGAGACAGATAGATAGATAGACAGATATATACCAAGAAACACAATAGCGAAATAAAAAACCAGACTGACAAAATAAACAATACAATCAACTGAAAGAGGAAAATGAAAGCGAAAGGAGAAATGAAAAGGGGGAATAGAAAATAAAAGGCGAAAAGGAATTGCAAAAGAAAATATAAAAGTGAAATAAAAAGTTGATGATGAAGGAAGTGAAAATGTCAGAAAACTAATGTGGCGATTTTGCAGCTTCAAAAGTTTTGATTCATTGTTGTTTGGGAAAAGAATATGATTCTTTTTAATTGGACAGTTCAAAAGATTATTGGACCGGACGACGTGAGAGTATTTAATGCAATATATTTTTGTGGGGTGGTCGCAAAAATATTCGCTGTTTTTCTCTTTGATACTGGAGGTAATCATGACGTGATCAAATAATCTGTCGTCATTTCTGGAAGGTTCTTTGAAAATTGAGATCAAATTAGAATAGAAAAGATAATACGTATGTAAAATTTAGGCCAAAGCACAAGCGCTGGGACCTATTAGGTCTATCATCGCTGAGAAGTAATTGATAGTAGAAAGATTTGTAAGAAGTAACAGGAGGAAAGCCTCACAGTCGCACTATGAATCAATTGTTAGGAGAGGGTAGAAAGTAAGATGGAAGAGAGAAAAAGTATGAACAGAGATACAGTGAAAGAAATGAAAGGTGTTGCGACCAGGGGACGAGGGACGCTGCAAAGAACTTTAAGGAGATCAAATTAGGATTCATTTAATTTGTATCCACATTTTCATTTGACTAATAAACAAAAATGTATATCTACTGCAGAAGCAAGAGAATGGAGACACCATCTTCACCATCATCGTCATCAGTTTTATTCTCCTTCACAAATCACGAGACCGGACGGGAATGACATCTTTCCCGTGCCTTCATCAGCGGGGAAAAGATTCCCAATTATCGTTGCCACTCCGGAATGAATCAGGAATCGAGAATCATGAATCACTGGGCAAGAAGCTGACTGCCTTCACACACACACACACACACACACACACACACACATAGAGAGAGAGAGAGAGAGAGAGAGAGAGAGAGAGATACGCTTTCACTCCTCTTTCCCGTTTTCGCAGAAATTGGGGTACGCCTTTGGTAAGAAAAGAGAGAGAGAGAGAGAGAGAGAGAGAGAGAGAGAGAGAGAGAGAGAGAGAGAGATGTGATATAAATAGGTTAATAGCACGATCGACGGTAAATGGCTCAATGTGCATGGGGGTATTCGACGTGATAATGGTATTTGGTTAATGTTGGGGGACCTTTGCTGCAAATGGAGCTTATTCTTGATTCAGCAAGAAAAGGTAAATGCCAAGGACCATTATCTCAATAATATATATATATATATATATATATATATATATATATATATATATATATATGTATATATATTATATATATATAATATATATATATATATATATGCATATATATACATATAGATATATATACGTAATGTATAAAAACATTACAAGATAGTAGTCCTTAAAGCATTCACCTTATGGACAATATATATATATATATATATATATATATATATATATATATATATATATATATATATATATACTATATAGTTACGTACTCAGAGAAAGAATACACCCATCTTTCGAATTAAAGGAAAAGAGTACTGAAATTCTCTTAACTTTAACTTAGAAATTATAAAAGTCTACGATTTTTGATGATATATGACTCCATTTGATTTACTTCAAAATCTACAGTTCAACCACTTCTTCAACTTCATCCAGTCAAAGGTTTTATGCTTTTCTCGATTTAAATTTTATATTTGAAAAAATACCCCCCACCGTTTAAGCACGTAAAATTGGTTTTGAATTTACAATGTCCTTGAAAGAAAGTGAATCTTCTTTTGTTTTTAAGTTTCTGTCCTGACCTAGATTTTCATTATTCAGGATAAAAATTCTCGAGATACCTCCAAGGAATTCTAAAGAATTTGAGCCCGAAGGAAAAGGATTTTAACGTCGACGTTCGCGCTATTCTATGTAGGCAAAATGGAAGTACACTGCATCTAGATTTTCTCAACATTTTTTGCTTGTTTTCATATGGCTGTCAATGTATATCTATCAGTCTGTCTCTATATTCTATACATAGATATACAAATCTTTATATATATATATATATATATATATATATATATATATATATATATATATATATATATATATATATATATATATATATATATATATATTCTATATATATATATATATATATATATATATATATATATATATATATATATATATATATATGTATATGTGTGTGTGTGTTGTCTAGCTCATATCATAGCGGTGATATTACCGATAATAATCGTGAAAAAAATGTTGTTTATTCACGGGATATTCCGAGCTCTGATTAGTTCTCGAGGGACAATAGCAAAAGATGTAATTCTTTTCTGGCTAGCCGGTCGACGTATAACGCTTGCCAAGAGTAATAGTTAATCCTTACAAAGGTTCTCTAGAAACAATCTGCCCAGATTGCCCGATTGGCTTTTAACATTAATCCTAAAGGTGCTTCTCCAGAAACATGTACATAGTCACCCGTGTTGAGCGAAAAACGCTTTCTATTAAGGCCAAATTTCGACCATAATGGAAGAGGAGCAAAGCATTAATCTTTATGCCAAATTTTACTCCAATACTTAAAAAAAAAGACTTCTTCGAGGAGTGTTTCTCCATGATCATGCAGGATTCGAATCAAAGGAAAATCAATCACTTTACCGACAAGGAATTTTGAGGGAATGTCAGAATGAAAAAATTAAGGTTTAAAATCAAGAATTCTTACATTAAACATGCACGAATTTAACAACTGGGAAAGCGTTAAGAAACATTTAGGGAATGGATAAAAACAGTTAGGAAAAAGGACAGAGTGAAAATATTGCTTTCATTTCTAAAATAAAAGCAGCCTTACTTATTATTATAAAGATGATGACGTACTTAGGAGATACGAAGAGGCAGAGAAAGCTCTGGGGGAGGAGAGGGTCACTATTTTTCCCTTAAACTGGCGCTGCTTTAGAGAAAATTATAGCTATTTATCTCAGGGAAAATGAAAACTTAAACCTAAACCGCAACTCCCAACCCCCCACCACCCACCATTCATTTCAGTCTCTCTCTCTCTCTCTCTCTCTCTCTCTCTCTCTCTCTCTCTCTCTCTCTCTCTCTCTCTCTCAAATAAACGAGTAGAGCTCCACTTTCTACAGAATCCAGATTGACTGAGATATTATGTTGGAAAATTAAACTGTGATTATATTTAGAAGCAGACTCGCTTTCTTTCGATATTCGTCTTCACTCAATTATACAATTAAGTCCCAAATGTTAAGATAAGGAGAGAATATCCCTGAATGAGATAATAATAATAATAATAATAATAATAATAATAATAATAATAATAATAATAATAATCAAGAAGAAAGTATCAAGAAGAAAGTATCACTCATTGATGTCGCAATATCATGGGACACCAGAGTTGAAAGAAAAAAAATGGATAAGTATCAAGACCTGTAAAATAGAAATAAGAAGGATATGGGATATGCCAGTGGAAATTGTACCCATAATCCTAGGAACACTAGGAACGATCCCAAGATCCCTGAAAAGGAATCTGGAAAAACTAGAGGCTGAAGTAGCTCCAGGACTCATGCAGAGGAGTGTGATCCTAGAAACGGCGCACTTAGTAAGAAAAGTGATGGACTCCTAAGGAGGCAGGATGCAACCCAGAACCCAACACTATAAATACCACCCAGTCGAATTGGAGGAATGTGATAAACCAAAAAAAAAAACAATAATAATAATAATATCTTTAAAGTTATTCATCTTTATCATTAAAAGTTCGAGGTCATTTTCTTGAAATAACAAATGTAGAACAAAAATATCAAATGCAATTATGATTTTTATTCGGAATTTCTATCGTTTTTTCTGATTTCATTACTAAAACTTATTACTCTTTTGTATTACCTCGAATAACTTCCATTTTCTATTGTTGTTTAAGAGTCAGTTTTAATTATTTTCATTTGCCATTAATTTCTGATCCATATATTTTAGATATTCTTAGGGTATTAAATAATATTTACTAGTTACAAACAAAACCAATCATTATCATTTTTATTATTATTTCTACTACTGTCACTACTACTGTACTACTGCTACTACTACAATTATTATTATTATTATTATTATTATTATTATTATTATTATTATTATTATTATTATTATTATTATTATTATTATTATTAAAGTAATTCCTAAAACATAATCAAGGAGCAAGGGACATACGGATAGAAAATTAATTCATCTCTAATAGAAACCCCTTTAGTAAAGATCCCAGGTAAAGAGGTCATTGCTCCTTACAACTAGAGATAAGTACCTCATGGATCTGTAGTAACTGCTTAGAAAAAAAAAACTTTTCAAAAAAGGACTATGACATTGCTACACAGAGTGAGAAATAACTACATGAATTATTATTTCTGATATCTTCATTTTCATGACACCATCATCTATCTCATTTTTTTTTCTGTACTTACGTATACTGGTGGATAAAAGTACAATATCTCCTGAGTGAAATACGTCAGCCAAGAGTGAATAATCTTTTTCTGGAGCTGTCAGCTACTTGATGAATGGACATGAGTGTAAGTTTCGTCTTAATGGGTCTTTTTCTACGAGAAGGAAATGCCTCATGAAAAGACCGTTTATATAATAATACAGACTTTACTTACTTGAAAACTACCACGTACAGATTCTCTCTGTTTTTATATGTTCATTATATATATATATATATATATATATATATATAATATATATATATATATATATATATATATATATAAGCTTGGAAATTTAGTCTTCATATATGAAAATATCCTCGTTGATGGCTACTTTACTATATATATATATATATATATATATATATATATATATATATATATATATATATATATAGTAAAGTAGCCATCAACGAGGATATTTTCATATATGAAGACTAAATTTCCAAGCATTATATCTCTCCATAATTAATACATCTACGGCAATTGAAATAATTGATGATGAGACCTAAAAAATTAGAAACCTGACGCAACCATACTCTTTTACATTATTTGTTGTAGGATTTCAGCCAGTGAAATCTTTCTTCAAAGATCAATGGAAATTGCGAATAACAGATGCGGCTGTATGTGATCTGCTAATATATTTGTTTACGTAATATGTGGCCCTATAACTATGTCACTGAATGGTGTTATTTAAAAGTTTAAAGTGTACTAATATATACATATTTCCCCACAAATCCACACATACTCACACACACATTGTTATACGCCTTTTCACCGTGGCTCCAACCCATCACAGTCGCCTAACGACTTGGTACATAATTCACCTATATTTCGATATTGATGGTGGTTACAAGAGGTGGGGATAACTGAGGAAAATGAGAATTCCAAGTCTGCTAGGAGAGTGAAAACAATAAATAAATCCTGTATGCTTAACCCTAAACGAAAAACAGCTATGTTTCCATACAATATTCACCAAAAAATTATTCAAAACATGACTACGTCATATCTACATCAACATCCACAGAGCTGGTGGGGGAGAATGTTGAGCCCACAGCAACTCTCGAGAATAATTATTTGGCCGTCACTTTTATGAATTATAACTCACAATACCATTTCCTCAACGCCAAGTGCCTCTTTGTTGGGTCACGTGTGATATCTTGTAATTCCCGAAGACAAACGTATAATGCAGCCGAAAGTCACGCATACCATTATGCATTCTAAAATTACGGCCGGCCATAACTCGTTGACATCCACCCGGGCCCAGCTGTAGGGCCCACTGTTTCGTACGGAACGTGTGGGAATGTGACCCTTACGAGCGAATAATTCCTCTTACCGAATCGTTTATTTCATTTATTTTCGGCGAAGAGACAGACTTAAAAAATTTGTAAAAGGATTCTTTACGGTCTCCGCATGAATTATGTCGGAAT
>NC_061089.1:52166745-52184245 GCF_015104395.2 Macrobrachium nipponense
AATAATAATAATAATAATAATAATAATAATAATAATAATTAATAATAATAATAATAATAACATTAGGCACGATCCCAAGATCACTGAATAAGAACTTGGAAAAACTACATGCCGAAGCAGCTCCAGGACTCATGCAGAAGTGTGCTACTAGAAACAACGCACATAGTGAGAAATTGATGACTCCTAAGGAGCCAGGATGCAACCCGGAACTGTAGACTATAAAAATCACCCAGTCGAATTAGATGACTGAGATAGACCAAAAAGAAAAAAATGATAAAAACAACATTAATTAAAAAGTTAATAAATAAAAATAAATAAATAATTAAATAAATAAATATACAAACAAACAAATAAAAAAGTAAACAATAATAATAATGATTTTAATATCTATATTACCGATATTGGGGAAGAATGTAATAAACGCCATACTCCCCATTACATATATATAAAATATAATAGCGTCTTAATACTATTATAGTTCTTTGTTCTCTGTTTGTCAGTTAAGCGTTCAGTTAAGCGTACAAATTGGACCAAAAAATCCCTAAAAAAACCAACGAATAAAATAAAACATTTTCAAGAAATTACCATACTCCAAAAAACATTAAAGCAAATAAAACATATATATGTACGTCAATTAATAAGATCAAAAGAAGTAAAACAAGCAATGGAAAGCATAGTTACACCTTTTTAAAATTTTGTAGAAATTTCCCCCGCAAAAATGAAAAAAAAAAAACGCACACGCACAATTAATAAATAAACAGTACTATTGCGTCCATATGGCAAAGCAAATGCCTGGAAGCCTTATTGGTCATATGCACTAAAGGGATGCTTTTGGCATGTCCATCACAGCCTCGAGATAAATAAATGGAAAATGTATTAAATATATTCAGGAATGTATGATTTTGGTCGTGGAATGGTCCCGTACAAATAATCAGTGGCGATTAATCAACGAAAGAATGGCAGTAATGTACGTGTCATTGCCGAAAAAAATATAAATTTTCATAAATTTGATGATTTCTGGCTAGGCATCAGCTTTAAACTTGAGATAAATCTTCGAATGTGAGGCCGGCTTGAGCTATTTATTGCAATCAATTGCTGAGTTGAAACAGTAGTTCGCATGATGGTGAAAAATAAGAATAGACAAAAAATTGTGAACAAAAATGAAAATAAATGTATGAAGAAAAACATAGAACATACATACATACATACATACATACATACATACATACATACATACATACACATATATGTAAGTAAACACATGTTTTTGTGTGTGAGTGTGTGTTTCGTATTAACACGTACAATGATTAAAAATAAGAAATAATTCTATCAGTATGTTGAATCTACCTTATAAGTCAAGAATTTATGAAACCAAACAGACGTACACATGTCCTTAGTTAACAAACAAACACACACACACACACACATACACACACACACAACCACGAACAAAAACAAATTTGGAGATAATCAGACCCGGTACTTATCTAGATAGACTGGTATACTCTCGAGTCCCCAGGGCGTCTTTGCCGGTACATAGAAGCGAATGAGAAGTTTTCCCCTTCTTCTGGTCTATCTCTCCCCAAACGACCCGCCCCTGTTCCTGCTATAAATTACAGAGCGAAAGCAACCGCATAACGTAAAGTCGTATTTTCCGTGACGCCTTCATTTGTACGCGATTGCTAATTTCTACGAGTCCAGATTAACCGTTCTCGTGAAAGGCGATTGGTTTGGTTGTAGTTGATCGAGACGTGGTTAGGGGGATCGGTTTGGCAATCTTCATCTGTATTACATTTACCGAAAATCTCCTTCATCTTCTTCTCAGCATAATCCCTAGTCGGGGTCGCCGATTTTAATGAGCCTTGTCAATCTGTTTGTATGATGAACAATTCATTTAGTAATAAGCTTTTGTCAAATTTTTATTGACTTATCACCTTCCCGATTCCAACCCTTCCTATTTATCCGGGTTTGGGCCCCCTCTATCAGTTGGGCTGGATTGTTCCACACCACACCCGTTCCCCTCTACTTCCCTCCTCTCCCCAGTGGCTAAGTCATGCCATTTACCGATTTTATAATCAATGTTCTCTCTGATTTGTTGCCGAATAATCTGAATGATCAAATCTCATTTCATTCATCGTAAAAAAACTCCTTGATTTTATATTCATTTAAATATTCTTTATAAATCTCTTCATGTCATGTAATTGAAGATGGAAGAATTTTAATTAAAGCAAAGGGCAGACATGCAAGATATCTTAAAAGAAATAATGGAAAGCAAAACTTGAAAAGTTTTCATGTGTAAGCAGCAGAAATTTAAAAGACAAGTTTTGCTGTACCTCTTGTATACAAGATCTCTTTCTGCTTGTTGCATATTATGGCCCCCTGCATCCCATTAAGTTCCCTATGATTCAGAATTAGGGAAAAAATCATTGTTTATCCGTAGAAGGAATATTTTAAGCTTCCTGAAGTTGAAATACTGAATTTCTGAAACGAATCTCCCCTCGGAATAAACTTATAAACAAACGAGAACTAATTAAAGTGACCTTTATCAAAATAAGGCTTTATGAATCTGTATCTGTTAAAATTCTCCGTTTCGGAGAAAGTAATATTTGATCAAGAACGAACTTGATCAATCTGCAGTTACCAATATTCGACATCCTCTGGATGGAGTAATTGAATGCTCTCCTTGGACAAACATCTTCATGATGTAAATATGAAATGTAAAGAGAAACTATTCTTTAAGAAAGATTGTTTTTCTGAACATTCATAATGACATTCTCAGTCACTAAGTAGATCTTAATACCCCTTTGAACGTGACTTTTCACGTGATCGAATAAAAGAGAAATATGTAAAAGTTCAAATTCGGTTTTATAAAGTTAAGGATTCCCAGAATCTGTTATTATTAAATTCCCCGCTTCCTGGAGAAAAATATTGAATAAAGCCCTTGGATACAGCCTCATGGAATATATTAGATATAGAACATGAGAGGACAATAATCGGTTTTCATAATAAGTGATTTTATCAAGAATCAACCATTATTGCTGTTATTCAGTTCCTGAAAGCTAGGTATCGATTTTTCCGGAGCAAACATGTTTAAATGAAAGCAGAGGAAGTGAAATCCAGACATTATTCATTTTCAAAACGAACAGTTATTGCAGAATGTATAGTTACTAATACTCTCAGTTTCCTGAACGAAGACCAACGAGAATATTTCAGAGAAGTAAAAAAGAACAACCAAAAAGAAAACTGAAATGGTTTTTATGAAGAATTTTTTCCCAGACTATGCAGTTTTTTTTAGAGGAAAAGAAAACAAAACCAAACCGGTTCCATATGGAAAACCAAAGGGCCCGGAAGCTTTATTGGTCATAAAGAATAAAGGGACACTTTTGAATGGTTCTGTCCCTGCCCGCTACCTCTCAACTAATAAATTCAGGAATGTATTTAATAAATTCCGGTATGTATGATTTTGGAATGAAATTGCCCCAGCGACTAAAGAGTAATGGTGATTAATCAGTCCAAGATTTGTAATAATGGATGATTCATTACAGACAGTTGATATATTTTCATAAATTAATCATTTCTGGTTAAGCGGCGGATTTAAAACAAATAAATCTTCACTGTGATGCCAGATTGGATATTTTAATACATTTAAAAATATTTTCTTAAAATATGAAGTTCCACATTTATATATGCTAAATATCAAATGTAGAACATCAACGTTCTAAATTTGGAATTTGAATGGAAAAATTGAAACAGAAATGTATATACTTTGTAACATGAATACATTGTCATTATCACCTCCGCATCCAAAAATAAATGAAATCATACAAAACTTTTGAATATTAACATTGCATTTCATTCTATAGGCGAAGCTGTACAAGGGACAGTTTACAAAAACTTCAATAAGACTAAATTTATGTAAAACCGTGTTTTGTGGTTGGATGAAAAATACCAGGGTTTCCTAAAAAAAACTACAAAAAGAGGAACAAATCTAAAAATAGTTAGCAAGACAAAAATGCGCAATTTGGCACAATGATTATCGGAATTGGAGTAAAATGGGATGGAAAATGCAGAACGAAGTGGAGATATATATTTATATATATATATATATATATATATATATATATATATATATATAATATATATATATATATATGTGTGTGTGTGTGTGTGTGTGTGTGTGTGTGTGCACGTGCGTGTGTGCGTGTGTGTTTGTCTGTCTCTCTTGATCCAAGTCTGTCTGTCTTTATCGACAAGGATGAGTTTAACTATAATATTCAGGAACGCTGCGAGTCATTTATGAAAAAAAAAATGTGTGCGCTGAATGTTGAGAACTTCATCAGTAAAAAATTACTCATCGATACCATAATCTCGTTTGAGACAGATGTCATTAGATCTTGTTACCTTGGTTCCTTTCACGACTGTCCATTTCTTCTAACCATTTCTTTATTGTTTTAACGAATTGTAGCATAATCGTCTACTTCTGAGTTAACAGGGATAGGATGCAAAATATATAGATATAAATACAAAAATATTTTTGTACATATATTTTGTCGAGGATAAGTATCATTATGATGAACATATCACCAAAACTGCTCGATGTTTTTATGTATCTGGATATCTGCAAAACGCAGGTAAAGAGAAGGCATGCAAAATTAATTTTGCTTCTGAAAAGATTGATCCCAGCAAATCCGATGGTTGCGAAAGTCAAGGGTTAAATCTTGAAGGATTACAAAACTAATTAACCTGAATGACAAAAGCTACCCAGAATGAAAGAGTCAAATCAGAATAAAATGTGGAAAGATTTTAGGTTAAGCTGCGCTGTAATTACTTCTGCCAGCGGAGCTTGATGAAGGATCTGTTGTCACTTGTGTCTGTCTATTTGCATGCATTTTATTTATCGATGAGTTTTCATGAAATTTTGTGTGGCGATGGATATTGGAGCTATCAAGAGTTGATATCAGTTTACTCACAATCCAGTTGTACATAAATGACCTATTTTGTACTTTTGATAGACGAAAAGATGTCTCAAAACGTTATCGAGGGAATTCAGTGAACTTTTTAGGAGTGCTTGGCATAGGGGCAAACAAGAAAATATTAAAATTAAATGAAACGAAGACATTATGTCAAAACTTCCGCCACTTAACTATCACTACATCCAGTTACAGATAATTAAATATACATGCGTGTGTTTGTGTGCTTATGTACGTATATATATATATATATATATATATATATATATATATATATATATATATATATATATATATATATATATACACACACACACACACACACACACACACACACACATATATATATATATATATATATATATATATATATATATATATATATATATATATATATATATATCTATCGTGATGTGTGAGTTCAAGAGTAGACGTTTTTGTAAAAATTTGTATGCACGTACAGAATGACGCTGAGAAAAACTACAAGCCAGAAAATGACCATCCCAATAAGTGCTTAAAAACAACCAATAAATAAACAAAAATGATCTTCATCTGTGGCACGAGACGGAGCAAATTTGGGAGATAATCAGACGCGGTACTTATCTTGACAGACTGGTATACTCTCGAGTCCCCTGGGCGTCTTCCCCTGCACGTTGAAGCGAATGAGATGCCTTCCCCCTTGTTCTGATCACCTCTCCCCAAGCGATCTCCACCACCCTCTTTCTGTTGTAAATTACAAAGCGAAAGCAACCGCATTATAGAGGTCGTATCGCCTGTAACGTGTGTTCATAGAACCCGAGCACTAATTACAGTTTGGTGGTGCTTATATTCTAAGTAGGCTTTCGCTGAAGCTGGCAACGGCTGCTATGTTATTACTGCAGAGATCTTGAAGACTGATAATGTTACAACTTGAAAGACCAAGCCAAGATGCAATGAATTACTACCCTAATACTATTCTCCTTGGATTCTAATACACTATTATCTATTTATTATTCTATTACTTCATTTTTTCTTTTTTGACAAGTGATCTCTTTTTTTCTGTATTTCCCTTTACTTCTTCCTAATAACCGGCATATTCTTTGGAAGCTTGAATTTCAAGTCAATGACCACCATGTGCTTTCTTCATATGAATAGGGCGCATCTTCTGAATAAAGAAAATGCCAAACTGGAAAGCCCCAGGTCCCGATGAAGTCCATGGATATTGGCTCAAAAACTTCAAGGCCCTACACCCACGAATAGCAGAACAACTCCAGCATTGTATCTCAAATCACCGTGCACCCAAATGGATGACCACAGGAAGAACATCCTTAGTACAAAAAGACAAGAGTAAGGGAAATATAGCAATTAACTACAGGCCTATCACCTGCCTACCAATAATGTGGAAGTTACTAACAGGTATCATCAGTGAAAGGCTATACAACTACCTAGAGGAGACAAACACCATCCCCCACCAACAGAAAGGCTGCAGAATGAAGTGTATGGGGCACAAAAGACCAGCTCCTAATAGACAAAATGGTAATGAAGAACGGTAGGAGAAGGAAAACCAACCTAAGCATGGCATGGATAGACTATAAGAAAGCCTTCGACATGATACCACACACATGGCTAATAGAATGCCTGAAAATATATGGGGCAGAGGAAAACACCATCAGCTTCCTCAAAAATACAATACGCAACTGGAATACAATGCTTACAAGTTCTGGAATAAGACTAGCAGAGGTTAATATCAGGAGAGGGATCTTCCAGGGCGACTCACTGTCCCCACTACTCTTCGTAGTAGCCATGATTCCCATGACAAAAGTACTACAGAAGATGGATGCCGGGTACCAACTCAAGAAAGGAGGCAACAGAATCAACCATCTGATGTTCATGGACGACATCAAGCTGTATGGTAAGAGTATCAAGGAAATAGATACCCTAATCCAGACTGTAAGGATTGTATCTGGGGACATCAGGATGGAGTTTGGAATAGAAAAATGCGCCTTAGTCAACATACAAAAAGGCAAAGTAACGAGAACTGAAGGGATAAAGCTACCAGATGGGAGCAACATCAAGCACATAGATGAGACAGGATACAAATACCTGGGAATAATGGAAGGAGGGGATATAAAACACCAAGAGATGAAGGACACGATCAGGAAAGAATATATTCAGAGACTCAAGGCGATACTCAAGTCAAAACTCATCGCCGGAAATATGATAAAAGCCATAAACACATGGGCAGTGCCAGTAATCAGATACAGCACAGGAATAGTGGAATGGACGAAGACAGAACTCCGCAGCAAAGATCAGAAAACCAGGAAACATATGACAATACACAAAGTACTACACCCAAGAGCAAATACGGACAGACTATACATAACACGAAAGGAAGGAGGGAGAGGACTACTAAGTATAGAGGACTGCGTCAACATCGAGAACAGAGCACTGGGCAATATCTGAAAACCAGTGAAGACGAGTGGCTAAAGAGTGCATGGGAAGAAGGACTAATAAAAGTAGACGAAGACCCAGAAATATACAGAGACAGGAGAATGACATACAGAACAGAGGACTGGCACAACAAACTAATGCACGGACAATACATGAGACAGACTAAAGAACTAGCCAGCGATTACACATGGCAATGGCTACTGAGGGGAGAGCTATAGAAGGAAACTGAAGGAATGATAACAGCGCACAAGACCAGGCCCTAAGAACCAGATATGTTCAAAGAACGATAGACGGAAATAACATCTCTCCCATATGTAGGAAGTGCAATACGAAAAATGAAACCAGTACAAAAAGAGGCATGATTCAGTGGCAAAAGCCCTCCACTGGAGCCTGTGCAAGAAACACCAGCTACCTTGCAGTAATAAGTGGTACGAACACCAACCTGAGGGAGTGATAGAAAACGATCAGGCAAAGATCCTCTGGGACTATGGTATCAGAACGGATAGAGTGATACATGTAAATAGAACAGACGTGACGTTGATTGACAAAGTCAAGAAGAAAGTATCACTCATTGAAGTCGCAATACCATGGGACACCAGAGGTGAAGAGAAAGAGAGGGAAAAAATGGATAAGTATCAAGATCTGAAAATAGAAATAAGAAGGATATGGGATATGCCAGTGGAAATCGTACCCATAATCATAGGAGCACTAGGCACGATCCCAAGATCCCTGAAAAGGAATCTAGAAAAACTAGAGGCTGGAGTAGCTCCAGGACTCATGCAGAAGAGTGTGATCCTAGAAACGGCGCACATAGTAAGAAAAGTGATGGACTCCTAAGGAGGCAGGATGCAACCCGGAACCCCACACTATAAATACCACCCAGTCGAATTGGAGGACTGTGATAGAGCAAAAAAAAAAAAAATAATAATAATAATAATAGTAAAGTGCATCTCATTTGTAGCCTTCAATTAACTCAGAGCTGGCCAAAAATTGGATTTTATATACAAATTTATTAATGTCTGATATGTTTTTCATTTATGCATGGATGGTATCTGTAAAATAGTCTGAAAACAATTATGTCAGGCGTTTAAGTATTATATCTGTAAGTAAATAATAAGACATAAGATAAAGAGACCTTAGGTGTTTGAAATAAGACTTAGGATAAGCCCTTTGTGATACTTATTCTTATACAAAATTCTGCCTACTGATAAAATGTAAATAAAGAATATATACAATAGTAAGTTCATCTCTTGCAGGAAATATGATATTCTAAAAAAAATAAATAAATGAAAAGTGGTACATGAAGTAATTTTTTAGAGAATAACTTTAGAACGCTGCTTTTACCAACATTATAGTGCAGAAATTAGTCTTATATAGTTAATATGAGTAGCATTAAAAGTCTTAGGAATCAAATGTAAGTAAGCTGTCAGAATAAAAAGAGAAAAAAATATACACACATACACAGGAAAATACGGACAGCAAAAAAACCCTAACCCACTCTTTCCCTAATTAAATTCAGATAACACATGCATATACACACATACGTACGTAATGAGAGAAATGAAAAAAAAGAGGCCAAACAAACAATAACTTATAATCACTCATTTCCTTCGTCCCTTTGGGGTCTGGGTAGCATGAAGTGAGCAGGAGTGGTGTGTGTCAATGTAATAATAATGAGAATTGCGAGTGGAGTAAGTATTACATCGCTCATTAAGCAAGATATTCAGTGGACAAGTGCTCTTTATGAAAGCATAATTACAGCCGTGTGGTGGGGTGGAAGGGTGAGGAACGGGGGAGGGGGAGGGGGAGGGGGAGGGGGCGGCGGGTGGATTGGAGAAATTGTTGAGAGTAATACAAATACGCGAGAAGGATCGAGGCTGCTGCGCCTCCAAAAGCGCCGGTAAAATAAGGATTACTGTGTGTGCGGAGTTGACTGTGTTGTATCTTGGGTTTCTTTGTAATTCGCGATTTGTGTATACATCCACGTTTGCTTGCTTCTTCATACACTCGCGGATTCATACACACAACTGTAATGCCTTTTGATATCGTTTCTGTTATATGATATAATGTAAAGTTTTATAAGCAACTCCTGTCATGGTTTGAATCTCTCTCTCTCTCTCTCTCTCTCTCTCTCTCTCTGACAAGAGCTTCTGTTGCTTCTCATATTGAAAGATACTATCAAAAGAACATCAGTAATGATGTTAGTGACCTTGTAATGACATTCTTAGCAAAAATAGCTTCCAACTGTACCAGCAGATCTTCGTCACCGTGAATGATCCTAGAGAGAAATTTGTCGAGGTCTCAGGGAAGATGTATTGCTTCTATCATTACTTTCAGGTTTGTTTCTTTATCACTTCGTTGTATTAATCTTTATTCAAGGCGCTAAAGTATGACGAGGAATGAAATTAAATTTACGACAAATTTTTCCGTGCTCCTCTTTGCCAACTAATTTTTTATATTCCTCATTTTTTTTAAAATCCGTTCTCTGTTCCACTTTGAATGTTGAGTTTCTTTTCCTGAAGCTAAACATTAGTGCATTAGAATGATAGAGAAACAATTCATTATATTCCAATGTAGCTGTCATGTCTGAGAAATGTTCTTAAGCAAAATGTTACTTTAAATTATGAAAAATTTCATACGCGCATGACACGAATAAACATTCATATTTATTCTTTGATATTTCAAGGTGGCTCTTTAACCAATCGTATCTTGTTTATATCATCATAATATTCCGGGTCGTCCAATGAAAAATATTCAAATTAGAACCGCTTTATCTATATCTTAATATTATCACAATTTTAAAAAATCCTAATTGTAATTATAATGTTAACTCCTACTCTAGGAATTCTCGGATTTAAACATATTACCTTATTATTTTAAGCTTTTTCTTAATCAAATGTTGTTTCTCTAATAATTTTGACGATATTAAATTTTCCTAGTAAACTTTTGCTTTAAGAAAGCTATGTCTTTGATGGCTTCAGAATATTCCTACATTAGATTGTCATTTTGATATCATAATTATATTCTGAAGGAACGAATGTCATTTAGTAAAAGGAAAAAAATTCAGGTGCCTAAAAATTAAAAATTTTCATCAGAGAGGCAACATAATTCTAATATCTTCGGAATATTCTTAGAATTAAAATATCCAGCAAAAAAGAAAAAAAAAAGAAAAAGAAAAACTCACGTCTAATGCGTCACTTGAACGTCTTTAAAAAGTATTCCCCGAGTCGAAAGTACCACTTTAATATCTTCCGAATATTCTCGGGGCCGAAATTGCCTCTTATAATGTTTAACTTGGGGGAAACTCGTCCGTCCCCTTATTCTCCGGCGCACATGTCATTTTCCCCAGACTCGCTTACAGTGAAAAATAGGCAGAAGAAGAAAAGGAGTTGTACCCTAAGTTTGAGGTGATAAGGGAATTAGATTGGATGAGAGTCTGATTAGGGTTTTTGCAGGAAGTTCTGGGGAGTATCTGATGATTTTTCCCTGATGAGATTTTTTTTCCCCAGAAAAATCTCAATTCAAGACCTGCCTGGGAATAGGACAGTTTGATGAAGGATTTTGTTCTTAGATTTCGCTCTCTCTCTCTCTCTCTGACTGATTGTCTTTCTGTCGGTCTGTCTCTCACACACACACATACACACAAAAGCATGCGAGCAAGTGTCTTATTTTTACTTACAGATTTACTGAAACTTTTATGTCATGATCTCTTTTGCTGAAAGTTACTGGGATCGTTTGGTTGTAGGTCTCTCTCTCTCTCTCTCTCTCTCTCTCTCTGTCTCTCTCTCTCTGTCTCTCTCTCATTCGCGAGCCATTTTTTACCTCTGTATTCAGCGACTGAAATCATATAATTTCTTATGCTTTTAACAGGTCGATACGTTTGTGTATTGATCTCCATTCTCTCTCTCTCTCTCTCTCTCTCTCTCTCTCTCTCTCTATGAGAGAGCCATTATTTACCTCTGAATACAAATCACACAATTTATTAAGTTTTTAACGGGTAGATATGTTTGTTTACTGTTGTCAAGTCTCTCTCTCTCTCTCGCACATATGCGGGCCATTAGTTACCTCTCTCTCTCTCTCTCTTTCTCTCTCTCTCTCTGCTTCTGGCAAACCGCATTACTTTCGCAGCATTCCTGTGCACTACCTGCAAGAGCAAAGGAAGCCATCCGTTCCCTGAACAATCGCTCCCTATTTGAGGTCTGGCCTACGTCACTTCCTCCCTTGTAACAATTCTCTTTCAATGGTATTGTTTTCCTCCTTCCGTAACGTGCCTCTAAAGCCTTGGGCATATATAGCCTTTTTTTCTTTTCTCTCTTTCCCTTTTTTTCCTTTCTTTCTTTCTTTCTTTGTTACTCTTTCACTTTCTCTACCTGCCATTTTGCCCCCTCTCCTCTCTATTTCATGGTTTTTCTGTTCTTTTTCATTTTGGGTGTGTGGAGGGATGGCCTCCACCATTATTTCTTGGGGGAGGGGCCTTTTTTCCTTCATTCACTATTCTTGTCTTTTATTGTATGCAAACTCGTTTCTCCCCTGGAGAAAGAGAGAGAGAGAGAGAGAGAGAGAGAGAGAGAGAGAGAGAGAGAGAAATTCTTTCTCCTGCCAAATGTACTGCACTATCTGCGTATGAACTGTATTCTTCTTTTTCTACTGTTTTCCTATTTTTTCTTTTCTCTTTTATTTTTATCCTGAGTCTGAATCGCATTGAGGGGTGGAACTGACGGTATTTTCAAATTCAAGTAATAGAGCAACGTGTTCGGGATGAATGCATCGGGGGAAATGCATATGCGCTCAGTTTTGTTTCTATATTTGCATTCTGTTTTCCCCAGTTCGGGTTAGTTTACTTCATGATCGCTTCCCCGTACTTGGTTGCCATTACGCCAAGAGAAGTGCAGGCAAAAATAATATTCAAATGTTTTCTCCGTATGTTTACATTTTCATTTTGCCCCGTTAATTTACTCCATTTTCTTGTTTAGTGACGATGTTCGTTTATTTTTTATTTCGGGTTTGTTTCTTCGTAATTTTTTCCCCTATATCTAGCCGTCATGACATTACTGAAGCAGTACATAGAACGTTTTCACTTTCATTTCATGTTTAAATTTTTCATGCAAACATTTCTGTTTCAGTTTCGTAATGCTTTCGCTTAGTAATTTGTAGATACAAGTTGACTAAAAGATGAACAATTGTGATATGAAACCTGAATTAATTTGTGCATTTTTCACATACTGAAATCTTCCGGTAGAGAAAACAAATACTGAAACCTTCATGAAAAAAAGAAAACTATCTCTAAGGAGATTAGAACCAAAATTTTATGAAACTGAGAAAGAAGTTATTGTAAAGGAAAACAGAAGCTGAAATTGTATAACATATTCAATTTCGTCCAATATGAGATTGAGACTGAGCTAGTATTGGTTAGAAAATATAGGACATTTAAAATAGTTATACATGATTTTACTTTGTTTTATGTTTGATCATTCTGTTGCATATTATAAGCTACTATGGAAATAGCAATAATGAAAACAATAATGACAATTAGAATGTGGAATTTACTGATGATAATAGAAATTCATGGTTTGAGCATAAAACAGCAATTATAGCAGAAAAAAGTGAAAAGGCTAAGAGATAAGTAACAGCAACAAAAACATCAATAATAATAATATCAATAACTGAGGTATTAAGTGTGTTTTCCTAGTCTCAAGCCTTGTTCATCCTTAACTAGAAAAAAGCAAACAACAGAAAAAATATTACAATAATAAAAACAGTACTGGAAAGTGAAACCAAAATCATTAATCGCGCATAAATGTAAGCTTCTCGTTGCTATAAACGATATAACATTTCTACATATCAAGTCAAAATTATCATTATGGTTTTTTAAGATAACTCTTGGAAGCAAATGATATACTTGAGTCTCTATGCATGTTGGGTCCTATTAAATTAGAAACAACAAGGATATTAGATAAATGGCATTAAAACTCACGCTTGAAAATGGAAAATGAACGAAGACATCGATACCCAGGCAGTCAGTCATCACAATGCAACGCACCAAAGGCCTCTTAAAAGGACTGTCATCTTTTAAGTCCGTAATTTCCCAATTCCGAGGAGTTGGCGCGCCAGAGCTAATTAGGACAGTAATTCCAACAAAATTCGGGAAATGAGGTTATTCTTGTTGCGATGTTTCGACTTTTGTTACAAAGTAGCCTGAATTCTCTCTCTCTCTCTCTCTCTCTCTCTCTTCTCTCTCTCTCTCTCTCTCTCTCTCTCCTTCTCAACTCCTTATAAGAATTAAATGAGAGGAAAAAGTGAGAGGGTTCAGGGCGTGGGTCAGAGGTTGGGGGGAGCGGGGGGGTTATTTTGTAATCAACTGCAAAGGACACTGTGCAACAATACGCGACCCTCGGGCTTTTTTCGTATTTGGAAGAAGAAGAAGAAGAAGAAGAAGAAGAAGAGAGAGAGAGAGAGAGAGAGAATTGTATGAATATATTAGGGATGATTACACTTCAAAGAGTGAGGACTATCTCGTCTACGTCTTCTCGATTTAATGGTACACATTGCTTCGAGTTATGAATCTTCGAGTCTCTCTCTCTCTCTCTCTCTCTCTCTCTCTCTCTCTCTCTCTCTCTCACACACACACACACACACACACACACACACACGAGACTACTGGGAATTTTTGAAAAGTTACCATTGGAGAAAAATTCGGATACAATTAAAGAATAAAAAAGAATACTGAATACGTGAAAACCATAAGCCAATTTGTGATGTTTGATAATACAGGAAATAAAAATAGCTCGTTTTTATAAAATATTCTGCTATATTTCCATTTTTCATTTTACGAATGGTGGCCTACCCAGTAGGCTAAAATACTTCAATGATATTAGATGGAACACAACAGTATCTATGTAGCATCATCATTCAGCCTTTATTCACTTAATCTCTTACCATTTTTTTTCCAGTGTGTGTGGCAGACAGGTAACTTGTCATGACCCATGGTCTTGGTAATCATGCCCAGGTAGTTGAAATAACAAAGGTATACCTTTGCTAGGTAATCTGAAACATCAATTACCTGGTCAGGAAATGGCAACATTATAATAGAAATTATAATAAGAATGAGAGAAGATTTGAAAATTTTAATAATATGTTACTATAAGCCTTTTACTTCGGAAAGGACTGCCGCACACACACGCACACACACACACACACACACACACACACACACACACACACACATATATATATATATATATATATATATATATATATATATTATACATTTCTACTTGTTCCTTCGACCACCCAAGTAAAAAAAAATTAAAACAAACAAAAGGACCCAGTTCAAATATTCTGGTCGTTATACCCTGCCTTCCTCCTCTCTCTCTCTCTCTCTCTCTCTCTCTCTCTCTCTCTGTTAGGTTTTCCGAACTTTATTTCATATGTTACACACATATTATACATATATATATTATGTGTTTATATATATACACACACACACACATATATATATATATATATATGTGTGTGTGTGTGTGTGTATATATAAACACATATATATATATATGTATAATATGTGTGTAACATATGAAATAAAGTTCGGAAAACCTAACAGAGAGAGAGAGAGAGAGAGAGAGAGAGAGAGAGAGAGAGAGAGAGAGAGGAGGAGGCAGGGTATAACGACCAGAATATTTGAACTGGGTCCTTTTGTTTGTTTTTATTTTTTTTTACTTGGGTGGTCGAAGGAACAAGTAGAAATGGAAAACGTACCCACTATGGTGGAGGTCCTGGGTTATCCATGGGCATTATATACCCAGAAAGGCTATCCATTCCATTCCCCGATAGTCCTCCTAGGCCTATGGATAAGTATCGTTATCTCAGAAGAGGGAGCGAAAGAGAATAGTTAGGAGGACGGAATTAAAGGAGAGAAAAGAAATATGCTGAGGCCTATGGACAGACAAGAGAAGAGAACGGATTTACGAGAGAGAGAGAGAGAGAGAGAGATATTAGTGGTAAGAGTGCCATTGCTTTTCTTGTAAAGGAATGAGTAAACAAAAACTTGTCATACTAATAGGTATATAAAATACACTTTACTACAGGTAGTGCAATAAAAAATTGAAAGAATATCCAACATGTAATGGAGATATGACTGCCAAATGTACATAAATGTACTGTCTTTCCTTTTCGTCTCTCTAAAATGAATTAAAACGGCATACATTAGGCCACCAAAATCTGAGAAGCTTTAATACCCACAAGCAAACTCTTCGTTAAATCAAAACAGGCAACACACTGGCTCTCTTTATCTCTCTCTCAGACGGAAAAGTTGACCTCATACATCGCCGGAATTTCCTATTATTCATAAGACAAAAGCATCAGCTAACATGCTGCATTATGGCACTGGAAACTCAAGTCTTTGTTATCATCATCCCTTTCAGCGACGGATCTGCAGCGTGGATGCGTGCGTGCGTGTTTGTGTACGTTTCCGTGTATTGTGTGTGTAAGTAGTACGTGTCTGTGCACATGTTTGTGTCTGCGTGTAAACGCGCGCGCTTGTGTGCACAAGCCAACGAAGCTCGCCGACTTTTTTCTTTTTTCATGCATTCTTACTCTTCGTTACCTCATTAAGAGGAGTTAGAATAAGGGCTTTTTTTTTCTTTTTTGTGAAATTTTTATCTGCGAATGTCGGCGGCTTATTGTTGACGTAGGCTCTTGTTATCTTGTTATCAAAGCATTATGACGTCTCTTTATTTTGTCGTACTCGTATCTAAATTTTATCTGTAACCACGAATATGGAAGAGAGGTCTTGCGAAAGCTTTGTTAACTCAAATACTGGTCTTTCACGCTGTTTTGCTTAGTTAAAAACGACATTATTTCTTATTTATTCATTTTACTGTTATTTCATTCCTCTATTACTTCCTATCTGTTTGCAATAAAGAGGTGGGGTTGCTGGGGGTTGGGGGTTATGCGTAAGAAAAATCCTTAAAGGACGATGTTAAGTTGAAGCTAAATCCTTAAAACTAAAAGTGCATAATTTTTAGTTTTTTTTTTTTTATACGAACTAAACATTGATGAAGAAATGTATGAAATAGGATGCAATACTTGAAATCGTCATTTTCTACAATTCACGTAACTTAAGACCACGTTTGTTTGTTTGTATGGTGTTTTTACGTTGCATGGAACCAGTGGGTATTCAGCAACGGGACCAACGGCTTTACGTGACTTCCGAACCATATCGAGAGTGAACTTCTATCACCCAGAAATACACATCTCTGACTCCTCAATGGAATGCCCAAGAATTGAAATAGCGGCCATCGAGGTGACAGGCCAAGACCAAACCGATCACGCCATTGAGGCACTCCTTAGGAACACGTAACCATCATTAATATGAACTTTAACTATAAATCAACTGCCGCTCTACTTATCTAAATATCTCAAAATGCTGCGCTATACGTAGGAGAATAAAAGCATACTTGATATGTCAAAAGCCTCACCATTGATAAAGCACGGTATAATTCCTCAAAGACCATTTGATGTCAAGAAACGACTGAACATTTCATCAGAAGTGATTACGTGTGGTAATAGGATCCCAGAACGCAGGCCTATCATATTTTATGAATACTTAGTCATTTTAGTTAATTATACATCAAAGAAAAGTGGTCATTCATTCGTAAGTTCTGGCAACGGCTGGCAGGGGTCCCAAAGCTTCAAATAAATCAAGGTATGTTTGCATAAAGGCGGAATTTCTAAAGTACCTTAAGAGGATTCGCCGATGGAACAGTGAAAAGTTTCTTAGAAATCTGTCCATTGCTCAGAGTGATCGTGGCAATAATAATTTGATCCAAATATTATATATATATATATATATATATATTATATATATATATATATATATATATATATATATATATATATATATATATAAGGTGTTTCGAAATTAGAGCCTCCCCCCTCAACAGCATAGACTAAAATTGATATGGACAATAACAAAAGTAATTCAAAACAGGTATTTATTTAAGTTTCTCTCTGAGTATTTAATATTTTGTGTAGCCTCCAGCTGCCTGCACCACAGCCTGCATTCTTGAGGGGTATGATTTTAGCAAAAAAGCTGAGACTCA